>NC_084742.1:19883938-20126438 GCF_033978785.1 Entelurus aequoreus | reverse complement strand
GCTTCCAATGTCGTAATTTAGACGTTATATTTAGCAAGCAAGATCGAAAAAGAAGTGTGTCTTGCGTCATGCGTTTATTCGGTAATCAAATACAATTACAGTACTAAACTTAGAATAATAACATTTGCAAAATAAAGAGTCACATTACATAATGTGTAAATGTAATAAATTTGGAGCAGCACGGTGTAAAAGGGGTTTGTGCGTCTGCCTCACAATACAAAGGTCCTGGGTTCGATCCTGCGCTCGGGATCTTTCTGTGTGGAGTTTGCATGTTCTACCCGTGACTGCGTGGGTTCCCTCCGGGTACTCCGGCTTCCTCCCACTTCCCAAGACATGCACCTGGGGATAGGTTGATTGGTAACACTAAATTGGCCCTAGTATGTGAATGTTGTCTGTCTGTCTATCTGTGTTGGCCCTGCGATGAGTTGTCCAGGGTGTACCCCGCTTTCTGCCCGAATGCAGCTGAGATAGGCTCCAGCACCCCTGCGACCCCGAACGGAACAAGCGGTAGAAAATGGATGGATGTTAAGAAGGCTTAATATAATGAGAACAAAGCAGAACTGTTGACCCTAGTCATGAATAAAAACAAAAATAATTGTCTTAAAATATATGTATACAATGTTGAGGGTGAGCATTTATTAGAAAAAAAGAATAATGTTGATGGCAAGCAAAACATGTTTTGTTTATTTCAACTATGCTCCCTAAAATAAGCATTGAGGCTAGAAAGTGTGTTTTATCTGATTACATGATTGATCGGACTCAATAATCGATAGATAACTCTATTATTAATGCCCTAATTCACATTGCGCCAGCTTCGTACACAACACTGTGAAAGATCTGCTACAGTGTTCATGTTCATGACTTTGTTTGTTGTTGAACTTGTACGTCCGTCTTTGTGCTCGTATCGGGATGAGAGCCCAGAAGTGTTTATGATAAAACCAACCCAACCCCCTCGCTCCCCTTCTGGCAACTTCCTAGCTCCAGGAAGGTCAAAGGTTCGTACACATTCGCACAAAGAAGGCTTGCTTCTTTCCCAGAGTGCTAGAAGCCAACAAAGCTTGGGTCTTGTATACTCAGCGCACCCTCTGGACCTGCAAGTGTGTGTGTGTGTTATTAGTGTAGTAGTTTGTCTTTGATAAGGATATGTGCAGCCCACCCTCAGGTCAATGAATCTCTCGACGGATTTGTCATGGATATCTAAATACAGTATCTCTCAAAGATGGTGGCGCTAGTTCTATAAAGACGGTTGCAGCCAAAGTGCAATATTGTCTGTTTATTTTGTTGGATAAGAAGCTGCCCCCTTCATAGTAACGCAAATACAATGTTCTGATATTATTACCAGCATAAAAGCGAAGGAAGGATCAAACTTCAAAGTTTGTTTAGTAGCATGCCAAAATTGAATTCTCAGTACATGGCTTCGAAGTTAATATGAATAGCTTCTTAGGGATGTGAGAAATGAAAGAATTACCTCATAGTGTACCGCGCAATGTACAACTTGTGAAAATATTTGGACATTTCTAGTCCTCAACTTTGTCAAAACTTGCACCCTGTATCGCGCATGTGCCATTGTTTTCCTGACAAATACATCACATGGTGTCGCTGTTCTTAAAGTTCGACCACATAAGTAGGACTGACTTGAAATGTCTCAGACACATCAGTTCGCCTTATAAAAACACCAGCTGTAACTAGGGATGGGTAACGAAATCGATATTTTTATCGGTACCGATAAGTCTGTTGGTACTACCGGGTAATGATCCACGTAAAATCAAACGGTGCCATTTTTCAATACTTTTTGTTGCATGTGACCTCATGTCAGGTTGCAGACTCTGCATAAGCTCAATTACTTGGCCAGGAAACAAGCAGTCAAGTTATTCTTATTTAAGAATGGAAAATAATTTATGTTATGCAGAAATTATTATTTAAATATTATTGGACTAAATTACTGTTTTAAAATACAGGTTTTCTGCGGGGCATTAAAAAGCATTAAAAGTCATTAAATGGATTTTACAAAAAATAAGGCCTTAAATGGCATTAAAAAGCATTAAATACAAGGTCCAGAGGCATTAAACAATGTAATATACAATTGTAGGACTGCGCCAATAGTTAGTATGTCAAACCAGGCTGCACGATTATGGGCAAAATAATAATCCCGATTATTTTCGTCAATATTGAAATCACGATTATTGCTCACAATTATTTACTTTAATTAAAAATATTTTATTGCACTGTCTTTTCTAAACACACAGTATGTGAACTTTAATCTCTAAATTAATCTATAAAATAATTAATTAATAATGAAATAAAATCCAACTAACTCAAATAAACATGCCATCGCAGAGTGCGATCATAAAGTGCAAACAAGTGAAGAAATTAGATTATGCACGGAAGGCACATATAAATGAACATAATCATTGTACTACTCACAGTATATATGACATATGTCTTTGGCCAGTTGTTTGTATACACACAATTGTAAGCTATTGACCATATATAATACCCATATGCGGCAGAGCTTGGACATACATTTTTTTTAAGTGGCATTAAAAATGTTATTAAAAAGCATTACATTTGATTTGCTCATAATATCTGTAGAAACCCTGAAGCAGCACATTTGTTATACTTTATTTAATTTATTCAGTCTTGCACTTTAATTCCCACTTGTTGTTTAAAAGTACATCTGACTAGGGAACAGACGAGGGTTGAAAGGAAAAGATGAGTTTGGCGAAGGACTACGGTCCGTTAAAAAAAAATCCCCAAAAACTTCCATACTGTTGAAGTGACTTTTCTTGTTTTATCTACAATTTCTTCGCCACTGAAAAAAATCAACAAGATAGCGCAATCAAACTTAATAGTTGATACTGTTCCGTGATTGGCAGTTTATTGTGTCCCTTCCATTTCTCACTGAGCACTTCCTGCTTTGCTAGACCACAAGTGCCAATGTTCATGCAATCAACCATGCTTAATTATTTCCGGTTTCTTCTGACCCCCAAAAAATTTATAAATATATTGTACATTTTATCGGACACATTTTTTTATTGATATCGATTGTCTATTGCAATATAGATATCGTTTTATCGGCCTAAGTACAGGACTTACAGTATAAACACTTTGTAGGTCTCAACAAAAAAGACCCAACACATTCAGCTTAAAGGGGTACTGCATTTTTTGGGGGGGAATTTTGCCTATCATTCACAATCCTAATGAAAGACAAGAAGAAATAAGTTGGTTTTTTTCAGTCTCGCATATAAAAATTGTCTTGTGATAGGTGGCTAGCAATGCAGCCAATGGGAGCAATCAATTCTACCTCCTAAATCACTTTGAAAATGCATTCAAAATCCGCCAACAATACTTCATTTACGTTCCGTAACCTGTATAAGTGTTGTTAAAAGGAAAGGCCATGTAACACAGTGGTAAAAATGCCTCTGTGCCAACTGCAAAGTGTTGCTGCCATTAAATTCTAAGTTAATTATTATTTGCAAAAATAATTAAGTTTCTCAGTTCGAACATTAAAAATCTTGTATTTGCAGTCAGTATATTCAATTGAATATAAGTTGAAAAGGATTTGCAAATCATTGTATTCTGTTTTTATTTACGATTTACAACGTGCCAACTTCACTGGTTTCAGGTTTTGTGTATATATATATATATATATATATATATATATATATATATATATATATATATATATATATATATATATATATATATATATATATATATATATATATATATATTTGCAGTGTGTATATAAAATGTTGATGGAGGGTTTTAGACGGTGACTCCCATTAGCCGCATCTTCCAAGCGTTTATTATTTTTAAAATCCTAAAAAAAAAAAAAAAGACGTGTTCTTGTCTCTCTCATAATGATTGTGAACGATAGGCAAAATTCCCCCCAAAAAAGTTCAGTTCCCCTTTAATGGCAAATACAACTTCCTGACTAAGGCAACACACTGTAGTCCAGTTTAATGCCATCTAACATCTTGGAATTGCAACTACATGCAAAGTCTTCTATATATTACAGTACAGTACTTGCAAATGAGACACAAAAGTGTAAGAAAACAAGATAACTAGACAGCACAGCTCATTGTAAATGTTAAATTAATACAATTGACATTGTTTAAAAAATATATTATTTATGGTGGTTTGGGAGGGATGAGCTGATCCCAGCTGCACTTGGGCATAAGTGATCAAAGTCACGGTCATGTTTTTAAAAAGCGTTTTATACTTTTCTGATCGTCTTACAGCCTGGACGAGTCGCCACCTCATTATCATGCATTATTAGGCAGCCTACATACTCATACACATACAGTATATATGGCACTATAACACACTTTTTCAGGGATATAAATCACGCATGACAACCTGCTTTGCTGTTCTGCAGCTTTTCGTGTGGCACAAACTATTCTTTATCCTCTTCGTGTGTTGCTGCAATTTTTTTTTACTGAGTTTAGTTTACTTTTTTTTTTAAATTTCTCTCCCAATCATACAAACATGCTTCTACTGTAACGTACTGTTTCCATATCGATAATTTCAGCAGCTGTGTTTCAAGTGATTCACAGACACGTCGTACGTAGGATAGTACAAGTCCCCTGATAAAAGGCAGAAGCCGATATTTGTCAAAAGGCCAAATATCGGCGCCAATATTCGGGCCGGCAGATAATTGGTCAATCCCTACTACCGGGTATACATGCGTTTTAAAAAGCTGGTTTCGAGCCAATACATGCAATAATTCTTAATTGTAAAACTACTGAATAACCGTAGCTGTGAATGGTTGTGTCCGCTATATGTGATACCCGTCTCGCTCTGACCCAGAGTTCAAAGTTCAAATCTGTATCTTAGCATTCTAACATTAGCTACACAAAGCTTAGCAACATTACCCTTGTGTGTCTGCCTGTGTGTATGCACGTGAGCCTATCATGTGGGGAAAAAAACCTTCTCAGTTGTTAACATCTGTTGTGTCATTAGACTTGCGTGCGTACATGTTGAGTGCCCAACCACCCCACGCAAGCCCAGACCAGCCCAGCCCCTCTTGCTTTATTTCCTCCTGGCTGCGGATGTGGGCTCACTGTTCACTCAAGTCTTTACTTCTGCTTTGTCTTGTCTTCACTGTCTGCATTTCTCACTGCAGGAAGCTGTGAACACTATTCTTTTGCTGTAAATACATGACTTGTATTCCATCTTAGTGCATGGTTGTCATGCTGGTCACAGTGTTGTTACTCGACTTCATGTTGTTTGAATATTGAAACAAAAACCAAGCCATACCATTATAGTGTTTGTGGTTGACTTGCCGTCAGGAACACACAACCAAAAAAGTAGCTGCTTTG
This sequence comes from Entelurus aequoreus, assembly GCF_033978785.1. Lineage (NCBI taxonomy): Eukaryota > Metazoa > Chordata > Actinopteri > Syngnathiformes > Syngnathidae > Entelurus > Entelurus aequoreus. Next base: position 20,121,114 of record NC_084742.1, on the reverse strand, counting down.
CGTGAAATTGTCATGTTTTTATGCAATTTTTTAGTTCTTCAGTTAACTATATGCAGGTCAGTGCAGATGATTCAGAGCATGATTCATGTGTAGGGGTGGTGGTTTAGCATTGAAAGTATTTTCGAGCCCCATGGCAGCTGGTGCAGAGGGGTACTCCCTCTCCAGTCCCATGGGAGGTAACCAGAGCGAATGCTGGGAGCACAAGAGCACACTTGACTGTTCATGCGCCAAGGCTTGATTCAAACACTCGGTCACCTGCACAGTCGGGCTGAAACTAACAATTACTTTGATAGTCGATTAGTTGGCTAATCAGATAATAAAGCATACTAGGGCTGCAACTAACGATTAATTTGATAATCGATTAATCTGTCGATTATTACTTCGATTAATAATCGGATAAAAGACACAAACTACATTTCTATCCTTTCCAGTATTTTATTGGAAAAAAAACAGCATACTGGCACCATACTTATTTTGATAATTGTTTCTCAGCTGTTTGTACATGTTGCAGTTTATAAATAAAGGTTTATAAATTTAAAAAAAAAAAAATTTGCCTCTGCGCATGCGCATAGCATAGATCCAACGAATCGATGACTAAATTAATCGCCAACTATTTTTATAATCGATTTTAATCGATTTAATCGGTTAGTTGTTGCAGCCCTAAAGCGTACCCATATTTAATATCTCTAATTTTTCCATCGACTTTTTCCAAGTTATTTTAGGCATGTGCTCACGAACAACAAAGATGACTAATTCATTCATATTTATTTATACTGTAACTGTGCTGCTCATTTAGCTGTTACAACAATTAAAAAGACTAATAAATTGTTGTCCATTTAAAAGAAATGAAAGGCTAGGTGCTAAAAAAAAACAATTAACCTTGTTTATGTATTTAAAACAAACAGTAAAATGGCAGCAATGAAAACAACAAAACACAAAATCTAACTTACTCAAAGAGAAATGCATTTTGTGATGTTTAAAAAGCTGCACACTGGTGTAACGACTATTGATTAACTCTTGGCAGTTTTAGCACTCTAATTGACTCAATTTGTATAATTCTATATAATTAATAGATTGTATGTGTAATCTTTATGATACCTCCGCATTGGTGACTGTCTATCTTTCTCTGTTTGTGTGTTCACGCGCGGTTGGTGTTTGTTAAAGTGCCTTTTTTGACGGCATTGCAAATACTCAATGTGTAGAATTATATATTTGATTAATTCTTAAAATGTTGGCTATTTAATATAATGTATGCATTGGTGCCTGTCAGTCTCTCTTTGTGTGTGTGTGCACGTGCGCGGTTCGCGTTTAAGTGCCTTTTTTTCGGCATTGCAAATTGAGGCTGCTTTAAAACATACTTGAATTGATGTAGACCAAGTTTAGCTGGCTGAATTGGGCTAAAATGATATTTAAAGTTATTTTTCACACAACTTTGTCTCACTCTTGTTAGCTAGCTAGCAAGGTAGAAGCTAACACTTTTACCGAGATTGAGACCGCATCCTCTCTCCAAATGTCCGACATCATGCCTCTGCTTTAAATGCTTGCGTATCACAGATGTACTGCCATTAAAAAAAAGGTCCACTTAGCAAAATGAGCAAGGTATTCATGTATTTAACAAAAACAAGAAGAAATGTCTTCACACTTTACATGTAGTTAATGCGAGTGGCAGTGTGGGCCGTTTCCGCCCCTAAAAACACAGTGATGACGTCACGACAAATATTATTGTCAAAGACAAATTTTATTGTCGACATTTTTCTACAATGACGACTAATCGTTGCAGCCCTACTGCACAGACACTCTTGCTGTGACCCAAAAGAACCCTTTGAGGTTATGTAAATAATCTAATGGTTTGTGAGAAGGACTGACAGGTGAATATTGAAAAGCCAGGTTCTGTATGCCTTATTATGTAAATTGGCAGATCCTTGAACCTCCACACTGTTTGCTGTCCAGATGGCTCATTTAGCGGGGAAGTTCATGATGTAGCATTTTCAAACGGCCTCTGAAGGCACCTCTATCTAAGGTTGGATCCATTACCATTGGAACGTAGATGATTCACAATTTAAGGACAAACGTCCAAATATCTCTGGTTAAAGTAATACAGACGGTACCAAAATGCGTAACTAGCGTGGACACGCGGAGCAAAAACACATAATATGATAATACACAATGTAATAAAAATGCATAATTGATAGGTGTGTAACGATTGATCGATATATCGATAGATCGACTAGTTGGCCTTCCAGAAGCTATATATGTCGAGCTAACATTGTTTTAAAAGCTAATGAATCAATTTTATCAACACTATAAAAGAAAACATTGGCTTTAAGAACAGCGGACATTTATATACAGCTGTTTTTACCCCTTTTTGAATGATTGTATACCGCAAATGTTCTGTGAAAAGATCCAAGATAGCGCTCTCCACTGGGCACCGTCATGGAGGCGTCCGACTCAACCTCCTTTTACTTCTTTTCCTCAGCTTCTTGTCCAGAGCTTGAAGGACATACTCTGGAAAAAGTTTTTTATGATCAGGTGACCTTAATAAAGCCGAAAGAGCGCATAAATGTCTAACTTTTGGACCCAGCTACGCTCAAGTCCTTCTCTGAGCTGGCATGCTATGCCAAACCGACAGACCGCTGCAGACGGGGTCACCAGACAACAAGTCGAAAGGAAAGTGCGGCAGACAGTGAGGAGATGACCATAGACTCTGGAGCATGGTTAGCGAAAGAAGGCTAACTCTTCCAGTTATCCATCCATTTTCTACCGCTTGTCCCTTTTTTGGGTCGCGGGGGGTGCTGGAGCCTATCTCAGCTGCAATCGGGCGGAAGGCGGTGTACAGCCTGGACAAGTTATAGTACTGGCAAATGTTTAATATTTGGAAATTATGATGGACGGACTTCAACTTCAGCGGCAAGACTCGGGTAGGAGGAACGGCTGCCCTTGTTAATAAACAGGCATGGTACACAGACAGTAATATGATTTCAAACTCCTGCTCTGAATGTGGAATATCTGACTTTGATGTTAAGGCCATTTTATTTGCCCAGAGAACTGAAATGTATTATCGTAAGTGTCGTGTACACCCACCCACCCTCTAAGGAGGAGCCTGCACTTAAGGAAAATACACAAGAGGATCAATGGGCATGACAATACGTACCTGCGCTCTGCTGATTTTTGGTGATTTTAACCACTGTAAACTATGGTAATACTTTTGCAAGAAATAACAGGAATTTAGGAAACTTCACCTTCAGTGTCCAGTATTTATTTCAGTCACACTTGTTGAATTTTTGAATTGTTTCGGATCGTATAGTTCTAAAAAAATAACGCCATTCCTGAATCGTATCGGCAACTATATGCTGATTTAAATTGAATCGTTGTTAAAACAAATCATTACACTCCTAAAAAATAATACATTTATAATTGAATCGTAGCCCCTGAATCGTAATCGAATCATGAGACTATTTCCACGCCTACATCTAACACAGTGTTGTTTTCAGCATCACTTTGAAATCATTACTGTAGCTTTTTTTGTTGCAGTGAGAAGGTTCTTTAAAAAAGGATATATATGTCCGAAGCGTTCATTTTGTGAAAAACTATAACTTGAGATTAACCTGTGATTGTGGTCCCGTGTAATTGGGTCACAAGAAATATGAAAAGCGTACCAAATTGTCAAGGATGTCCATGAGTGCAGGCAGTTAAGCCCTGCAATGGATCATCAACAGTCTTCAATGTAATTGGTAGCCTTCAGTGATGTATGGTTGACATGAGGTTATTGTGCAGAAGACCGTAATTGCTTAAAGCTGCTTAGACTTTTTTTGAATAGCCTACAACGTGCACACTCGCTGTGGGACACCTTTTGAGCTTTAACAGTAGGATATACTAAAAGACTATCCCACTTTTTGAAACTGACCTGATCTACAGTGGGAATGCACCATTTTGCAAAATATGTGAATTCCAATTTTCTCACTTGTTGATTATTAATTTGTCTTACATACACAGAGCCACACGCTTTCATTTGAAAGAAGTCACACTATTTTCTATTATATTATTGTAAATATTTTTAATATCATTATTTGACTTTTCATTGTCTTATTCTGCTATAAAGAAACTTCTAATGGTCTTTCTGACATTCTTCATGGAAGGTCTCGGAAGGACAGTTTAATAGTAATGAATAAAAAGACAAAACAATCCATCAAGTCAGACAAAATGTTGGGCTAATGCAACTCCACGATACAATCATGCATGTAATAAAGGCAAGTCAAATGAAAAATAATTTAAAACTCCAAAATGATGAGTCATGGAAAGTGAGAAAGCAGTGTCGGCTGTCATGCTGAGTCCTCGAGTAAAATGGCAGCATTTGTTAAGTATATTTTGTTAAATTAGAAGTTGTGGCTTGTACAGCCCTTTGAGACACTTTTGATTTAGGGCTATATAAATAAACATTGATTGATTGATTGATTGAAGTTTGAATTTGACTATTTAGAATTAGAATGTATGTGAAATTGTGAATTGAGATTTTGTTAAATTTTATTTTGTTTTGTGTGTGTGCACTCTTTATCTACAGTGTTCTCGGAATAGCCCTCTGTGCATAATGTAACCTGACTATTTTACTACAGTACTTCCTATCTAATGCCTGCTACAATTACTTCACCGCATTCTTCTTTCGTTGTGTAGCCGTGTTTTCAGAGCCTGGACGTGTGCATGCGGTTGCCATGGCAATTTGTTATTTTTGCTGGTTTTACCATCTGCTCTGTATCTCACTTTTCACTGTGCTGCACTATTGAGTTGCAACTTGCAATCACATTTGTACAGACATTATCGCTGAGATACATTTCTTTTCTGCTGTTGATGCGTTCATAAACTGAGCTTTGCATGCAAACGGCACGTCAGTGGGAGGGAAAGATGAGCGAGGAGCAGGAGGAGGTGAAGATTCACAGAGAGAGGCAAGAGTGTAGGAGGAGAGAAGGCCAAGTCAGAAGAGATTTCTCTGCCAAGGACATAACACACACCATCATCTGTTGTAAGAAGGGTCTTTGGCGTATTCATTTTACTCTTCTACTCTCAAATGCTTCCCTTTAATTTTAGCACTCTTTCTCTGTGTTGAATGCATGTCGCTCAGCTCGAGGTGCTTATTACAGACATGCGGCTTCTCTGTAGTTTCCCTGAGACGTTTCCATCTCGAATGACTGCTCAAGTGAAGATGATTGGTACCTCCTTGTGCTACTTGATGCCTTACTTGCTAGCAGAACAGTGTAAAAACATTTGATACGACCCACAATTGTGAAACCGTCGAAGTAAAGCTTGTTTGTGGTTGCAAAATACTTGCTTGTGAGTTTCCAGAAACCTGTTTTCATCATTCGTCAAGGGCCTCCTTTAAAAAAAACAACTGAATAGCCCTGCAACCTAACGCAATTAAGAGATACTGAGAGCTTTGTTTCTTTTCAATTGTATGATGTGACTCATATATTCCTTTAGTGCGATGAAATGTTTGTGATTCACCTTTGGCCGCACCCCAAGAAGTGATTTCATAGCAAGTGTTGTGTATTAGCCGTCTGCGAGTGTGAGTAGTGCATACTGGATCTATTACACTCTGGCTCTGGTAAACAGTGGAAAATACATGAACTGGATGTACACCAGTATAAAGTTTTTCAAGAAAAAATTGGAAAAGGTGTGTTGCTATCTTAGGTTTATTTTCGTGTTGCCAACATAGGCACATTATTTAATCTTATAACATCAGGAACAACTAGCTGTAATTGCAAACTACTTTAATGTAGTCTGAGTAGAGCTGTCCTCTTGTATTGGACTTTGCATCATAGTGCTCGGTAAGGAATGTTGTCCTACTTTATGCAGCCCTGCACAGCATTTTTATCCCTTGACCAGTGACCCACATAGAAATCAAAGGAAACGCAGGGCCAACAAAGACTGAGAAAGTACTTTTAGTACTCTAGGCAGATGGACGGCGATTGTTCATGTCAATGTGTGAAGGGACCTGGTGGTGTATTATGAATGATACATAATTTTTTTTTTTTTTTGTTGAAAGGACTAGTTGGTACAATCCCTGGGGACTCTGCATGGCAGGGGCGTCCTCCTCCCTGAGCCAGGCTTGCACCTGACCGCATACCTAAGTGAGGCTAGGTGACACTGCTGGGAGGCTTTTCCACCATTGGGACACATCTTCAGTTGTGGGCCCCAGCGTCACGGGGTGTTTCGGCCCGGCTTACCACAAGACACCCTCTGCTGAGGAAGGGCCCACCCCAGGGTGATCAAATCCCTGGGTGTGTGTGTCCCATTAGGTGTTAGCCTTAGCAGCCCAGCTGGTGTCACTCCTCCTCAACCACAACCAATGGCTCGTCCTCTCTGCTGTGTTGGCCAGCTCTTTAATGGCCTGTCTGTGAGCCTGCCCCCTGACTCCAACCTCCCTAAGGAGCTTTGCTGTTGTGCTAGCTACAAAGCCCCTACAGCCCACCTCCACTGGGCGCACCCTTACCCTCCAGCCTCTGTCCTGTGCCTCAGCTGCAAGGTTGGAGTACCGCAGCTTCTTGCGTTCATATGCTTCTTCGATGGCATCCTCCCACGGAACTGTCAGTTCAATGATAAAGACAATATGGGAGGTTTCAGACCATAGGACGAGGTCTGGACGCAGGGTGGTCGTTGCGATCGCCGGGGGGAAAATTAGCCTCTGATCTAAGTCGACTCGCATCTGCCAGTCCCTGGCTGCATTCAACGGGCTTAGATCAGGATTTGAAGGTCTTGTCTTCAGCTTTTCCCCCTCCCGAACAAACGCTGGTAGGTGTCGGCACACATCCTGGTTGTTGATGGGTTGGGCGTTGATGGATATCCTCCTGCACTCAAGTTTGTCAGCTAGACATCTGAGGACCTGGTTATGTCTCCACGTATATCTGCCTTGAGTGAGGCTGGTTCTACAGCCAACCATTATGTGCTTGAGTGTTGCTGGGGTTGTACACAGGGGACAGGATGGGTCCTTTCCAAACCATTGTTGCAGGTTTAGTATCCAATAGTATCACTGTGTAACGGTGCGTAAAGAGGTCAGTATGTTTCAAGCTTGTATCTGTCAGCACCATGACGATGTCAGCAATTTGTCAGTCTGCTGCTGTCATGCTGAATCACGGAAGGCTAATGCCAGTCCTGGGGATAGGTTGATTGGCAACACTAAATTGGCCCTAGTGTGTGAATGTGAGTGTGAATGTTGTCTGTCTATCTGTGTTGGCCCTGTGATGAGGTGGCGACTTGTCCAGGGTGTACCCCGCCTTCCGCCCGATTGTAGCTGAGATAGGCTCCAGCGCCCCCCGCGACTCCGAAGGGAATAAGCGGTAGAAAATGGATGGATGGATGGATAATGCCAGTCCACATGCTTCTTACATGACCCTTATAGTCTTTGTTGTCAGTGCTATAAGGATGTTTGGGAATATGCCTAAAAGAGAATAACTGCCGACATACCGGTATTTCACTAAATAAGCGTTTGTCACATGCAACTTTAAAAAACAGTGCATTTGTAAAAAGAAACAGTTAAATTCCCACATTTATTAAATAATGGAAATGTGCACAAACCTGGAACATCTGAGCCCTACAATAAAGAAGCTTGTCTGATCTCTCGGTGCAGTCTACAAAATTTTAGAACTGTCTGCATTTCTTTATTTACAATAAATATATTGATTATTGACATTGAATAATAGATTTTATAATTGTCCATGTCCGAATTGCGATTAATCTAAAAATCGATTATTTCCCCGACCTAAACTGGAGCTCTTGAATTAAACAGGGGTGAGAGGGTCGATACAAATATTGACAGTAACAATACCATTCATAGTATCAGTATATTAATACTGTAGTGATTAGAAAAAAAAGAAGTATTATCACAAAAGCGTGTTTTGTTATTGTTTTTCAACTCAAGTAATAAGTCCTGTGTTTTTGTCTGATTATAATAGTGATCAAAACTGTAATCATTCAACGATCTTTAAAATTTTAAGTATCAGTCAGTATCAGCATTTTAAAACGTTTTAACCATTTTTATCAGCCTTTGGAACCTGTTTTGAAATGGTTCTATTATCATTTACATGCCAAATAATGTATTGTGATATATTTTGTTATCGAAGGAGGCTGCAATATGTATCCCAATATAGATTTTAGGCCATATCACCCATCTCATCATACACCCATCATGTATATGTCGAGCTAAGACAGGTTTATAAAAAATGTTGACAATGTGTTACATGATCACAGTTTTTCTGCAGTGGGTTTACTTTAGGTTTACTGTTCATTCACCTTCTTGTAAAAACGGGGGCTGCCACATATTTGGTTGTCTCTTGTAACAATGGCAACTGAGACCAGAAGGCCTCTCCATCCCCCACGTAGACACCATTTCCACCCCCACCTTTTGTTAACGGTGCGCCCCTGCAGCTATGGGACACTGAAGATTGGGAGAGATCAGGATACACTGCCACTGTACTCCAGCCATCCATCCACTGTCCCTGTATTACATGAAACAAAATACATGCCAGGCTGCAGTGTTGATTTAATCCACAAGAAATGGTGCAAATACAAACGTTTATTTCATTGCTTTATTAGTCTTTCGAGATCATATTTTCATGTCTTACGTTGTGCCATTCCATTCCAACAAGAGCTTTGTTAAAATAACTTCCTGCTGCTGTGGAACTTACAAAAACAAATCAATAAACAGCCATCGGCCTGTCTGCCATTGACTGACGTTCGAGTCAGTAGAAGCTCAGTGCTAATGGTGCTTTTTGCAGCAGACATCTAGTCTAGTGAGTGCTTTCTGCTTGCTTGCTGCAGTTATTACCAGTGTTTCTCCAGGTGAGAGCATATGGTGAGCAGTTAAAGTGTGGAAAGAGGATTTTTAAGCAAACCTGTAAAAATGTTCAATGTGTGGTATTTTTTCCAGATCTGTCCAAGAATCGTCTGTGTGAGCTTCCAGAGGAGCTTGGTCAGTTCATTTCTTTAGAAACGCTGACTCTCTACCACAATGGTATGCGTTCACTGTCCTCCTGCCTGGGCAACCTCCAGGCCCTTACCTACCTCAATCTCAGGTGAGAAAGATGCTCTTTGTTGCTACTGGGAATTTAATTATAAACAATATAATGATAAACAGCGGTAAAACTCCCTACATTTAGTAGTACAATTTTTAAATTAAAGTTATGGTAAAACTTTAATTAACAACCGCACTTCGATAAACTCACTAGTGATACTGCTCATTTACTTACTGGAGAAGCATGCTAGCAAGCTAATCGCCAGCTTGCTTAAATGCTAACATGAATACAAGAGACATAGACGTATGACACAGAGGTGTCTACACCTGCGTAAACCTGCCTGATGTCCCATAAACTGGATGTGCGACCCTAATTTTACCTTTAGCATTAAAAAACACTAACCTGTACAAATCACAATGGAAGAAGATAAACCTATATAAACATTCAAAAGGTGTGCTTGAAAAGTACTTTGGAGCACATCCAACAATACCGTGATAATGATAACTGTGATAATTTTGGTTACAATAACCATGATGTTACGGTACATCCCTAATTGCTACCTATGTTATTGCTAAAGTCAGTAAATCAAACTAACTGCTTACTGACCTGTGTCTCAGACTACTTTTACACTGCAGGCCAAAGTTTTTGAAATCTGATTTTTTCCAGCTGACTGTTAACACTGCAAGAAAATGTGATATTTTTTAGACTCCAGTATAAACGCGCACAATGTGGCCTCAATGTCACTTGCATGCGCAGTTCGATAGTGAAAACAAAAGCAGTTGACCAGATTCCGTAAATGAACAAAATAAAATAAAAGTCACCAAACTTCTTTTACGTGAAAATAAATGTAGGTAATATGTGTGAATGAATATTTACAGTGTAATATATTTTGGAGGGTTCTAATCTTTTTATAGCTGTTAAGTAGAGGCGTCACAGACATCAGTGTGATTATTTTTGAACTCCCAAATGTAAACAACTTCCGCAATGTAGGTAACATGTAAGCAAATATGCCACAGAGTACACGTCAATTCTGGTCCTTTGTTCAGAATCAAAGTATATAATATCTACGTATCTTCATACATTACATATAGCTAGATATTTGCGCACTATTGACCAGCGATGAACCGAAAATCTGGCCGCCAAAAAAATACTTTGTTCACCGAAACCGGATGTTGTGATGATGTATCCACTTCCACTGGCAAGCTCACCCAAAAATTACACAAAAGTCACATATAGGATGCATTCAGGACACATTTCCGGTTATACTAAAGTCACATTTTAAAATCTCAGATTCCAATCGAATTCAGACTACTTCCTGATGTGGCCTGAATGTGATGATATAAGATCAGATTTAAAACACTTTGGAGCGTTTAGACTGGCAAAAAATATCTGATTTGTGTCAATTTAAAATCAGATTTGTTGTGTTTTTAGGCACTTTTTTATTGAAATGTGAAATGAAATGGATTGTGATATTAATCAGAAATCAGAAATACTTTATTAATCCCCGGTATATTACCGTATAATACCGTATAATACGATTATCTCTCGCAGAGTATCGCTTTTTTTGCAGTAATCTTTTATCACAGGTATTTCCTTTCATCGCTCCTTACATATCATCTACAGTAGGACGGGACATGAGTGGCTGAAAATTTGGCCAAGCCGAATTCACAGAAGAAAAAAACTAAATAGGCGCTAATATGGTGGACTCGAGCAGGGAAGTTAAACTTAAAGATGCACCAGCATCGTTGAAATCAAATATGTGCATCTGTCAAGTAAGATATGGGCTTGTAAAAAATGTCTCACAAAAATGCCAAATACAGCAAGCACAACAACCATCCACAGCCAGCCACCTAAACTCATTCTGAGCTCACACACAAGACTGTGCTTGAAAAAGAAAGATTTTTCTATTCAAAGGTTTTTTTTTAGTTTCTACGTTTATAGAGTTGATCTACTTGAGCATTAAGCTCTAATTGGATTGACTAATGCACTGACAGAAAGCTACTGATCATAACCAAAAAAAAAAAGTTTCAACCATGTAAAAGGTTTCAAAATAAGAGTCTTTACATCTATGTGCATAAACATTAAGAATTCTTAACACAATGTATTTATGGCGGGCAAAATTCAACATGGTATTATATTGTGTTATAAAATTGATAATGTCGTAATTAAAAATATATATGTATATTTATTTATTTAAAAGCCATATTTTGGGTCGATTCTACTTCAAGGACATGGCACCTCCGCTATGCAAAGTGTCGCTGTACTGCTATCACGCTGTGCGGGGTTAGTGGTGAGCAAGGCAATACAAGAAGTTGACAGGCAAGAAGTAGAGGGCATTTTTCTAACATTTACATTGCAAGAAACTTGATCCACTTCATGTACAATTGCAATAAATTGAAATTTATCATTTTAATTGGTTTTTGACTCCGTTCGTCCAAAGTCATTTAGTGTACATATTATACAACTTGTATTTTGAGATGCTTTTTTAAAAATGTATCAGTAAAGTTTGTAGAATATCTCAATATATCACTATACCACAATGTCGCAATATTGTATCGTATCGTGATTTGTTGAAGTTCTTGCAAAGACCCAGCCCTAGGCAGCCACAGAGAAATTAATATATATTTGAGACACAGCTTTGTAGCCTCATAAAGTATTTTACAGCTCGCAGCAATCATAAGCATATTAACTGTTTACTGTGATCAGTACATTCATAATTAGTATGAAACGTGTCTTTGCGTCCCCAGCCGAAATCTTCTGTCCAGTTTGTCTCCGTCAGTGTTTGAGCTTCCTCTTCTGCGGGTGCTCATCATCAGCAACAACAAGCTGTCTTCATTGCCCGCCTCCATATTCTCCCTCACACATCTCCGACAGCTGGTAGGTACCACATACACACGCCACACACATGCACGTGTTCCAGTATCATTCTATTGTGTTTTTTCATGTCACTGTTTGCGTTTTGTCTTTGTCAGGACGTGAGCTGCAATGAGCTGCAGTGTTTACCCGCTGAGCTGGGCCAGCTAGAGTGTCTCCGGGACTTAAACCTGAGGAGAAACCAGCTCACTGCTTTACCTGAGGGTACACACACATGCGACTGAATAATTTCCTTGACATACAATCATTAGACCACGTAGTCAACAGAGGCACATTTTTTCACCCATGTCTAGAAATCTCAGAACTACCGCTTGTCCGCCTTGATGTGTCCTGCAATCGCATCACCCGGGTGCCCTTGTGCTACCGCCACCTGCGGCACCTTCAAAGCATCTTGCTGGACAACAACCCGCTGCAGATGCCCCCGGCGCAAACCTGCTCCAAGGGCAAGTACCACATCTTTAAGTATCTCAACATGGAGGCCTGCAAGAGGAGTCAGGAAGAGCTGGCGAGACACTTGAGGCCCACAGGCTTCAACAGCTGGTCAGTGATTTTTTTGCTCAGCACAGCCACATGATCACTAACCTCATTGACCCAATGAGTGATGTGCATATTGCAGTTTGTCAGACCAGGAGCTGTTCACAAGTCAGTTTGGAGGCTTGGACTCTGGTTTTAATAGCGTTGATAGCGGCAGCAAAAGATGGTCTGGAAATGAAGTAAGTCCACACGACAAATACGTGTTAAACATGCTAGTGCAGACCTGCCAACACATACTGTATGCATTTTACATACTCTGCACATATTTTGACCCATGAATGTATGCTTTGCTGTTCTCCAGGTATGCATTATATTGCATTTTGTCAGTTTAGTCCAAGTTTAGTCCCTAAAGCCTGGATTAAGCTCCGATGTCCAGTAATATGTATGTGTGTATACGTCCAGTCAGCAGATGATTTCTCAGAGCGTTCCCTCCGCATGTCTGAAGTCAGCAGAGACCAGAGAAACCTGGAGGAGGAGGAGGAGGAGGAAGTCTCTCCTTTAGACGCTAGCAATGGTGAGCACAGCCAGTAGAAGACATCCTGTCAAACAGCAGAATAGAATAAAAAGTCCATTGTGCTCTATCTGCAGTCAATGGCCAACCTGAGCAGATGGACTTCAACAGCACCATGACAGAGAAAGAGGACGACGAGATGAAGACAGACCTACCAACGCCTTCTCTTGCGACACGCCCACTTGTATGTGTGTCGCTATGCCCGACGTGATGCTCCTTCCTTGCACAACTTCCTCTTTTGATTGTGTCACTTATTTCCAGCAGCTGAAGGAGAGAACGTCGCCGTCCCACAATAACGACTCCACAGTATGCCGGTGTGTAACTTTTTATCACTTTCCCACAGTTTCATGCTTGTGTTCCAAGGTCACGTGACACAATATTTGCAGAGCTGGGGAAAGTCAACAGAACATTCTTTACTTAATCAGCCACCGGCCCCTATACTGTGTACTTTGAAAAATACCTTTTACATTCATCACCATGTGGACACCTGACAACAATCACTAATTCAGGGTTTCTTAAATGGCGGTACTTGTACCCCCGGGAATACTTGACATAAATACAGTACATCCGTAAAGTAGTTTAGTTTATTAAGGATCCCCATTAGTCTACACCGCAGTGGAGACTATTCTTCCTGGGGTCCAGGCAAAAAACATCACACAATCACAAAACAAAAGATTAAAATGCAGTACAACATGATCAAATAATAAAATGTTGTAATACAAAAATAGCAACAACAAAGAACCAAAAAAATAATAATAACTTCGAGTTTACATAATATTGTTCATACCAAAGATAAAAAGAGCAATATAAAAAAAAATATATATATATATATTTTTGCAAAAAAAAATAAAACAAAGAACCAATGGCCTAAAATATATACATTAGTGTACCAAAGACAAACAGTAAGTGACGAAAAAAGTTCCATCCACCATTTTCTACTGCTTGTCCCATAATCAATAAAATAGTCAATAAAAACAGTCATGACATTAGGTACAGTCTAGAATAATCTCTTTCCGCAATACTTCTCCTCTTAGTCTATTCTTAAAACCCACTCTGCTGGTGATTGATACCAGATATTGTGGAAGTCGATTCCAGTAAGTGATTGCCCTATACATTACAGTCTTTTTCAAAACATCACTTTTGGGTTTAAGACGGGTGAAAGCACCTCTTAGGGCTAACCTGGTACCATAGTTGTGACTTTCACTAGCAAGCAACAGCTGAGAATACAGATATGAAGGTTTATGGTATGTATAGATTGTTTTTAAAAATAGAATCAAACTACACGCTACTCTTTCACCAACTCTCATCCATGACAATTCATTATGCATGATCTCAACGCTGGTCCTAAATGAGCAATGGAGAGCGAGTCTGGCAGCTCTGTTTTGGGTAAACTGGATTTTATTGAGTTCTTGTTTAGATGCATTAGACCAGATTGCTGGGCAGTAGTCAATATGTGACAATACAAGGGATTGTATAACTTGTTTCGTAGTTGTTAGTTAAAAAATAGGCACTTCTTCTTATGATTGAGATGCTTCTGCTCATTTTTGTTACTATGTTATTAATGTGAGTGGCCCAAGATAGTCTTTCATCTATTGTAACTCCCAGCAACCTGGCTTCTTTAACTTGTTCAATATGAACTCCGTTCAAAGAAACATTCAATATGCGTTCTTTTCTATGAGCATGTTTTGAGCAAATAACAAGCCATTTTGTTTTGGAAATATTAAGTTTCATCTTATTTTCTGTAACCCATTTAGAAATCTGCATAACCTTGTCTTGTAGTATACTGCTCAGGTCTGTGCAATTATCAGCATAAGCATATATTGTGGTGTCATCTGCGTAAATTGCACAGCAACCATTCTTTAAAATACATGACATATCATTTACAAATATTGAGTATAATAAAGGTCCCAGGCAACTTCCCTGGGGAATACCACAATATAATGTTTTAATATTTGAAAGGGTTCCATTGAACATGACACATTGCTGTCTGTTGACTAGGTAGCTTTTCATCCAGTTAATCGCTGAGAGTTTAAAACCATAAGCAGACAGTTTTATAAGTAGTAGTTTGTGGTCAATAATATCAAAAGCAGCACTAAAATCTAATAGCACTGTGCCAACTAATAATTTACTGTCAATTTGTTTTAGCCAGTCATCTGTTAATTGTGTGAGAGCTGTGCATGTTGAATGGCCAGTTTATATGCATGTTGAAAGTCTGAATTGTATTCACAGGGCTTCACTTTTTCCATGTTTTGTAATGTTACAGCCTTATTCCGAAATGGAATAAATTAATTTTTGTCCTCTACACACAATACCCCACAATGACAATGTGGAATTTTTTTTTAGAGATTTTTGCAAATGTTTTTAGAATAAACAAATAAAAATCATGTACGCAAGTATTCACAGCCTTTGCCATGAAGCTCAAAAGTGAGATCAGGTGCATCTTGTTTCAGGTTTAGTGGATACTGGAACTATAAACCTAATTTATAGGAAAATTAAACGGTGGGTGTGGTCAATATGACGCCATCATATAATTTGCATAATCTGCGATCCATATATTTTCTTTAAAAAGGGTGAAAAAAAGTTATACTTACATTTAAAAACATTTATTAATTCGTATGAACATGTATTTTTCTTACATTGTTCTTGCTCCATTTTCAATTGTTGCTGGTTATTGTACAATGCACTGTTTTGAGAATTTTTCAAGTTTCTAAAGACTTCTCCAACCCTTTCAGTGACTTTTTCTTTATCAAAAACTATCAACCAATCTAGCATCTTTCTCTGGTGTTATTGGAGACTACTCGTGCTATTGCTCGATGTCCACAACAAACAGCGAGCGTTGCAGCGAGCCTTATTCACGTCACGCTTGCTTTGCGCTGCTTCTCCAGCCTTCTTTTTCCCTTAAAAGCTGCCACTGTCCTCTTATTTGCACACTGCACATTTTGTAGATAGCTGTCCATGGGTGTATCTCGGATATATTAAATCATGTCCATACTTCAGATATGTTGCCTCTGCTCCAGATATATCCGTACATATTACTTGCATCACAATATCTTATTTGGGCAGCGCTGTTTCTGAAATTTCGGTACATCACTTGTCAATAGTGCGCAAATAATAGGCTATTTATATATCCATGCATGAATGGATATATAAATAGGTGTGGCAGCTTTTATTTTGCCATGGCGGGTCGCCTCGATCAATTACATGTTGGAGAAACCCTGAGGGCTTTTTGAATTGATATTGTACAAAGTTTTTTTCAAGGGGCGAGGGTCCAAAATGCGACTTTGGGGCTATTTGTGGCCTGTAGCATATTGCAAAATGAATAACATACAAAAAACATAATTAATAAAGGGAAACGAGTGAAAAGGTCTAATGCAAATTGGAAAAGACAAAGTTAATTTGCATTTTTTTCTTTAAATATATATAACTTGTTAGCCTATATGATATTGTGCTTTAGCCTTCTTTTTTACAAAGTTGAAAATTAATGGTTTATTGGTAATTAACGTGAAATTATTTTATATGAAATTTTTTATTCTAAATGTTTAAAAAAAAGATCATTGTTTATGAGCACTGTTTTTGGACAGTTATAAACTAGAGTGATTGATGCTGCAGTACTGTGTTTTATCAGTTTTTGTAGAAATTAAATTAATATCTTATAGTATTCTTGGCTGAAATATATAATCCACAGTGGATACTTCACTGAAAAAAGGATTTTCCACTGCCTACATGAACAGTTAAAGTACCAATGATTGTCACACACACACTAGGTGTGGTGAAAGGTGTCCTCAGCATTTGACCCACAAATATAAAACAAATATACATTAATTTAACAGGTGCATATTGTTGGCGAATGTGATATTAATCACTGTTGACCAGTGTTAGGTTAGTTACTGAAAACCAGTAACTATTTACAGTTACTATATTTCAAAAGTAACTCAGTTACTTACACCAAAAAGTAATGCGTTACTGTGAAAAGTAACTATTTAGTTACTTTTTTTCCCTTCTTTTTTTTTTTTAAAACTCCCATTAATGCCCTTTTAGCCTTCATTTCAGTACTGTTATTGCACTGGAGAATAATACAATGTGTTGATCAACTTGACATGCATTTGCATCACTGAACTCTGCTAAGCAATGTGGTCTACATACAACACACAAAGACAAAGATATGTTTCAAAGGGCCAATTTATTTCAGGCCAGAACAAATTGACAAAACTATTTTAAATAGCTGCACCATAACATACATAAGTAACAAATAGCATAATAACAACATAGCTGTAAACCTGGCTTCACCTAAGGAAGGCACACGTGACATACACAAAGCCTAACCAGGCAGATTTGAATTGTTGTTTTGGGCAGTAGACGGGATCTTTGATCCAAGACACAACTTACAGTTAACTAAAATGTTCTTTTCTTTGTGCTCGACAAAAGAAAAGAAGTGAGAATATCTCATACTTGCCAACCCTCCCGAATTTCAGTGCCTCTCCCCGGGACAACCATTCTCCCCACCTCCTTTCCCTCCCCTCCCCACACCCACACCCAGACACACGCCTCCGGCTTGTGACACAAGAGATTCAGAAGGACGACACTGCAGCGCTCCAATAAAACCCACTCAGATCTTCTGTTTCTACCTATACTACATAAAAAATAACGTAAAATAATACAGTAACGCATCATGTAGTAACGACAACTGAGTTACTGAATATAAAAAATAACGCGTTAGATTACTAGTTACCGCCGAAACTAACGGCGTTACGAAGTAACGCTTTAGTCCCAACACTGCTGATGACAGACCACGCCATTAACTGTATTTTTTAATACTCGTTACACTGATTGCAGTGACTGTCTTCATCCAAAAGGGTAGACAGTTTAACTAAAACAAGTTTTGTTCTCTTTAATGTAGAGTCACTTCGCACAAAGAGGTTGCCTCGCACTCGTCAGCCTCCCCATCACCGCTGTTCCCATCCAGCCCCACCATGGAGGAACGGCGCCAGCCGGGTTCGCTGCTCATCTGGCAGGAGCGAGAGCGACTACAGCAGCAGCAGCAGGGGGAGAAGGCCAGGTAAATCATAGTTTACTTGAGTCATGGCGGAGTCATGTTTCATTGCACAACAAAGGTTCTTCCAGAAAGCCTTGTGTACAGTGTATAACATATTGTAATATCACAGATTATAAATGAAATGCATGATGAAGCTAAATTCGAATGCAATTATCGGAGGCTTTGTTAGTTTATATTTGACTATAACATAGTGCTAGATCGTCATAAAGTAGACCATGGATACCGCTCTAATCCTCCCAACACATCTAATTATATGCTGCTCTATTTTTGCAGTTTACTGAAGTCACTCAGCAAAACAGGAAGTCTTGTGGCCTCTGCACCTCTGACAGGAAATGGCTCAGAGTAAGACTTTTGTGAACAGATTCAAGACAGCGAGTGCTTCCCATTTGATTTGAAAGTATTATCTACATTGTTAGGATGGAACATTTATAGGTGCATCTCAATTAATTACAATTATTTGAACATCTCATTTGTTTTAGTAGTTCAATTAAAAAAGTGAAACTCTTATAAAAGAGGTCATGGGTCTACATACAAGTTATTTTCTTCCGAGAGCAGTGTAAGTTGAGGTTTAGTGTATATTGGAACTATAAAACTAATTTATAGGGAAATTAACAACCAAGTCTCCCACACTGTAAACGGAAAGATTAGTGTTGACAATTGACAGTTCAATTTAATAAACTACTTAAATCAAATAACTTTTGCATAATAATTTGTTTTAATTCATTAAGAGATGCACCTAGGAAGTATCTGGGAAGTGAGTACACGTTACATATCTGCAAACATTTGATAATGTTTTCATGGAACAACACTGAAAAAATGACAGTAACACAGTTTACAGCTTGTATAACTGTGTAACGTTATACAAGTAGTCAGCAAGTTCTCTCTTGCTGACTACTCCCCCTTATAATTCTAGCAAGTCAGAACCATTTAAGCAACAACCCACCCAATCGCCAACAGACTTTTATTACACTACTTGTTACTTTACAGAGTAATAAGTAGTGTCCCATCAAAATAACTATACACTATCATAAGTGTCTAAACTTCTGATGACAAAAGTGACTTATTCTAACAGTCAGCGGTTGCCAATGCGAGTCAATCGCATGAATTATTTTGTCTTATTTTTTACGTCGGGTGCCCTACCTGACACAACTCTGGCTGGAATTGAACTTGCCATGAAAGGCAGAATGTGTACCATTACCTCAAGTTAGTAGAAGTAAACAATATTAACTAGGCCTGAAAAACTAAGTAAATATCAGTGTCTCTTTTTGGTGCTAAATTATTAGTATTAATTTTTATTACATGAGTGGTACCTAAATGAGGCCACAGTGCTGTATACGTCAGCCTAATTCCGTAGTCAACATTTACAATTATAGCAGTTTTGACAGTATACAACAATTATGATGTTATATCTTCAAACACTTGTTATTGCAGGTGGGTGAGTCGGCATATTTTGATGTGAACACTTGTCTGTACAGTTATCTTGGCCGAATTGCTATTTAATTTTTTCCTCTTTTCATTAATAACTATTAATTTAGCACCGAAAGGAGGCACAGATATCTATTACTTTTCTGGTTACTGCCCTCTGTCCTAGCCCATGCCGTTGTGGTACCGAGTTTGGGAACCCCTCCCTACGTATGAATGCTGCCAGCATTATTGCAGAGGTTATAGGGGTCTGGAGTCAGCCCATCAGTGTTCAGACCATATGCCATACACGGCATCAAATTGGTCTGCATTTCATGGCTGTTGTCCCAGAACAAAGCCTCTTCTAAGGATGATGCGCAAAAAACTGTTTTTGAAGACAAGTAGACCACAGCACATGGATTACTGGATCCACGTGCTCTTGTCTGATGAGACCAAGATACACTTATTTGGTTCTGATAGTGCCAAGTATGTGTGGCGGCAACCAAGTGAAGAGTACAAAGTCAAGAGTATCTTGCCTACAGTCAGGAGTGTCACAATCTGGGGCTGCAAGAGTGCTCCGTCACTGAGGTGTTAGTTCATTGAAGGAAACATGACAGCCCAGGTGTACTGTGACATACTGACTGAAACTGGGCCACAGGGCAGTATTCAAACTTAAGGACCCCAAAAACACCACCAAAAGCTAACTTGAAAAGGCATTTTTCCAGACCAAAACCCCATTGAGCATCATCTTCAAACGGCAGGTGGCACAAGGGCTTTAACATCCACCAAGTCTGTGATGTCATCATAAGGAGCAATGGAAGATGATTTTAGAAGAAACCTGCGATGGTCTAGTGAATTTAATGCATATGAAAGTTAAAGCAGTGCTGGAAAATACTAGTAGCTCCTCAAAATAATGACACTTTAGACATTTTCCCGAAGAAGTGTACTAGCTTTTGTGGCCAACAGTCTTGAGTACTTAACAAACATTGTACAAACATGTAAATTCTTCAGTCAATCATCAAATATTTGCAAGAAGACCAATTAAAATATATGATCAAATATTTGTAAAAATGTATGGGGCGTACTCACTTACGTGAGGTAGCATATATTAATTGAAAGTCATCAATATGCTGGCTTTAGCAAGTGTTGTAATGTGTGCTTTGTTTCCCTCTAGTGGTCTGTCACCAGATAGCAGCCCACCCCACCGTGGACCCCAACTGAGATGTGCAGTAAGTCTGTTAATTTTGACAGCTGTTTATTAGGTCATCAAAGAATTGTGCAATTTGTTGTTCTTATAGCCAGACCTGTGTGTTTAATTCCGTACCTGACCGTTTCGGCTACAACTGTGGCCTTCCTCAGAGGTGGTCGTGTAATGTTGCTGTGACGTGTCTGGTCAGCTGATTTAAACCATTTTTGGCGCTGTCTTCCTGCTTGTAGTAGCAGGCGGACAGTGCCATCTGCAGTCCGACCTCTTCAGGACTGTGTCCAAGGTGTGGTAAAGTTTGTCTGCCCCTCGTCCCGGTTCAGTCTGGGCGGCGCGCTTCTGGATCTCGATGGCTTCTCTGATCCGACGGTGGTATTTGTTGCTCTCTGTGCCGATAACACGTGCATTGTCCCAACCCATGAGGTGGCCAGACCCGTCACAGCAACATCACGTGACAACCTCTGACAAAGGCCACAGTTGTAGCCAAAACCGTCAGGGATGGAAATAAATACACAGGTCTGGCTATAAGAATATGAAATTGCAAAATTTTTTGTTGTAGTCTTGGTTATAGTCATATAAATTAATTTAGTTTTAGTCCAGTTTTAGTCGATAACATTTTAGTTGACTAAAATTACAGTAAATTTTGTCAATTGAAATTTAAAGTATAGCCGACAACGCATCTTTGAAGTTGTCTTGAAAGCACTTATTATTATTATTATTACAATTATTATTGCAGAGCATCTCAAAAACTAAATTATTTTCAAATGTTGAATAATACATGACTAAAATGGTCACATGAAGAAACTAACTAGCTTTTTTCGAGATTGGCGGGCAAGCTCACCTATGCGTACAACAAAAGTAGTGCTAGAGTAAGCAGTCTTGCTCCTCTACTGTATTTAAAGGGGAACTGCACTTTTTGGGGAATTTTGCCTATTGTTCACAATCATTATGAAAGACATGACGGATGGATTTTTTTTAATGCACTCTTAAATATTGAATACATTTGATCAAAAGTCAATGGAGCCTCTGGGAACACCCAAAAACCTCCATTAAGGTTTTATATAAATGATGTAAGTACCGTATTTTTCGGACTATAAGTCGCAGTTTTTGTCAAAGTTTGGCCGGGGGTGCGACTTATACTCAGGAGCGACTTATGTGTGAAATTATTAACACATTACCGTAAAATATCAAATAATATTATTTAGCTCATTCACGTAAAAGACTAGACGTATAAGATTCCATCGGATTTAACTATTTGGAGTGACAGATTGTTTTGGTAAACATATAGCATGTTCTATATCAGGGGTGTCAAACTCAAATACAGAGTGGGCCAAAATTTAAAACTGAACAAAGCCGCGGGCCAAAGTTGAACAAATTAACCTTTTAATAGGGACCCAAACAAGTTTTGCATTGAATATTGAACAAGCAAGGCTTATACAACTTTATAGTGACATGCAAAATCGAGTTTCAAATAATAATAATAATAATTAAAAAAATATCAATGGCATATCAAATACAATTTAAATAAAAATGTAATGCCTCTTTTCTATTTGCAGCCTTCTGAGGTAAATATCAACATTAACTTTTTCCACAGACTAATAAATTAGAAAATAAAATAACAATCAATAAACCAACCATTCAGGACTTTAAACTGCTCAGTTTGCAACACACTGATCTAATCTGATGTGCCCAAGCCAGATACCTGGCATCTTTTCTTGGATGCTATTTCATTAATGTCGGGGCTCAGGCTTTGAGCTGAGGCATCTTTCATTATCGAACAAAGTTGTTCATCAGTCATTATACCTCATAGTCCACCCGGACCACAGTATTGGGGGCGTGTTTAAAGGCACTGCGTTTATCGTCCTCCACAAGCTGTCGTCACGTCTGCTTTTCATCCATTCCAACGACGTGCCGGCCCGATCACAAAAAATGTGCGACTTCAGCACGCACACACACATAAAGGCAATGCATACTTGGCCAACAGCGATACAGGTTACACTGACGGTGCCCGTATATAAAACTTTAACACTGTTAGAAATATGCGCCACACTGTGAATCCACACCAAACAAGAATGACAAACACATTTTGGGAGAATATCCGCTCAGTGACACAACATAAACACAACAAAACAAATACCCAGAATCCCATGCAGCCCTAACTCTTCTGGGCTGCAATATACACCCCCGCTATCACCAAACCCTGCCGCCCCCCCAACCCTGCCCACCTCAACCGACGCACGGAGGGGGGTGGAGGGGGATTTGGTGGTAGCGGGGGTGTATATTGCAGCCCGAAAGAGTTAGGGCTGCATGGGATTCTGGGTATTTGTTTTGTTGTGTTTATGTTGTGTTACGGTGTGGATGTTCTCCCGAAATGTGTTTGTCATTCTTGTTTGGTGTGGATTCACAGTGTGGCGCATATTTCTAACAGTGTTAAAGTTATTTATACGGGCACCATCAGTGTAACCTGTATCGCTGTTGGCCAAGTATGCATTGCATTCACGTGTGTGTGCGTGCTGAAGTCGCACATATTATGTAACTGGGCCAGCATTCGCTGGACTGGGTGAAAAGCGGACGTGACGATTTTTGGGAGGGGCACTGAAATTTGAGAGTCTCCCGGGAGGGTTGGCAAGTATGAGAATTAGTGGTGAATGCGGTGTTACCGCGGCACCGCCGCTGAATATAATTAGCGGGCCAGCTCTAGTGTTAATTTGATATCACCTCAAGGGCCAAGTGAAATTACACGGCGGGCCAAATTTGGCCTGCGGGCCAGAGTTTGACACCCATGTTCTATA
Source organism: Entelurus aequoreus (assembly GCF_033978785.1). Lineage (NCBI taxonomy): Eukaryota > Metazoa > Chordata > Actinopteri > Syngnathiformes > Syngnathidae > Entelurus > Entelurus aequoreus. The sequence continues at coordinate 20,097,746 of NC_084742.1, read as the reverse complement.
TGTTATAGTTATTTCAATGACTCTTACCATAATATGTTACGTTAACATACCAGGCACGTTCTCAGTTGGTTATTTGTGCGTCATATAACGTACACTTATTCAGCCTGTTGTTCACTATTCTTTATTTATTTTAAATTGCCTTTCAAATGTCTATTCTTGGTGTTGGGTTTTATCAAATACATTTCCCCAAAAAATGCGACTTATACTCCAGTGCGACTTATATGTTTTTTTCCTTCTTTATTATGCATTTTCGGCCGGTGCGACTTATACTCCGGAGCGGATTATACTCCGAAAAATACGGTATATATGTAATGTAATATTGAGCACATTTATAATAAACATTTAATATTTTAAATATTTTGATAATTTTAAGCATACGCGGCGCATTAGTTTAAAAAACGCACCACGTTTGCATTTTTTCTTCATCACTGATTTCTGCTCACTGCAGACTTTGAGCCAGCAAACATAATAAAACATCACTAACTGTGCAATGTCTGCTGTCATTAAGATGCTGACTGCTAGGATGTTCATATATTCCCATTTAAATGAAAAATGTCTCACAATCCTCGCAAAGAAACGAGGTAGGGTCGCGGGGGGAACAAGCACTTTTCGCGTTGTTCCCGCTAGTTCCAGATCCTCGGTGGTGGTCGAAGTGTCCCAACTTTTCGAATTATACCACCTTCTGTCCAGGTGAGAGGCATGATTTATGATCAACAATAAACTTACAGGGAGCAGGGAAGCAGCAGACCACTCGATGATGTAAACATTGGCACACAGGAAGTGATCACGTCACCGCTTTAAACAGTTTGTGTTAGCGCTTATAATAACATCATTAATATTTGGTTAATATTCAAATCATGAAATGTATAGGGAGTATTGTTGGCGCTTTTTCAATGGTTATTTATCAGATTTTATGGGCGAAATAGTGGAGCTTCTATTGGCTCCACTGTAAGCGGACTTTTATCTGTTTATTTAATATTTGGAATGAATTTTTAAAAAATCCATCCATCATTGTGTCTTTCATGATGATTGTGAACGATGGGCAAAATTCCCCAAAAAGTGCAGTTCCCCTTTAATAGTAACAGTAATTCAGCAGCATGAGTCATTGGGAAATATTAGTTAAGGCCTACTTACTGTTGTGTAGATGTCCTGATGATTAGCCTGCTGAAGACATTTCAAGTTGGTTGTATTTTTACCAGAGAAAATGAAGTCTACCATGCAAATGTAAACTGTGTCCATATGTCTTCTATCTTCCAGGGGTGGAAGACATATTGAAATGTGTATAACAATACAGAATAGGGATGTAACAATATGAAAATTACATATCACGGTTATTATGACCTTAATTGTCATGGTTATTATTATTGTGGAATGTGCTCAAAAAGCTTTTTGGTTATTATGACCTTAATTGTCATGGTTATCATTATTATTGTGGAATGTGCTCAAAAAGCTTTTTAAACATAACTAAAATAAATAGGCACACTGTTAGAAAAACACTATTTTGCATTTCTTGTGTTTGTTTCACTGAAATGTTTTATCTTTTTTAATAGCTAATCTTTTATTGTTGTACTGTAAATATTTTTTTGTACAGTAGCACTTGAAGATTTATTCAAATGAAAAATGCGTAACAAATAAAATCTATTCTAATTATGTATCACTTCTGGCGGGTATTGTCTGTCCTACTCTGTTCAGGGGTACTTGAACACACCATAAAAACACCTGCCTCGTTTCCTCTGAGGAAAGATCGATCATCATAATTCCGTGCTGTGAGAGCACAGCTTGTAGGTTTAATGTGCACAACTGAATGGCTTAGTTGCTCAGACAGTAATGTGCTTATAGAAGTTTGGATTGGGGTATGTTGTTTTTAATGGGCAAAGACATATGTCTCTTGTTTTCATGTTAGCATTTAAGCTAGCAAGCTGGCACCAGTAAGTCCGCTGTGGCCCGTGAGTTTATAGAAGTGCAATTATTGTTTTTTAGATCATTTTAATTTAAAAGGGTAATACTAACCGTCGGGAGTGTTGTCGTCGTCATCGTTTTTACCGTTTATCGTTACATCCCTACAATAGTCTTTTTTTTCCCGGTGAAAAAGGCAAACACCGTGTCTTTGTAGTTGTAGTTCTGATTGGATCGCCGCCGTGATTTACCCCGCCCCTCTTCTCCATCGTACTTTGATTGGATTGATTCCTAACTTCTTCTACATACCTAAAGACGAAATTAAATATGATTGGATTTTGTCTTTGTCAATAATTTTCTTCAAATTTTTATTCTACTAAATTGTCAATCAATTTCGTCCTTGTTTTCGTCAACGTGGATTTGTTTTGACTCGTTATAGCCCTATTTTAGTCAGGGGCAAATAGGTTGACGACAATACTAAGACAAAAAATGTTAGTCAACATAAATAACACTGGCAGTATGTAGTAATAATAATTCTGTCCACGTTATTTGTAAATATTTTTCACTAGTGCAAACTTCCAATGTGTCAAACGTTTCTTTTTCCACAGAGCACTGAACACCTTGTGTGTTCATCAACACTTCTTCAGCGCTCGAGGAGCAGGACAGGTACCTCAAACACACACACATTTGTAGCTCATATAAAAGTATATGCTTCCTGTTATCCATGTGCTTTGGTCTGCTTATAGTCATACACTAGCAAAATATGAAGGAAAAAAGGTAAAATGGATATTTTCCAGAGGGACTGTCCTCCCCAAAGACGTCTCCTCCGCCTGCAGAGAGCCAGAAACCCAACAGCTTCCTGTTCCGCACGTCCTCTCGCAGCAATGTCAGGCCTGCGGGTCAGTGTTACAAAGCAGCGCTGATGTTGACTAAATTGACTTGGTGTCTCTAAGTCTTCCTTTGATGTCCTCAGGTTTGTCTTCCTTTGAGTCTCGCATCACAATTCGTTCGCCTAAAGAAGAAAGCGCGGACGTCGCGCAGCTCCGCAAAGTAAGACGACTTATTCCGAAGCTTTTTTTCGTCTTCCTGTGTACTTACTGATGCTGTTGTCCGCCCCCTCAGACGCTGGAGACACGGCTGAAGATCACCCTGCCGGAGGACCTGGGGGAGGTTCTGTCCAACGGCACTGTCCTTTGCCAGCTGGTCAACAGCATTCGAGCTCGCTCTGTGTCCATCATTCACATTCCGTCCCCTGCAGTGGTGCGTCTGTCCACAACACCCACTTTAGCAGACCACTACGTACCGCAGTCAATTTTTTGTCTAACGTATGATGTTGTCTCGCCTTTCAGCCAAAACTGAGCTCAGCCAAGAGTCGACTCAACGTGGAACACTTTCTCGCCGCGTGTCGCAAGCTGGGCGTCCCCGAGGTAACAATGTATACACATACATGACATTCTGCTTTAGGGCTGCAGTTTTTTCATTAGTAATCGAGTAATCTATTAATTGATTTGTTTAATTAATCAAATAAAACACTTCATAAGCTCAATGTGTTATAGCACCAAATTTTAGGGAAAATAGTTGAAATACACAAGGATTTTTTGCTATCTTTTCTCGTTTTTTCGTGTAATTGCACATAACTTTTAGATTGCATTCTTAACTTGAGAGCATCACCATTATATTTAAGGTAAGGTAAAAAGTACTGTAGCCTAAAACTAGCTAATAAAAAGTCAAACTACTAAAGAAGGTTTTCTGATAAAGTGATAGTTATAAAATGTTAAAAAATGTTTTGACACTTGTGCTATTTGTTGAATAATAAGAAAACACATTCTGTAACTTTAATTATACTGCGTATATATATATATTCTAAATTGAGTGACAATGAATTTAACAATTCATCACATAACACATTTGATAAGGTATTATTTGGAGGTGTGGTATTTGATTTTGGGACAAACTACAGATGCTAAAATGTCCTCACATGTGTTTGAATACAACATTCGTTACACGAGTCAAACATGTACGATGGCGTTATCTGCAGGGATGCAACGATTATAGATTTACATTGTATGATTATGGTCTGAGTAATAATCATGGTTTCGTGATTACTATGCGTTAATTTCACAACCAAAAATGTATAAAACCACATACATTTTCATAGAAATAACAGTCATCAGATATTATAAAGGTACAAAATATCTATAAACTAATAGTATAGAAATAACAGTCATCAGATATTATGACAGTACAAAATATCTATAAACTAATAGTATTAAGAATAAGTGAACATAATAATTCTGTCATTAATATAAGACTAAGCTTAACTTTATTGATCCCCATTGAAAAATGGTACTTAAGTGGGTAATATACTGTTACTGTCAATTTTCATTCATGCATGTTTATGCATTTTTATAATCTTATGCTGTATGGACATAATTAGATCCCATGGTATAGTGCTGTTATTCTACAAGCTTCTGATGTTATGCTAGTGTTTTACACTTGCTATATTAACTTCCAATGCCTACCTTTTATTCAACACCAACAAAACAAAGCAATCTTTAACATGAAATGGTCACTGAATGAAGGCCTTGACAGGAATACCTGTTGCCGTTTACACTGAACTGACTAAACGCTAAGCAACTTGCCGCTAACATAATTTAACTCTGTTGTCTTACCTTTACTTTGGCGTGTAAAGCTGCACCCTATTGAAGATCTTAGACCATTTATCATGAACTTTCTTTTGGCAGGTTTTGCAAATGGTCATCTTCACTGACTTTCTGGTACATTTTTAAGTACCCAAATGTTCCCACGCTGCCAACGTCAGCTTTTTTGGGGGTGGGAAAATTTTGCTACTTTGCTCTGCTGCCATTTTTAAGCTAAAGTGGCATACAAGCTTGTCTCTCGATAGGTGCGTACAAACTTGTGCACCGCTGTTGTAACTTTGTTTTCATTGCATTCAGGTTGTGATGAAAATAACCTACCAACTTAATGTCAGTTTATAGCAATCGAGGACAGTTGAAACACACGCTGTCGTGAAGCTTTTGTGCTTAAATAACTGACTCTTTTAATCACGGTTAATAGTAAAAGTGGTTAATCGTTGCATCCCTAATTAAAGTGGCTCGCAAAAGTATTTATACCCCTTGAACTTTTCCATATTTTGTCACATTACAACCATAAACAAATGTTTTATTGGAATTGTATTTGAAACGCCAACATAAAGTGGTATACAATTATGAAGTTGAAAAAAAAAATTGTATACTTGATTTCTTCACTTTTTTTTTTTTAACCAAATAAAGTGAAGCGGGCATTGTGAAAAAGTATTCAGCCCCACTCAGTAATAACTTTGTGAAACCACCTTTTGCTGCAATTGTAGCTGCAAGTCTTTTAGGGTATGTCTCTACCAGCTTTACACATCTAGTGACTGAAATGTTTGCTTCGTTTTCTTTGCCAAACAGCTCAAGCTTAGTTCGATGAACAGCAGTTTTCAGATCTTGCCACAGATTCTCGATTGGGATTAGGTCTGGACTTTGACTTAGCCATTCGAACACATGATTTGTTTTAAACAATTCCATTGTAGCACTGGCTTTATATATATGGTCGTTGTCCTGTTGGAAGCTGAACCTGCACCCCAACCGGTTTTCTTCCAAAATTGTCCTGTATTTGGCTCTATTCATCTTCCCTGCCCTTGCTGAAGAGGCATGATGCTGCCACCACCATATTTGACAGTACGTTTTGCATTTTGGTCAGAAAGTTCAATTTTGGTCTCGTCTGACCAAAACCCCTTCTTCTACGTGTTTGTTGTGTCCCAAACATGGCTTCTGGCGAACTGCAAAAAGGACTTCTTATGGTTTTCTTTTAACAATGGATTTCCTTTTGCCACTCTTCCATAAACACCACACATGTGCAGTGCACAAGTAATTGTGGTCCAGTAGACAGATTCCCCCAATTAAGCTGTGGATCTCTGCGGTTGGTCCAGAGTCACCATGGGCCTCTTGGCTGCATCTCTGATCAGTGCTCTCCTTGTTCTGCTGTAAGTTTAGGTGGACAGCCTTTCTTGGTAGGTTTACGGTTGTCATACTCTTTCCATTACTGGATGATGATGAACAGTGCTCTGTGAAAAGTTCAAAGCTTGGGAAATCTTTTTATAGCCTAAGCCTGCTTTAAACTTCTCTACACTTTATCACTGACGTGTCTGGTGTGTTCCTTGGACTTCATGATGCTGTTTGCTCCCCAATATGCTGTTAACCACCCTTTTCAGATCATCACAGAGCAGCTGTATTTGTACTGAGATTAGGTTACACACAGGTTAACAGTATGAGCACACATCATGCAACTTCTGTAGGCAATTGGTTGCACTCAGAGAAAAGGGGCTGAATACTTTTCGCACACTGCAATTTGGTTTTTTATTTGTAAAAATATGTTTTGAGTCATGTATAATTTTCTTTCAACTTTAAAACTATATACCACTTTGTTGGTCTTTCACATACAATTCTAATAAAATATACTTATGTTTGTGGTTGTAATGTGACAAAATATGTAAAAGTTCAAAGTGTATGAATACTTTTGTAAGCCACTGTATCTGCCAAATTAGACTCTTACCTTGTTTCTACTGGTGTGCTCTGTAAATATCCAGATTTTCCTGGTAATGTTCTGCTTCATCGATGTAGTGCCAGCTCTGTGCGTCAGTGCAAACATAACCACGATGTCTGTCTTTTGTCTGTCGTTTTTCTTTGAGCCATCTCTTTTATTTATTTTTTTGCCTGTTTGCCGCCCACACCCACACACCACCGCTCTTAATGTGCGCCCTACTGGAGCAGTCTTGCAGAAACAATGCCCGCATATTAGAAGTTCCAGGCACCCCATGATGTCTGGATTTCATACATTTTAATGAGTTAAACTCAACTCAAACTTCCAAATACAAGTCTATGTTTTCTTATGGAATTAATTGTTGCAGCCCTAGTCTGCTTTCTAACTGGACATAAAGTGCTACGTGTTGCCACTGTTTGGACTGATGTCTTCAATCACACCAGTCACCAGTCCAAACTTGACTCTGCTTTTGTCCTAACAAAACCTCTCAAATGTTTAATGTGTGTGTCCCCAGATGGACATGTGTGTGTGCTCTGATGTGCTTCTATCTAAGCTGCCCAATGTGCTGCAATGTGTCAAGGCCTTGCTGGCCCTGGAGGAGGGGGGCCTGGACAAGCACTCCCTGCCTTCGTCCTCCTCGTTGCTGTCCACAGATTTCCTGCTCTTCTACTGTGTGGCCATGGTGCTGCTCTACGTCCTCTACTGCTACGTGCTCACTTAGGCTACATCCCATAATAATAGCAATCAGGACAGCAGTGTGAGTGTGCAGCAGGAAATGCAAAGCAAGGAAACGCTACACTGGAACATTTCAGGTTAGCACGTAAATAGTCTAGCCAAGCCTCCACACCACAAGTTCTTTGAAACATCTGACCACTTCACACATGTTAATGACACATTAAAGGTCACTAGTACAGGTCCAACATATACTACCATTTTCCATTTATAGTTTGTTTTTCTTAATTGCAAAAAAATATTTCAGACAGGCAATGTTATTCAAAACATTTTCATTTTTTTTGCGAGAAAACAAGCACACCATGTGCATGTCTGTATGCTGACATGAAGCAACTGTGAATGTCTCTATGTTATCACTTTGAACCTTCTAGATGAGGTGTGTCCAAACTCCAAAATCAACGGATGCAGGGGACCATTTTGTTACGTTTATTTATATTCAGTTTTGTAAAAAGGCGCACAAAAGGTCAAAATTTCAGCTTTTTCTATTTACATTGTGCCTTTTCCCCTAAGTTTTGCTTTTACATTTTTTTTGTGCAATGGGGCGCAAATGGCCCCCCGCCTCGCACTTAGGACACCACTGTTCTAGAACTCAACTGACACGCACCACTTTGACCCTGTTCTGCTTCATGCGAGCAGCAAGGGGCAGTGTTGCTACATCAAAGGCCCAACATGGTTTGAAAGTTTATTTTTGGGGGGCCAAACTAAAAAGGTACAAACCACGCACGTGTACATATATATATACATACATATGTTTTTTTATGGTTGCCAGGTGACGTTGTAAAAATGTAAACAGGTGATTAAATTATCTATTTTTTTTAATTTATTTTGAGTGTTTTTTCCACACAGGTAAGAGGCTACTATGATAGATAAAAGGTTGAAGCTTACAAGTGACAGGGAAATTATTCAAGCTTAAAATACCATTGGGGTTTTTTCCCCTGAGTAAGAAAATATGATTTCCCGGAAGCTTATTGACTGTTTCTACTTGACACTCGTGTCTGCCTTATTGCACATAAACAGTTAAAAATGAACTTTATGAAAATATTTGTGTTCCTTAGGAGAATTCTAGGGCCTTGACACGAAGTAAACGTTGATTTCCTGCATTTGTCACAGTAGCTTAAATGTTTTTCAGCTGCTGTTTTTCTACCGGCATGCAATTTGCATTTAAATAGTTTGAATACATACAGATGTATATTTTATCTTTACAAAACCAAACCTAACGCTGGTTTTTGCAGTGTTCACAGAGCCGATATACACTTTAGTGACATTTTGTACATGACGCTCTGGGTTTTTCAAGTTGACGTCAATTTGATGTGTTTGCCTCTCCTCTTCCTGCTGTAAAGAGTTTTATTAAAAGCAACTTTGACTTTGCCGTTTGCGCATCTGTCTGCTTTCCTCACGGGAACATTATATTGGAGCAACAAAATGTGTGCGTGATGAAGGAACCGTTGATTGGCTGTCTCCTCACACGTGACTTACTCATTCAAAAAGGCGCGCGCGGGCATCGAGACGCATCTGACGCTACTTTGCATTGCCGGGGTCGTGCGAAGTTTGTATCTCCTGCCGCGGGAGCGCGCATTGGGGCGGAGCACTGTGCCTTGTTCAGACAGCGGTAGCACTTCCGTGTTATTAGCGATGTCAATGATTATAAATACTATTTATGTGATTAATAACATCAGTTCAAATTCACAAGTTTTGTTGATGACGCAAAGTATCTATATAATAAAACATGTTAGTACAGGCCTGGGCAATTATTTAGACACGGGGGCCACATTTAGAGAAAAAAATGTGTCTGCGGCTGGTATATCTATTTTTAGGAACACTAATGCTAAACCTCACAATAATGTCTGATTGAATGCTTAAAAAGTTATTACAGACCGCCTTAAAAAACAGAATGGAATTTAAATTTTTTTTACTGAATGAGCCAGAATGTACATGGAAATAAATAATGTGGGGTTTACAATATCAACTATGAACGATAAAACCCTGAATATTGTCAACAAATGAACGTCAATTGACATATTTTACAATAAAGTGAAACGCAACAAAATGCAAACAGCGAAATATGAACGCGAAAAGACCAGAAAACCCACCTATCTGGTATATAACCTTTACAACTTTGGTGTAAAAATCTCCTTCCGCGTTTGTCCCTGACACCCGCATTTCAGGCTGGCCGCTCTGGAAACACTCTGGAAACGCTCCCCACCCACACTGCTTCCTCATCTGAGCTGCTGTGACAGATTACCATAGTAACTAATTAGATTACCAAAGTAACTAATTCGATTACCATATTAACTAGTATATCATGCAAAAGCGCAGATCTCAACCATTGAAATACTTTGTATAGTTCAAGATTTACGGTAATTTGAAAAAATCACTGCACATCATAATGGCAGCTTCAGTTTCCATCTTAAAGATCTAAAAAAAATATTTGGGAATGTCCTGCGGGCCGGATTGAAAGATTTAACGGGCCGCATGTGGCCTCTGGACCTTAATTTGCCCAGATCTGGAGGGGTGTCACATTTTATGGCAGCACAGAAATATGATGTATCCCCTACTATTGTTGTAATGAATAAAATGAGTCCAAATTCACAAGTTTTGTCTGTACACATAATCCACATGTTAGTACATACTGGGGACGTACGTGGGACATATTTTCTGGCATAAATGAGATGGGGTTTTTTTGTTTTGGTTTTTTAACATTGAATAGTCTACTCTGTAGTGTTTGTTCTTACTATATTGGTGTTATTTTATAATCTATCAGAAGATGAAATAAACAATATAAACCAAATGACATGTTATTAATGTAATTTGCAGAAAATAAATAGGCTGACCAACCGTTCTCTGCAGCATGACACCGTATGGGTGAGGGCCGACATCCGGGCAACTGAGCTACATACGGGTTCTTTGAGCCATAGCAACGAGACTGGCGTTGAAAACAAACAGTTGCCATTACTCTTTAACCTGTAGACCTACGCTGGTTAATAAACCCGTCATTCTGCCTCCAAAATGCCGAAAAACTGTTGTTTTTGGTTGTGCTAACCACAACTGGAAACAGGGAAAACAAAGGTTGTATTTTGTTCTGCCAAAGCGTGATAAAAGCCCACAGAGACGAGACAAATGGCTCGCAGCTTTACACTGGGAAAACGAGGACGGTTCTCACTGGAGTCCCCCAAAGTCCCGGGTCGTGTGTTCGGATCACTTAGTTTCTGGTAAATATAAGGAACAAAAATCCACCTTCTTAACCACAACTTGGCTATACCGTCCGTGCTAATGTTGTACTTGTTGAATTTTTACCTTATAACGTTCGACAGCTGAAGTTGTTGTACAAAAATAACATGCGGTGTATACTATATAGTCTATAGCCTAGCTAGCTATTTTCGAAAACCGGACAACGAGAGGATACCAAAGGCAGCGTTAAGATGGACACCACCGGGAAAACGTAAGCCAGGGCGGCCAAAGAACACCTGGCGAAAAACAGTTGTACTTAAACAATACATGTAGCCCTCAAATCTGTCAATATTTTATACACTAACACTTGATCTTCCGCGTCTCTTTCTTAGTAGCGCGCAGGCTAAGCTAACTAGCAAGCTAAGCTAAGCCTGAGAAGCTTTAAAGTTCACTGAAACGAGTCTGACGCAAAAAATACATTTTCGTTTTTTCACACGATATGCGAATAAGTAAAAATGCGTAAATGAAGGATTTAACGCCGACTTCCAAGCCACAACGCTCGTTAAATGCTTTTTCTGTCAATGCTGTGTTCGCTGTGAGCTGGTTTGTTTTCAACGAATTCCCGGTTGCTAGGGGATTGGTAGGCGGAAGTGACGTAGGTCCGCCCTCACCCATACAATAGAAGCGTGTGCAGGATGTGAATACAAATACAACATGTAATGTACCGATGATCAAAAGCATTTATTCGGGTCGGAATGTCACATGTTACACCAACAACATTTTTGACGATCAAAGCATGATCGTGAGAGTCCACATTTTCTATAATTGACATCGCTAATAACACGGAAGTGCTGCCGCTGTCTGAGCAAGGAACAGAGCTCCGCCCCCATGCGCGCTCCCGCGGCAGGGGATACAAAATAGTTCAGGGATACAGAATTTGTCACGACACCGACACTCACCGCTAGCCGGCGCTAGCACCCACTTATATTTAGGGTGTCAAAGTTGGGAACGAGATTTGCACATTCCAAGTTATTGGATCCATAACGAAAATTATTTTGAAACTCAAAACAATCCACCTTTGTGAGGTAGATCACGTGCTACGAGATGTTTTCCAACGCAGTTTGTCTCTAACAGGAACTCTGACACGGTGCGCAGGGACCGTCTACAAAGTGCAGCGAAAAACCCCATAAATGTTTTATAATTTATAACTTCATTATTATACACTATAGGCCAACGTGCTTCTTTGCACTTGAGTTGTAATTATGCAAGGTACTTAAATGCTTCTGCCTATTACACACAACTTTTGTACATTAATAACAAAACTGAAAATTAACTGAAATTGTTTGTAGATACCAGACTGATACATTTGACTGTTGACATGAAATGTCATTTTAAAAAAATGTCACTAATGCTAAATGACAAAAAATGATCCTTGCGTAAAAATCATAAAGTTCATGGTTTGTAAAATATTTGTGAAAATATAATGAAAAATACACATTTTATTACGTAGAGTTAGTGTCATTAGTTCAGGTTGAGTTTAAAATCCACAATATATCTAAACCTCTCAACTCTGGACGAGGTTATCGCCCAGACCCTGAAGGTAAAAAAAGTGTAAAACCTTTATTTTTGTGAAAATGCAATAAAGGCACAGTTAACCCTCTTTTTGGCATTAAAACCACATTAGTCCAGGTCCATATGAAACATTTCTCGAGTTAAAATTCTCTAATCTGGACTATATTCTACTTTTAGATTTTTTTTATTTTTTTTTTAATGCAATAAAGGAACTTTTAACCTTTTTTAGACATGTAGACCACATTAGTCCTGGTCCAGAAAAAAAGAGCTTTTTTACCTGAAATCTGGATTAGATTATCCCACAGACCCAAAAGATTAATAAAAACACAGTTTGTGAAATTTGAAACCTTTATTCTATTTGTAAAACTGCAATAAAGTCACATTTAACCCTTTTTTTAATATACGCACCACTAAAAAACAGTTTATCAGTGCTTCTCAAATAGTCGTGTGGCCCCCTGGAAGGAAGTGGTGGGGGGTGTGAACATCCTTTATCAGCATCAAACTGCACTTCGAAAAGTTGCACTACAAAACGTGCTCATTGTAACCATTTTGGACTTCTTCATTTTGATTTAAATTGTATGTTAAAGTGTTTTATACATTGTGCTCCTGAGCAGTGTTCTGAAAATTACTTTTCAAAAGTAATTTATTGTAATTTGTTACTTTAACCAAAAAGTAGTTGAATTACTAACGGAATTACTCTTTAATAAATGTAATTCATTGCTAAGGAAAGTAATGTATACATTACTTAAAAAAATAAATAATTTAAATACCTGGCATATGCATTTGAGAGACGTTTGTGATGTGTGTCATCGAGGGTTTCAACGGAGCTGTGTTTGTTAGCTTTAGCCGTTAGCAGCGTCCTTTGTTGACGTTGACATCAGCTCTTTTGAATCTTTTCACCGGATTGCGTTACCTCTGCCTAATAAATGGATTGAATGTTATTCGATGGCTGTCATATCTTCTTGTCAACAAACTGTGTATTGTTTGGATGGCAAATTTGTCACGTCAATCATTGATTTATTGTTCAATATTCCCATCATGTACGTGTGCGTATGTTGTCTGCTGTGTCTTAATAAAGATCTAACGTTATGAAGAGGTCTACTTCTAACAATACTATTTTTAGTCGCGGTAGAGAGTGCCTCTTTTAGTGCTGCTTGTTGCGTTCACCAGTAAAACGATATTTCCTGCATTGAACTTGCTGAACTTATGACGCTGTCTTGTTGACATAAATAAAACCACTTCTAAAGTAGCGTGCCACGTTACACCGAGCTATCACTAACAGCGTTGTAACGGACCTAAAAGTAAATAGATTACTCGTAACTAGAAAAAGTAACGGTGTTACCAACACTGTTATTACAAACATTGCTCCTGAGGTAATATTGTTGATAAATTTATTTTTAGGTTTACCGGAATTTTATTTTTCAGTATCAAATGTTTCAAATCAGTCTCAAAAAATGTTTAAAATAAGGATTTATTTTTTTTATTTCAGGCAAATTGATTTATTTTAAATCTTTGCTGTTACAGACTAAAAATAAAGTTATTTGTTGTAAATTGATCAATTTTTTTTTCTTTAATGTTAATAAGGATCCAACGTTATGAAGAATCAGTGGTACCGTCAGGGCCAGCAAGGCATTCTCTGCTGGCCTAACATAACCAGAAATCATGATCATAATTAAAGATATTTTTAAATATCTAAAATAATTCATATTATCTTCATGTCATATTATGCTCCTTCCAGTGCTGTTTTTAGTTTTTGTTCGTATCCAATCAGAATTCAGCTAGTTTATGTTGCTATGCTGTACCAAATCTGCCCGAGGCCTTCAGAATCAACAATGCGGGCGTCAGTGCACTGTAAGTGAACAGGGACATACAGTTGATAGACAGTTGCGATAGCCAATCAGATCACAAGTTGTTGACAGTAGCCTAAGTAGCCTGATGTTAACGAGACTGATTGGACACTCACTTGTCATTCTAAAGTGAGTATCCAATCACAAGTTGCTTAGCAGGAAGCAGGAAGTGTTGACCCACAAGCCACAAGATGCCATTGTGGCTTGTGCAGCCCTTTGAGACACTCGTTATTTAGGCTATATAAGTAAACTTTGATTGATTGATCGATGAAAGGAGGAAAAAACGATTAGGTGGCAGATATAAAGTTGTGTTATGAGTTAGGCAACATAAGAACTCCATTACCCAGCATGCCACAGTAGTGAGCAAGTGCAGTATCGCCGTTTAGGTTGTAGCCATGCCGGCAGCTGGATGTTATTGACGAGCACGCTGTGGAGTAAACTTTAAAAACTCAGCCAACTCGCCTCGTCTGCATCTTTTATGATTAGACAAGACAAGGACATAAGGACATTTAAAGAGAAACTACACCTTGTGAGACAATGTCGGCCAACCCCGGAAGCTCGAATGGGTTCTACTAGTTGTGAGTTCAAATATTTTATTTCTTTATTTTTTCACGTTTAATATGTTTTATGCAATTGTAATTTTGACAGTACCACATAAGATATGTTTTAATTGCTGATGCGTTTTAATAGATTTTTAAATGCGCCAGAAAATAACCTGTTATGTACACTGTTGATGTGATTCAATGCACAGTAGTGCGTAAATGTGTTCCTGTATAGTATTTCTCCAGCAATGGTCAGGTGGTGACATCAATGATGGTATTTTTGTCAGGCCTGGGTCAGAAATAGGACTCAGATGCAGAGGTGGGGAATAATCCGGCAGGCTTTTATTTTGAAAAGTTCACTTTTCACCTCTTGAGTCAAGGCAATACAACAACGGCTATAAATTGTAACAACTAGGCGAAAATAGTGTGTGTGTGACAACCATTGGTACTTTAACTTTAAAAAGGTTTCACAAAATGTTAAACCGAAAATCACTCCAAAAAGGAGAAAACAAAAATATCTGTAACTACACCAGCGAGGAATATCCATCCCATCCATTTTCTACTGCTTATTCCCTTCGGGGTCGCGGGGGGTGCTGGAGCCTATCTAGGCTACAATCGGGCGGAAGGCGGGGTACACCCTGGACAAGTCGCCACCTCATCACAGGGCCAACACAGATATAACTATGAAATTTAAACAACAAAGACGCTCCAAAAAGGAGGGAAAAACAATGGGCTATAAAGTTTCTACACTAATTCTTATTAGAGGAATAATTAACAAAAGGTCACTCAAAAATGAGGAAAAGAAGAGACGGTAAAAGTAAACTGAACTCACCACTGCGACTTGAAAACTTAAACAAAAACTCCCTCTGCTTAAGAGGAAAAAAGGAAAACTCAAAATACCAACTCGTAAATTCAGGATCTGGATAACAAGCCGAGACAAGGCTTGGGTATGAGGCTGGAGATGCACAAAACATTCTGGCACAGAACAAAGGAAGGCGTGGGCTTATAAGACACATGGGGGTGATGGGGAACAGGTGGAAACAATCAGGGATCAGGGATGACGTCAGACTGATGACACAGAAGGAAAGGCAAGTGACCTGAAATGAGAGAAGAGTTACTTTTCAAACTAAAACATGAAATTCACAAGACACAAAAAAACCAAGACCAGTGTGACAATTTTGAGAGGTAATCATTGAAGTCTGACACCACTGAAGACCTAGGTGGGAAACGCACGGCCCGCCACATAGACAACACTACTTTTAGTCGCGGTGGAGAGCGTTTTCTTCTTCTACCTAGGGGGGCATAACAAAAATAAACTGAGAAGCAGTAGTTTATATGAATTTTCATGGTCTGTGGGATAATCTAGTCCAGATTTGAGAAGTTTTTGATCTGGACTTTGACTAATGTAGTCTACATGCCTAAAAAGGATAACGTGTGCCTTCCATGCATTTTCACAAATGAATAAAGGTTTCAAAAATCCCAAACAGTGTTTTTATTAATTGTCAGGGTCTTTGGGATAATGTAGTCCAGACTGGAGAACTTTAAATATAGTGGTTTTTATTCTGGACCTTCAGTCATGTGGTCTTCCCTCTTTAAAAAGGGTTAAATATGTTTTTTGTTTTTTTTTGCATTTTCACAATTACAGTTGGTTGTTAGTCAACATTTTGAGTCACTTGTTCATTACTTCCTGTCAAACATTGGACAAGAAAATGGATAACAGAGCTCTCATTGTCAATGAGTACATCATGCTTGTCATTGTCTCATACAGTGATTCTCATACTGGCAAGTGCTATCCCAAATAATCACCTAATTAAATATTCAAACACAGTATTACTGTTCAAACGATGTGTAATGTTAGTGGCCCAAAATATTAAATATACTTATTTTTAATGAATACTTGGGCCTACTAGGCTACTGTATTTTAATGTTGGTCGCTATGGTGGTACTTGGAGAATCAAGTTTTTTCTGTGGCCCTTGGTGGAAAAAGTTGTGAGAACCACTGGTCGGTTATGGAGCTTTGATGCCATTTCTTGTACAAACCCCGTTTCCATATGAATTGGGAAATTGTGTTAGATGTAAATATAAACGGAATACAATGATTTGCAAATCCTTTTCAACCCATATTCAATTGAATGCACTACAAAGACAAGATATTTGAAGTTCAAACTCATGAACTTAATTTTTTTTGCAAATAATAATTAACTTAGAATTTCATGGCTGCAACACGTGCCAAAGTAGTTGGGAAAGGGCATGTTCACCACTGTGTTACATGGCCTTTCCTTTTAACAACACTCAGTAAACGTTTGGGAACTGAGGAGACACATTTTTTAAGCTTCTCAGGTGGAATTATTTCCCATTCTTGCTTGATGTTCAGCTTAAGTTGTTCAACAGTCCTGGGGTCTCCATTGTGGTATTTTAGGCTTCATAATGTGCCACACATTTTCAATGGGAGACAGGTCTGGACTACAGGCAGGCCAGTCTAGTACCCGCACTCTTTTACTATGAAGCCACGTTGATGTAACACGTGGCTTGGCATTGTCTTGCTGAAATAAGCAGGGGCGTCCATGGAAACGTTGCTTGGATGGCAACATATGTTGCTCCAAAACCTGTATGTACCTTTCAGCATTAATGGCGCCTTCACAGATGTGTAAGTTACCCATGTCTTGGGCACTAATACACCCCCATACCATCACACATGCTGGCTTTTCAACTTTGCGCCTATAACAATCCGGATGGTTCTTTTCCTCTTTGGTCCGGAGGACACGACGTCCACAGTTTCCAAAAACAATTTGAAATGTGGACTCCTCAGACCACAGAACACTTTTCCACTTTGTATCAGTCCATCTTAGATGAGCTCAGGCCCAGCGAAGCCGACGGCGTTTCTGGGTGTTGTTGATAAACAGTTTTCGCCTTGCATAGGAGAGTTTTAACTTGCACTTACAGATGCAGCAACCAACTGTAGTTACTGACAGTGGGTTTCTGAAGTGTTCCTGAGCCCATGTGGTGATATCCTTTACACACTGATGTCGCTTGTTGATGCATTACAGCCTGAGGGATCAAAGGTCACAGGCTTAGCTGCTTACGTGCAGTGATTTTTCCAGATTCTCTGAACCCTTTGATGATATTACGGACCGTAGATGGTGAAATCCCTAAATTCCTTGCAATAGCTGGTTGAGAAAGGTTTTTCTTAAACTGTTCAACAATTTGCTCACGCATTTGTTGATAAAGTGGTGACCCTCGCCCCATCCTTGTTTGTGAATCTACTTTTATACCCAATCATGGCACCCACCTGTTCCCAATTTGCCTGTTCACCTGTGGGATGTTCCAAATAAGTGTTTGATGAGTAATCCTCAACTTTATCAGTATTTATTGCCACCTTTCCCAACTTTTTTGTCACGTGTTGCTGGCATCAAATTCTAAAGTTAATAATTATTTGCAAAAAAAAAATGTTTATCAGTTTGAACATCAAATATGTTGTCTTTGCAGCATATTCAACTGAATATGGGTTGAAAATGATTTGCAAATCATTGTATTCCGTTTATATTTACGTCTAACACAATTTCCCAACTCATATGGAAACGAGGTTTGTATTTTTACATAGCTTTTACAAAAAGGCAATATGAAAAATTTTGAAAAACAAAAAAAGCAAAGACTGACCATATTCTTGGTCCTCGCTCAGGATTCCTTATGCTCACCTCAACTCATCACGGAGGAAGACGGCCTGAGTCGACTGGCCCACACGGTCCAGGTTCTGGTGGGACTGGCTGACGGATCCACGTGACTGCAAGCATTCAGAACCTGCAGTCAGAATGTTTGACCTCCCAACGTGAAGTAAATTGTCTGCAAAAGACTTGCTGGTTGTTTTATTTTTGTCCCACAAGGACCATAGGAGCCCTAGGTGACCTTTGAACCCAAGCTCAACTATATCGGCTGGTGATGCATTCAAGAGCTGTGCCAAAAAAATGTGCTTAATATTGGTTCATTAAGTATGTCCTTTGCGGTCAAATGATCAGAGTGTGTGCTACAATATTTCATTATCTGTGAAGAAAGCCCACTTGGATGCAGTTTAAAGTAGTTGTACAGTGTAAATCGGCTGTGGCCTCAAAACCCGACTTTTTAATGGGTGGTCGGTGCAGATGGTAGAGCAGTCGTGCCAACAACTCGAGGGTTCCAGGTTCGATTCCAGCTTCCGCCATCTTAGTCACAGCTGTTGTGTCCTTGGGCAAGACCCTTTGGCTCCTGATGTGTCGTGCGTGGCTTCTGCCATCAGTGTGTGAATGAGTGTGTGTGAATGGGTGAATGTGATGTATAGTGTAAAGCGCTTTGGGTGTCATTCCAGGTATGGTAAAGCTCAGTATAAATACACAACATTTACCAATGAGGCCTTGAAGTATTAGCATCTGACAGCATGGAGCCAAACCACTTAAAAGGCCATCTAGAACACAGGTGTTCAACATGGGTATGCACACTGCAAAAAGTCAGTGTTCAAAAACAAGAAGAAGAAAAAAAAGAAAAAAAACAAAACAATTAGGGGTATTTTATTTGAACTAAGCAAAATTATCTGCCAATAGAACAAGAAAATTTGGCTTGTCAAGACTTTCCAAAACAAATAAAATTAGCTAACCTCAACGAACCCAAAAATACCTTAAAATAATCTCACTAATAACAAGTGCACTTTTCTTGGTAGAAAAAAAATGAGACCTTTTTGCTCAATATGTTGAAAAATGCTCTTAAATGAAGCAAATGCTAGTGCCATTATCTTGACATAATGATATGCGCTCGGCATCGTAATTTTTTTTTCATGCTTGAAATAAGAAATTATTACTTTAAAAAAGTAGTTTTATACTTGTGAGTGTTGATGACACAGCTTTGCAACAGTTGATATTCTAGTTTCAAGCATGTTTTACTCAATATAGGTCATCAATTCTCAGCTACAAGCTGTAATATCTTACTGAGATCATTTAGGACCAAAACCCTTAAAACAAGTAAAACACTCTAACATAAAATCTGCTTAGTGAGAAGAATTATCTTATCAGACAGAAAATAAGCCAATATCACCCTTATTTGAGATATTTAATCTTACTTAGATTTCAGTTTTTGCAGTGCAGGGGGCGCTATGACATTCCGGGTTGCTTTTTTGTAATTTTTTTTTTAAATATTTAGCACCGGAATTTCTCCTCAAATGGAAATGTTTTTGAATACACCTGAACATTGACCCCACACACTGTCATGTAGTTGAATGTGTGCAAAGAATACTATTACAACATGAATCACCAACAACTATGTTGTTATAGTCATGTTAGCATTAAAGATAACTAGCGTTTAGCGCTCTAGTTGTCAGCTAGCGATTAGCATCCTAGTTGCCAGCTAGCAATCAGCGTGCAAATTGTCAGCTTGGGATTAGCTCTCTCGTTGCCAGCTAATGATTAGCGCTCTAGTAGTCAGCTAGCGAGCAACACATTGATTCTCAAATGGCAGGCTCCATCTTGTGGTACGCCAAAGATTAGATTCATTATTTAAGTACAGTGTTTTATTTTCCTATAGTCAAACTGTTCAAACTGTGTGTAATGTTACAGTGGCCAAATGTATCAAATATACTTGTTAAATAAAACCTGTGCCTTGTTTTTAATTAATACTTTGGC
The DNA here is from genome assembly GCF_033978785.1 of Entelurus aequoreus. Classification (NCBI taxonomy): domain Eukaryota; kingdom Metazoa; phylum Chordata; class Actinopteri; order Syngnathiformes; family Syngnathidae; genus Entelurus; species Entelurus aequoreus. Next base: position 20,077,763 of record NC_084742.1, on the reverse strand, counting down.
CAACTACGCTACTCTATTTTAATAGTGGTCATTATGGTGGTACATGGAGAGACAAGTGTTTCCTGAGGTGCTACTTGGTGAAAAAGTTTGAGAACCACTGTCCTAGTTGTTTACTAGCAATTGGCGCGTTAGTTGCCAGCTAGCAAGTAGTGCGCTAGTTTTCCGCTATCAATTAGCACCCAAGCTGCCAGCTCGCGATCAGCGTACAAGTTGTCAGCTTAGGGCAAGCTCTTTAGTTGCTAGCTAACAATTAGCGCTCTAGTTGTCAGCTAGTGATTAACACCCTAGTTGTTGACTAGTACGCTAGTTTACCGGTATTAATTATCGCTCTAGTTGCCAGACAGCGATTAACGGACTAGTTGCCCGCTAATGATTTGTGCGCTAGTTGTCAGCTAGCAATTAGCGCATTAGTTGTCAGCTAGCGATTAGCACTCTAGTTTTCTGCTATCAATTAGCACACTTGTTGCCAGGTAGTGATTAATGGGCTATTTGCCAATTAATGATTTGTGCGCTGGTTGTCCGCTAGCAATTAGCGCATTATTTGTCAGCTGGTGATTAGCGCACTAGTTGTCAGCTAGCGATTAGCACATACGTTGCCAGCTAGCAATTAGCACACTAGTTGTCAACTTGGGACAAGCTCTGTAGTTGCTAGCTAACGATGAGCACTCTAGTTGTCAGCTAGCGATTACCACCCTGGTTGTTAGCTAGCGATTGCCGCATTAGTTACCAGTTAGCGATTGGCACGCAGGTTTTTCGCTATCAATTAGCGCACTAGTTCACATCTAACTAGCGATTAGCACACTAGTTGACTGCTAGAAATTTGCGCTCTAGTTGCCAGCTAGTTATTAACGTGCCAATTGCCAGCTAAGGATTAGTGCGTTAGTTGTCAGCTGGTGATTAGCGCACTAGTTAGTATGGCACAGTAACAATGTACCTTTAGGACCAGTTTAATGTCAAATAAAATCATTATTTCATCCAGGATATGTGCATAGGGGGACCCCGCTCCTTATCTGCATTACTTTGAGGGCCCTTGGCCTGGAAAACGATGAAGACCCCTGATAATCTCAGCAGATTTGCCAAAGCAGCTGTTTGCAGTCAAATGCAGTTGTCATATAAGGTCATGTTCTGCAGAGTTACCTCCATTATTGCTTTATTTCTGTCGACGCGTCCGCTTTTTCACCATACAAACAGCGTGCCGGCCCAGTCACATGTTGTATGCGGCTTCTGCATACACACAAAAGTGACTGCGAGACATACTTGATCAACAGCCATACAGGTCACACTGAGGGTGGCCATATAAACAACTTTAACACTGTTACAAATATGCGCCACACTGTGAACCCACACCAAACCAGAATGACAAACACATTTCTGGAGAACATCCGCACCGTAACACAACATAAACACAACAGAACAAATACCCATAATCCCTTGCAGCACTAACTCTTCCGGGCTACAATATACACCCCCGCTACCACCAAACCCCCCCCCCCCCAACCCCGCACACCTCAACCCCGCTCCCCCACACCTCAGTAATTATTTTAAACCCGCGATGCACTAAAAGACCACCTAAGTGAAAGTGAAAGTGCTGAGGTAACGCAAAAAAGAGTTAAAAAAACGCCACTCTGAGGAATTATTTGTATTATTGTGAATGTAATGACCTCTATGATTGATGCAGCGACAGCCAACAGATAAAGAAATGACCACAGTGAGAGACAACACTAATGTTATTCATGAAATGCCGAAAGACGTGGAGGAGTATCTTCACGACAAGATACAGGATGGTCGTGTTGCCCTGCAGGTGCAACACGGGCTGCTTATTAATCATCTGTGTCAGATTCATCCACACTGACGATCTGAAAGAGGTTCTGCTTTTCTGTAAGCTGAGTGATGCCATTTTGATGAGGGCCATCTTTATGTAGCCACAAATATGTGTAACACTTCTCCACAGAGTTCGCTATCTGACAACTAGAGCGCTAATCGCTAACCAGCAACCAGAGGATATTTTCACGTCCTCGACTGAGAGGGTCAAACTCCCTCTTCTCCCAAGAGTCAGTCGTGTGTCCAGCAACAACCACTCCATCAAGACAGGCAGGTTCCACCAAACCCAATATCTTGTCAATTTCGTTGAGAGGCCAGTTAATTAGTTCCATTGTTTAGATTTGGAGAGCAGTGCAAAAAGAGGCAACAAGAAAGTTAAGACAAGACAAAGAAGCAGGCAAGAGACATAAGGGAGAGGAAAGGGGTGCCAGTGAGAAGATATATACTGTGTATATATATATATATATATATATATATATATATATATATATATATATATATATATATAATATATATATGTATACACACACACACACACACATATATGTACAGTACATATATATATATATATATATATATATATATATATATATATATATATATATATATATATATATATATATATATATATATATATATATATATATATATATATATATATATATATATATATATATATATATATATATATATGTGGCTTGTGCAGCCCTTTGAGACACTTGTGATTTAGGGCTATATAAATAAACATTGATTGATTGATTGATTGATATATATATATATATATAAATATATATATATATATATATATATATATATATATATATATATATATATATATATATATATATATATATATATATATATATATATATATATATATATATATATATATATATATATATGTGTGAATGTGAGTGTGAAATGTTGTCTGTCTATCTGTGTTGGCCATGTGATGAGGTGGCGACTTCCGCCCGAATGCAGCTGAGATAGGCTCCAGCGCCCCCCGCAACCCCGAAAGGGACAAGCGGTAGAAAATGGATGGATGGATGGATATATATATGAACCCCACCATATGTTATATATATATATATATATATATATATATATATATATATATATATATATATATATATATATATATATATATATATATATATATATATATATATATATATATATATATATATATATATATATATATATATATATATATATATATATAAATATATATATATATATATATAAATATATATATATATATATATATATAAATATATATATATATATATATATATATATATATATATATATATATATATATATATATATATATATATATATATATATATATATATATATATATATATATATATATATATATATGTATAAAACATAACAAAATGTGTGAAAAGTAAAGTAATCCTCTCCGGATGCACTATATATATATATATATATAGTGCATCCGGAGAGGATTACTTTACTTTACTTTTCACACATTTTGTTATGTTGTATATATATATATATATATATATATATATATATATATATATATATATATATATATATATATATATATATATATATATATATATATATATATATATATATATATATATATATATATATATATATATATATATATATATAGTGCATCCGGAGAGGATTACTTTACTTTTCACACATTTTGTTATGTTACAGCATTATTCAAAAATATTTATTCAAAAATATGATAAATTAATTTTGGTCCTCAAAAGTCAATACTCCATAATGACAATGTGAAAAAGTTTTTTTTTCTTTTTCGAAAGTTTGGCAAATATTTAAAAAATAAGAAACACATGTACACAAGTATTCACTGCCTTTTGCCATGAAGCCAAAAAAGTGAAATCCGGTGCATCCTGTTTCAACTGATCGACCTTGAGATGTTCCTACAGCTTAATTGGAGTCCACCTGTAGTAAATTGACACGAACCGGCTGCGGCCTACTTCTCCTCTGACTTGCAGAATCAGAAGAGCAGAAATAACAAAGTTTGTGCAATCCCTCGACGTAATTTGCTGCTAAATTACCCACAACATGAGCTGAAAACATGATGTGGCCATAGTCCGACAACAAGTCAGAGTCTTGTCCAGCGGTTTTCTCACGTTTGTCATCAATGATGGGAGAGAGGCAGGCAGGCCGAGAAGTTAAAGACAGTTTTATTGTTCTACAAATTAGACAAGCTCACTAGTTTCATTTAAATGGTAATTATTGCGATAAAAAGGTAAGTCTTAGGTTGTGCTCCATGACAGTCTGGTGAGATATATATTGTTATATGAATAGTGTGATGCTGCTTCTGCTTCAACTCCGTTAGTAAATAGTAAAACATTAAATGTGTGTACTGGGTTGTCAGCTTTAGGTGAGAATCTATAAGGTACTCTTGTTATTATCTCTTTTGCAAAACGATTAAGAAGCAGATGTACCGGAGGCCAGCCAGTTTGGCCGTGCAAGAGTTTGTTGGTAAACCCCTGGACACAAGAGGACTTTGAGGGCAAAAAGGATTCCAATGAGTCAATTTTGCTTTTGTTTAGTTATTGTGTACTATTGACTTTGTTTCGCTCAATGAACTACCGTATTTTCCAGACCATAGGGCGCACCGGATTATAAGGCGCACTGCCGATGAATAGTCTATTTTCAAGCTTGTTTCATATATAAGGCGCACCGAATTATAGGGTGCATTAAAGGAGTCATATTATTATTATTATTTTCTAAATTGTAAACACTTCCATGTGGTCTACATAACATGTTATGTTTTACAGATCATCTTCAAGCCGCTTTTTGACAGTCGCTTCAGGATGCGCCGTTTGTGGGCGGTCTCATTTACGTGGCTCACCTTCGGCAGCGTCTTCTCCCCGTCATCTTTGTTGTAGCGGTGTAGCGTGCAAAGGCGGGACTGGAAGAATTTTCAGAAGATGGAGCTAACTGTTTTAATGACATTCAGACTTTACTTAAATCAATAACGGAGCAATCAATAATAATCTCCTCATCCGCCGGAAATGTGTCCCATGAAAAACCGTCCGACTGGAACTCTCTAATAACTAAAGTTCCTTGGGTGAATAATGTAAACTCACTACATCAGTATGTTTTAGCGCTTTCATGACAGATATAAGTAAGAACTTTATACTACTTTATATTAGAAATGGCAACAGCGGAGGATGAATGTCCCATAACAAGAAGACAGAGAAAAAGAAGAAACTTATCGACTACGGTGTCTGCATGGACTGCAAAGGCGGACGCACGCAATTTTTCTGGATGTATGCAGATCCCAAATACAGATCAGCAGGTACCAGAAGGTAACAAAAGTTGCTTTTGCATAATATTGTGAAACAAAATGCCAGATAATATGTTTTACCTTATACACACACCATAATAATACTTGTATGTTGAATCACAGAACAATCCATCAAGCGGTGCGGCTTCACAGCTTACCAAAGTCGTACTAAAACATTTTGATAGATTTTTGAGCGCCGTGTGTAATGTTCTATATTTTCAATGGAACAAATAAAATGTTGGTGTTGTTTACTTGAGTCATATTGCAGTCTACATGTATCTCTTGTGTGTGACTGCCATCATAGTGCAGTTTACACATATCTCTTATGTTTGACTGCCATCTACTGGTCACACTTATCATTTCACCATGTACCGAATAAAATAGCTTCGAGGTCGGTAAGTAAAACCAGAATTATTCCGTACATTAGGCACACCGGGTTATAAGGTGCACTGTCGAGTTTTGAGGGGAAAAAAAGGATCTCTAGTGCGCCTTATAGTCTGGAAAAATACAGTAGTTTTAATATTGTACTATTGTTAAACTGTCAGTAGCCCTCATTATAGTACATATTTTTAAAATTTTCAGTTAATACAAGTGCTCGGTATTGTTATTGTTCCACAATTAATTCATGTCCTCGGTATTGGTATTGGTATTGGTCCATCTCACTCATAGATGATCGGAATCAGCAGCACAAAACCCTGATCGGAACATCCCTAATTTCCCAAGCATAAAAGAGGCCGAATGAACTAAAAATATCAATACTACAGTAGTATTGACAACTGGATCAGACTGTCCAGTGTTGTGGTGACTGATTGGCTTATCCTCAGGCAGCATTACTATATTGGATTAAAAGATTGTAAAGCTGACTAAATGGTGTTATTTCATGTCTAGAGGGCTCTCATAATGTCGACAAACATATGGAGAAGGCCGTAAACAGGTTTATTATGCGGTAGTTATGAAAAAATTTGATTTTGAATCAATGAATCGTACTTCGCAGACATACATTTTTTGGCAGTCATGTCTGGAACCAATCAACAGTGACAAGTGATATGTGTTTTTCTTGTTCATTCAAACTATATACACTATATTGCCAAAAGTATTTGGCCACCCATCCAAATGATCAGAATCAGGTGTCCTAGTCACTTGGCCCGGCCACAGGTGTATCAAATCAAGCACTTAGGCATGGAGACTGTTTCTACAAACATTTGTGAAAGAATGGGCTGCTCTCAGGAGCTCAGTGATTTCCAGCGTGCAACTGTCATAGGATGCCACATGTGCAACAAATCCAGTCGTGAAATGTCCTCGTTCCTAAACATTTCTAAGTCAACTGTCGGCTTTATTGTATGAAAATTGAAGAGTTTGGGAACAACAGCAACTTAGCCACCAAGTGGTAGACCATGTAAACTGACAGAGAGGGTTCAGCGGTTGCTGAAGCGCATAGTGCAAAGACTTTCTGCACAGTCAATTGCTACAGAAAACTTCATGTGACCTTCCAATTAGCCCACGTACAGTGCGCAGACAGCTTCATGGAATGGGTTTCCATGGCCGAGCAGCTGCATCTAACCCATGCATTATCTAGTCCAATGCAAAGCGTCTGATGCAGTGGTGTAAAGCACGTCACCACTGGACTCTAGAGCAGTGGAGACGCCTTCTCTGGAGTGATGAATCACTCTTTTCCATCTGGCAATCTGATGGAAGAGTCTGGGTTTGGAGGTTGCCAGGAGAACGGTACATTTCGGACTGCATTGTGCCGAGTGTGAAATTTGGTGGAAGAGGAATTATGGTGTGGGGTTGTTTTTCAGGAGTTGGGCTTGGTCCCTTAGTTCCAGTGAAAGGAACTTTGAATGCTCCAGGATACCAAAACATTTTGGACAATTCTATGCTCCCAACATTGTTGGAACAGTTTGGAGCGGGCCCCTTCCTCTTCCAACATGACTGTGCACCAGTGCACAAAGCAAGGTCCATAAAAGACATGGATGACAGAGTCTGGTGTGGATGAACTTGACTGGCCTGCACAGAGTTCTGACTTGAACCCGATAGAACACCTTTGGTATGAATTAGAACGGAGACTGAAAGCCAGGCCTTCTCGACCAACATCAGTGTGTGACCTCTAAAATGCGCTTTTGGAAGAATGGTGGAAAATTCCATGTACACACTCCGCAACTTTGTGGACAGCCTTCCCAGAAGAGTTGAAGCTGTAATAGCTGCAAAAGGTGGACCGACATCATATGGTTTAGGAATAGGATGGCACTTCAAGTTCATATGTGAGTCAAGGCAGGTGGCCAAATACTTTTGGCAATATAGTGTACATTGAAAATGCCTAGCTGTGCTTTTTAAAAAATTAATTACTAGAAATAATGATGATTTTACAGTATGAATCATTTTTGCAATAAGTGCCCTTTTTTCTGGTTTGATTACCAGCTCTCGAAAATATACTGACTTTTGTGAGGTACTGTACATCCAGCAGGAGAGGCTATAAGAGACAGCGGACCAAATGATGAGCAAAAATAAAATGTAGCTTCACATGCATGGAAAGTTGTGTGCGGTTGGGCGAGTTAATACCGTACTTCTTTTATAGGGTTGTTTTAAAAGCTTTGTGCTTGGAGGGTTTTCAATCAGGTTAATGGCCCTATCTGCTCAGCCTCTTCCTGTCCTTGAATGAGAAGAACAACACTGGAAGACAAACCCAAGTTGAGGAAAAGTCTTCCATGCCGAGCAAGATCAATTTGACCAATCAATGAGACGACTAAGAAGAATTAGTATTCATCCCTTTTTCAGAAGATGAAGGAATGTGAAATGGCAGACATTTTATTTCAACCGTGAGAAAGCACACAAGAGAAGAAGAACAACAAAGAAACAATCACCGCTTTTTATATTGTCTCCTGGAACTACAAATAGCGAATAATATAAATGAACAAAGTCTAGTTTCAAATCATTTATTTGTGTGATTGTTTATAGCAAAGAGTGGCCTTTTGTCCAGACTCACTGGAACGCAATACTTGATTGGCGTCTTCTTTGTAGCAAACAGATAGGTTGTTCATCTAAACCAGTGGTCTTTAACATTTTCCAGTCCAAGGATCCCCAAATTGATGGAGAGAAGGAGCGGTGACCCCCTATTTATATATCCTTTACAAATGTTGCATTTTACATTAAACTGGTCCTAAAGGTATGCTGTTATTGTGCAATACTAACATTATCCAATAATAACAGAATTGTGCTGCTAATTGCCAGTTGGCAACTATCATGGCAAGTAACGCGCTAATCACTTGCTGGTAACTGGAGTGTTAATCTCTGGCTGGCAACTAGTGCGCTAGTCACTAGCTGACAACTAACACACCAATCGCTAGCTGGCAATAGAGTGTTAATCGCTAGCCGGCAACTAACATGCAGATTGCTAGCTGACAACTAGACCGCTAATAGTTAGGTGACAACGAGATCGCTACTTGTTACCTGACAACCGGAGCGCTAGTTGCTAGCTGACAAGTAAAGCGCTAATTGCTGTCTGTCAACTGTAGCGCTTAACGCTAGCTATCTTCAATGCTAACATGAATATAATATTATTAATATTTATTAATGTGATATGTTATTATTTACATGACAGTTGGTTGGCTCAATGGTCATGTGTGTTGACCAAGTCGGAGTCCAGGAAGGAGAAGCAAAGGGAATATTCTACGCCTGGAAGCAGACACCTCATTGCATATTCATCCATCCCTCCATCCCTCCATCCATTTTCCACCGCTTGTCCCTTTCGGGGTCGCGGTGGGTGCTGGAGCCTATCTCAGCTGCATTCGGGCAGAAGGCGGGGTACACCCTGGACAAGTCGCCACCTCATCGCAGGGCCAACACAGATAGACATATTGTGATATATCTTGTAAGTAGCCCTGTGTAAGTCGCCGTGTTGAATGCTACTAGGGACAGATAGCGCTCAGACAAATTGTATTAGAATTGTATCCAATAGGGAATAAATACTTCTGATTTCAAGTGTATACATCATATCGTCTTTAAACATCTTCTGGCTCCAGATTACACGAATACGACGACAGTGTTCAAAGACATTTTCATTTGTGGAAAAATTGCGGTGGGGAAAAAATTCCTGTGTTCGACAGGAATTATCTCTGCGGTTCTCAGGTCTAAATGTAGCGAGCATGCCTAAAATTTACAAACGTATTCAAAGTAGCTAAGGTGAATATGTATTTACCTTTATGTGTATAAGTTATACAAACATGTGGAAACGCATGTTTAAACATAAATATTATGATTCATGGTCTCCACTCCTCCTTTGAGAAAAGCTTGGCGGGATTGGATTGGCTCTAACTGGTAATGTCAGGGACAGTATCGCCGATAATTGATACTGATACCAACACTTTGTCAAGCTTGAATGATTTGGTAATTTTTGTTTCACACTGAGCACAAACATTTAACACACTTTTGTGAACAATCTAAAAATATAACAACACAACAATGTAACACAAAAATAGTGTGATTTGGGATTGATGTCTGGAATGGCGTTGTATGGCAGCAAGTTGGTTGTATATAATCGTATATGATATCATCAGAACACAATTACATTTACTAAATGATCCAGAATTCCATAATATTGTTGTATGACTGACACATGACATCATTTTGATTGAAAGAAAACAGTTTAAAAATAACATTACTTTGAAACAAAGAGTACAGGACCAATATTGTCGATACAGATACTTTTTACTTGAAATTATTCAAGATAATTTGTTGATCATGTTTATAATCTGAATAAAATACAATATAAATGATAATTGGGTTATACTTGTATAGTGCTTTTCTACCTTCAAGGTACTCAAAGCGCTTTGACAGTATTTCCACATTCACCCATTCACACACACATTCACACACTGATGGCGGGAGCTGCCATGCAAGGCGCTAACCAGCAGCCATCAGGAGCAAGGGTGAAGTGTCTTGCCCAAGGACACAACGGACATGACTAGGATGGTAGAAGGTGGGGATTGAACCCCAGTAACCAGCAACCCTCCAATTGCTGGCACGGCCACTCTACCAACTTCGCCACGCCGTCGTACATTGTATATACTATATATACATTTAATAATATATATTAATATATTAATATATATATATATATATATATATATATATATATATATATATATATATATATATATATATATATATATATATATATATATATATATATATATATATGTATATATATATATATATATATATATATATAATACATTTATATATATACATATAAAACTGTTGTAGTTGACCAAATTCAACAATTATTACCTTTTACTGCAAATAATTGTTAGTGCAAAATGACTAAATAAAAGCAAAAACTACTATTGGCTCTCATTGCAATGATCCAATTATCTACTGACCTATTCCCTGAGTTTTAAAAATATATAACAATATAAAAAGGTCTATATAATGCCAACAATATGAAAAACAGCAACAAAAACACAGATATTTGTGAACATAAATTAGTGCTGTCAAATGATTACATTTTAAAATCAGATTAATCGCAGAGTTGCTATATGACAAGACAAGACACATTTTCAACACTTTACTGCAGACCTGGGCATTCTGCGGCCCGCGGGCCACATCCGGCCCTTTGTGCGTCCCTGTCCGGCCCGCGTAAGGCCAATCATAAATTAAAAAATACATTTAAAAAAGTATCTATGTCGAGTGTGCAATACAACGGTGCTGCTTTTGTTTTGAAAAGCGTTATTTGTATTACTTCCGTGTGGACGTATGCACGTGCGTGATTGTGAGTGAATGTGAACAGCTGCAATCACAAATTACAAAATAAAGTTGAAAAAACATCTATGTCGTGCACGCAATACAACTGTGCTGCTTTTATTTTGAAAAGTGTTATTTATGGGCGTATGTCCGTGTGTAACCTGTGAGTGAAGGTGCACAGCGACAAGTTATGCACGGTTTACACCCGAGACGCTAAAAAGAGAAAAGTTGATGACGAATGGCGTGTTTTCAACAAGACATGGGCTGCCAAGCAACGTTCCCTCTAAGGTGCGCACCTGCGCAATTGCGCACTGCTTAAGCGTCCTCTGCGCACAGCAAATATATACCGCGCACCAAATCAAATCCCATCTGAATTCTAAACAAAATAAACACATTTATTCTGTGTAATTTTGCAATGCAACTTTGAGTGACAGTGACAACAAGCGGCCCTAATGGTGTTCGTCAACACCGTTCAATTGAACACCGTTCAATTATTGTAACGTCTATCGAGATGCTTCGAGGCCAGGAATTATATCGATCACTTTTTTGAGCAAAACTGTTTATATTCGGCCATAACCACACCAAAAACATGAGTAAAACACTTCTATCTCGAAAAACTAGTCATTTTCTGCCGTACAAACCAGGCCAAAACCAACTTGTCATCTGTCACCAACACGCATACCACTAAACCACTGGTGCGTTTATGGCCACACAAAAAGTCGGACAACTCAAACACCACACAAAGTTACACTATGACTCCTCAGTCATACATGTGCTTATTTTACTGTCATTTATTATTAAAGTTAATTTATTTATATTAATCATGGAATGCTATTACTAGAGAAAGTTACAGGAATGCACACTTCATCCAAGGCTTACATTTCATTGTGCAACATGAGGATGTTTAAGGGGAACTAAATGTGATCTCTGAAAGGGGTACAAATGATTTCCAAAGCAGTGCTTTTGGTATAAAGTTAAGTTAGGTTAAATGAAAGTATTATTATTATTATTAATTATTATTATTATTATTATTATTATTTATCTTACGTATATATCAAAAATAATATTGAGCAAAATTTTATTGAAATATTGTCGATGTGGCCCTCCAGCAGTGCTCGGGTTGCTCATGCGGCCCCGGTAAAAATTAATTGCCCACCCCTGCTTTACTGCCATCTGGCGGCTAAAGTGTATAGTGCACCACCCCAAATAGTCATGTTTCATGTCTCAGGTAAACCGTGACAATTCGGTCCAAATAAATCGCCTTCCGACTGTATGCACACTTATTGCTTTTATTAAAGTCATGACCGAGTGCAAACTATCACTTTGCAGACCGGAGCTCCCTTGAAAGGTGGAAAACACAGGAAGTACATCACTTGGGTGACTTTGGAAGAACTTGCTATCTCCTTGTTGTGGTTCTTAAGCAGGCAGAGGAGGCGCTAGCTTCGCTCCGGCTGCCGAGTGGGATCCAGCTGAGCTTCACTTGATAAAACACTTCTGCGTTGTCAAAAGTGTGTCATCCTCCCCCAGACAGGTCTGCTACTAATATTAGTGCAGCCCAAAGGAAGCTTGCTTCAGTCTTTTTATGTATTTAAGTCCCCTTCAGAGGCTGCAAACCGCGCGGAAGCATATGGCGCATATGCATAAGTCATTAAGAGGGCTGCTATTCGTTTAACAACACGTTCAGTGCTACGCTTGTTGTGTCCGTGTCTCGCCGACAGATGTCGAATGTTGCTAAATATTTGAGTTGTCCCATGACTTCCCCGGTTTATCATGAAGGTGTGTCCTCATCGTTTGCATTGCAGTCCATCTGATGCATTTGTCTCGGCCTGTTGTCTCGTGGCGCGCCGTTAATGGGATGATGGAGTCAGATGGGTTTCGAGGACGCTCTTGACCTTTTCTGTGTTGCGAGTGTCCGTGACAGCAGCCCCGAAGCAGAACTGAGGGACGCCAACAATAATAACGACAACGGGCCAAAAGAGCTCATTGTGCAAAGCGGACAATGCGGTAAAATAAATCTGCCTGGTCCAGAAACCATCTGAGTTTAATTCCCAAGTCAATAGGAGCAAGCAAGACAATGGCTGTGTTACAGTTCTCACACTTGTATTTAACATTGTGACTGCACAACATAAGTGTGTTCACACTCGCAAAATGCACCGTCACTACATGTTGCACTCAAAACACATCCAAGCAACTGATATCAGGAAATCACATACGCCTTTAGGAGTTGTGACATATGTAAGTCACATATTATAGTAAAGAGCTGACAAAAATTAAGATTAAAAGACTTATATTTTAGGAAAAAAGTCAGGATCTGGCAGCTCTCTTCTTTTTGTTGCAGTGCCTGGTTTCTGGGTCACGGGGAAAAGCCACCGCCATGCACACCTGATATTCATTTCCTTCTGACTACTTAAGCTCTCCAGTCCCTTCACTTGGCGCCAGTAGATTCTTGATGATTTACTTTTCCAGTAGTGTTCATCTCCTCTGCTTTGGCTCCACTCACGCTTCTTGTTTCCCGAGCTGCCCAGCAGGGGCGCCACTAGCTTTTAAGGACAGGGGGGCTTAGCCCCCAGGAGATGCACAGGATGCGAGCGAACGTAGCGCACGATCACAAAACTTCACAAACGGCTAACAAAGACTTAGAAATTATTCATTGTTATTATTATAATTTCAGTCAGTTTATTTTCAATCTGTGTTCAGTACAACAACAAACATGGGTTTGCACAGTGACATTTTGTTTACAGCATCAACAAGAAACAATTACTTGGTGGATGGAAGCATCAGAGAATGTCGTCTGTTTTTAAGGGTGGCAAATCGGTCTATCACTCTGTTGTGTCTCAGATGCTGAAGCTCGTTTTTTTCAATTGACATGACTGCAAGACTGTGAAGTCTTTTCTGACCCATTGTTTGACACAGCCAGGAATGCAGCTGAAGCAGTGCACTAAAGGACCTCTCACATGAGCAGTTGCTTACAGGCATTGTTAGGGCAACTTGGATGGTTGCCTTCAGAGAGGGAAACATGTCTGAATCAAGGAGGTTGTGCACAGACAAAATATCTTTGGGTGAACATCCAGCCTCTGTTTTCCGGGCAAGAAAGTTTCTGGCCACTAGGACCTCCTCGGTTTTCAAGTCAATGCTGTAGTGTTTTGCAAGTTCATTCAAGTGTGATTCACTCAAGAAGTTCTCACATTTAGGACTGCATGCCTGGATGCCTTTTAGTAGCCCTGCATCTACACTGCAAAATCTTTGCTCAAGCTCGCCAACCATCCTATCCACACAAGGGAAAAGTAACTCTCTTTTGAATGTGTCTGATTTGTTCAATTCAGTGCGTGAACCTGCAGTTGCCTCCAGCACAAAATCCTCCATTTTCCTCTGTTTATGCCTCGTCTTGGCACCTGGTTCTGGGATACTGTGGGTGTGGCACAGGTCTTTGGTTCTATCATACAGCTCTGTGGCAAATGCATCTGTGCGTTTGCCCTTGAGTGTGTCACACTGCTTGTTTGCAGATAAAAGCTTCTGCCAGGTCTAAAGTCTCTTTCTGAAGGAGCTTGTGGAGTCCTTCAGTTATTGACAGAAGTGACTGAAACATCATGAGTGTGTAGACTGCTGAGAACTTAAAGAGTTATGTTCTGAGACCAACAGCTATGGGGGATCCAATGGCAGAAAGGCACTCCAAAATGGCAGACAATGACTCAAGAACTGCACTGATCGATCGCAACTGACATGCCCAGCGAGGTTTTAAAAGTTGCACAAGCTCAATTTTTGTCAATCCAAGCCTTGCCTGAGCCTCCATGAACTTATGATGATTCACTAGGGAGGTGCTGAAGAAAGAGTACACACACTCCAACAAGCTGAAAAGCTCCTCAGCCTCTGGGATGGCCTTGCAAGTATGGCACAACACCAGGTTAAGTTCATGAGCATAACAATGCACATAGATAGCTTCAGGATGAAGCCTTCTAAAATGTGCTTGTACACCTCCAGTGGACACACTCATGACAGCTGCACCATCATATGTTTGTGCTACACACTTAAGCTCTGCAAGACCGTTGTTATGTTACTGGGCATCAAATGATTTTATCTCTGCAAGTGCTAGGAAACGTTCTTTCACTGTCCCCTCTGACACATACCTGACACAAACAGCTAACTGCTCTGATTTTTCATCCCTTGCCTCATCTGCCATGATGGCATAGATTTTGGACTTTGTCATTTCAGACACAATGACACTAGTAACTTCCTGGGCACAACAATCAATCATTTAATTCTGGGATATTGGTGAGATATACTGAGCATTTGATGGGGGATTATGTTTTTGAAGAAAAGGATCAAATTCCTTCAAAAGCTCCATGCACGCGAGAAAATTCCCTCTGTTTGTGCTGTCTCTACCTTCATCATGGCCACGAAAAGGGATTCCCTGTCTCCCCAACATATAAGTAACTGCAACAATTCGCCTGAGATACTGCTAGCACTGCTAGACAGGTTTTTATTTGTCAAACACAGACCTGGTGTAAAGTGGAGCTAATACATTTTACTACAAGCAGTGATGAATACTTACTTTCTTGAAAAAGTTTCTTATGTCCATTTTGCATCCGTTCACGTTCTTGTTCTGCAGCGCTGTGTGCTTCAAAGCTGCACACCTGCAGGACCGCAAGCAAGGTCGCAGAGAAAATGTGGACTGGATTTTGAGGGATGTGGGCATTTTCTATATGAACAAGTGGAATGGATTGAAAACCGACGCACTTAAGGGGCTTTCTACCTTACGCTATGAAGTGAGGGGAAACTGAGTGAATAATGACAGGTTATATGATTATTTATTTAAACTCATATTCTGGCCACTTTATAATGAATATGTCTGCATGTATTTGTAAAAAATTAAAACAAATTAAAAATAAAATAAAATATAACACCAAATTATTTAGGGGGGCTTAAGAATATTTTAGGGGGGGTAGAGCCCCCCTAAAATAGGCCTAACAACGGCAATGGGTAGCAAAGGTTGTGATGTAGCTGGATTCTTCGCTCAGCTTCACGTGCCAAAAGCCATGCTTGACATCGCACACTGTGACCATCTTTGCTTTCGAAAGCTCCGGAAGTATGTCATCAATGGTAGGAAGAGGAAAATGGTTTCTTTTCAGCGCCTTGTTCAGCGGTTTAGGATCAATGCAAATCCTAGGTCTTCCATTTGGTTTCGTCACCGTCACTATGCTGCTTATCCAGTCAGTGCTACATTCTACTGGTACAATAATTTATTTCTTTTGTAGTTCTGCTAGTTCCTTTTTCAGTGGTGTCAGCAGAGCTACAGGCACTCTGCGTTTAGGCAGTTTCACTGGGGGTACACTTCTGTCCAGTTCTAGGTGGTACTCCCCCTCCAGGCATCCCACACCACTTTGATGTTGTCAAGTGTCATGCTTCTCTTGATGATGTCCTCGACAGCACAATGGCCTTTAAAGGCCTACTGAAATGATTTTTTTTTATTTAAACGGGGATAGCAGATCCATTCTATGTGTAATACTTGATAATTTTGCGATATTGCCATATTTTTGCTGAAAGGATTTAGTAGAGAACAACGACGATAAAGTTCGCAACTTTTGGTCGCTGATAAAAAAAAAGCCTTGCCTATACCGGAAGTAGCGTGACGTCAGAGGAGGAAAGGCTGCTCACATTTCCCTATTGTTTACAATGCAGCGAGAGAGATTCGGACAGAGAAAGCGACGATTACCCCATTAATTTGAGCGAGGATGAAAGATTTGTGGATGAGGAACGTTAGAGTGAAGGATTACAGTGCAGTGCAGGAAGTATTTTTTTTCGCTCTGACCGTAACTTAGGTACAAGGGTTCATTGGATTCCACACTTTCTCCTTTTTCTATTGTGGATCACGGATTTGTATTTTAAACCACCTCAGATACTATATCCTCTTGAAAATGAGAGTCGAGAACGCGAAATGGACATTCACAGTGACTTTTATCTCCACGACAATACATCGGTGAAGCACTTTAGCTACTGAGCTAACATGATAGCATCGGGCTTAACTGCATATAGAAACAAAACAAATAAGCCCCTGACTGGAAGGATAGACAGAAGATCAACAATACTACCAAACTCTGGACATGTAAGTACACGGTTAATGCTTTCCAGCTTGGCGAAGCTTAGCAATGCTGTTGCTAACGACGCCATTGAAGCTAACTTAGCTACGGAACCTCGACAGAGCTATGCTAAAAACAATAGCTCTGCACCTACGCCAGCTCTCATCTGCTCATCACGACCCGTGCTCACCTGCGTTCCAGCGATCGACGGTACGACGAAGGACTTCACCCGATCACCGATGCGGTCGGCGGCCCGGAGATGGAGGAAGTCAAGGTGAGGTCGGCGGCTAGCGCGTCTGCTATCCATCTCAAAGTCCTCCTGGTTGTGTTGCTGTAGTCCACCGCTAATACACCGATCCCACCTACAACTTTCTTCTTTGCAGTCTCCATTGTTCATTAAACAAATTGCAAAAGATTCACCAACACAGATGTCCAGAATACTGTGGAATTTTGCGATGAAAACAGAGCTTTTTGTATTGGATTCAATGGGCTCCGAATACTTCCGTTTCAACGATTGACGTCACGCGCATACGTCATCATACATAGACATTTTCAACCGGAAGATCAGCGGGAAATTTAAAATTGCACTTTATAAGTTAACCCAGCCGTATTGGCATGTGTTGCAATGTTAAGATTTCATCATTGATATATAAACTATCAGACTGCGTGGTCGGTAGTAGTGGGTTTCAGTAGGCCTTTAACAATACTGTCCATCGCCATAATGTTATCATATTGTACTTTAATCAGCTTCATGGCCTCACAGGCCTTCCTGCCAATCAAAGGAAGCTTATCTTTCTGGTCCACCACTTGAAACTCCAATCTGTTCAATCTATTGTTGCGAGGATTTCTGATTTTTACCTTACACTTGCCCAGTGGCCACAGTTTGCTCTTGTTGTACATCAACAACACCTTTTCTGTTGGCTCCAACTGTGTGTTTGGGCTCAGCAGTTGAATAGGTAAAACATTACAGTTGGCACCACAGTCTATTTGGAAGTCAAACGTTTTTTGGTTCAGCAACATACCTGTGAAAAGTTGCTAACTTTGAGCTTTGTTCTCCTACATATTTCCTGGTTTCTACATGTTTCTGTTATCGTGGCGATGTCCTCATATGCATCAGTCTCCGCTGTTACAGCATGCACGGCTCTCTGTCTTCTATTTTGTTCAGCATGTGACCTACATTCCTAACAACTTCATGGCCCACCTTGTTGCTTGCTGGTGAAGGATTTCAATATTTGTATTGCTAACTACATATATTGCTAGCATACACATACACATACGCCTAATAAAATTAATATATTGATCTTAGCACCACATTTCTGCTGGCTAACTATCATATCGTTAATATAGTATATAATAATGGTCAGTTCTAAAGTAATACATATAAATGGACACAATAGAGCTCTGACATGAGGGTGTGAGGTATTTGCGAGCAGCAATAATCATTAAGATAAGGCAGCGAAGGAGTAGTTACCATGGAAACCGGACTCAGATGGGACAAAGACAACCCAACCCCTCTTTGGAAAAGAATAATATCAGAGGGAGAAGACAGACATTTTGCGAGGAGCCAGAGACAGCAGGATGTCTCCTCTTTCCCTTGTGGACATAAGGGAATTGTATTTAATAATAATAGTAATAATGGATTAGATTTTATATCGCACTTTTCTATTATTAGATACTCAAAGCGCTCACAGAGAAGTGGGAACCCATCATTCTTTCACACCTGGTGGTGGTAAGCTACATTTGTAGCCACAGCTGCCCTGGGGTAGACTGACGGAAGTGAGGCTGCCAGTTTGCGCCTACGGCCCCTCCGACCACCACATATCATTCATTCATCATTAATTCACCAGTGTGAGCGGCACCGGGGGCAAGGGTGAAGTGTCCTGCCCAAGGACACAGCAGCAGCAATTTGGATGTCAAGAGGCGGGGAGCGAACCTGCAACCCTCAGGTTTCTGGCACAGCCGCTCTACCCACCACGCCATACCGCCCCATTTCTTTGCTTCAAACAATCACACTGTAAAATGTGCAAACAAAAAGATGGTGAATCTGAAAATTGACAATGACTTGGTGAGCTTTGTTAGAGATTAAACAAATGTTTATTCTAGATCATAAATCATGCCTCTCACCTGGATAGAAGAAGGCTGAGGACATACTCTGACATGCTGGTACACTTTAAAGGCCAAATAAGACCAAGAACAACACGAAAAGACGCTTGGTTCCACCCCCGTCTCTTTGTGAGGATTATGAGTCATTCGTAATTTAAATGAGAATATATCAACATCCCTAGCAGTAGGCATCCAGAGCAGACTTTGCACAGTATGTTTGTTTTCTCTCATAAAGTCTGCAGGGAGTAGTAATCATGCAGTGACGTTAAAAAAAAAAGGGAACGCTGTGGTGCGTTTGTGAAATGAATGCACCACGTATGCTTAAAATGATCAAATACATGAATGTTAAATGTTATTATAATTGGCCCTAGTCTGTGAATGTGAGTGTGAATGTTGTCTGTCTATCAGTGTTGGCCCTGTGATGAGATGGCGACTTGTCCAGGGTGTACCTCGCCTTCCGCCCAAATGCAGCTGAGATAGGCTCCAGCACCCCGCGCGACCCCGGAAGCAGTAAAAAATGGATGGATTATATATGTGCCCATTACTACATTACATATATACTTACATTATGTGTTTAAAACCTCAATGGAGATGTTTGAGTGTTTTTATGGACTTTATAGGCAGAATAGAGTGGTTCCTATAGGCTCCATATTTTTTAATATTCAGATTGCATAAAAAAATATACATCCGTCGTCATGTCTTTCATAATGATTGTGAACGATAGGCAAAATTCCAAAAAAAATGCAGTTCCTCTTTAAAGGCGCCTCGAAATCTTGGCCTGAAACAAACACGTTACGCCCCCACCTCAGGACTTCTGGGTGTGACACCAGGGGTGTCAATTTCTTTTTAGCCCAGGGGCCACACGGAGGAAAATCTATTCCCACGTGGGCTGGATGGGTAAAATCATGGCATAATAACTTCAAAATTCAACTACGACAACTTCAGATTGTTTCCTCTGTTTTACTTCGGCCCAAAATAGAACAAGCACATTCTGAAAATGTACATATCACAAACAATCCCCTTGACAAAACACTTCAAGTTAGTAGAAAATTCTGAGGAAAATGTTGGTGAAGTTTCAAAAACACCATGAAGAACACAATGAACTTAATCTCAGTGTGTCTACAAAGCAGTTTGTAGACAAAACAAAAGCATGTTTTATTGTACGTTTAAGAGCTGGAGTATATTTAGAATTATATTTGGACTTATTATTTATGGTTTATTTCATCAGGAAAACTAATGTCAGAACAACTCAATTGCAGGCATCGGGGCACAGCCGCACACGTCCTAGGTACCAAACATGGCGCCTCTCGTTTAGTTGTCCATTCTCTCTCTATACACGACTGGCTCGATTTCTCCATCAGTTTGGGGGAATGTTGACCATCCCTGATGTAGAGGAAGGGGAAGGGAGTAACTCCAATGCTTTCTAAATATTCACACCCTCTGGAAATAAGTATACATATTAAGCATACTCATTGAAGTGTACTGACAGAAGTATTTTATTTGAGACACACCCAATGGGTCTGGACTTCCTCACCTCACACACATTGGACATTGAAACTCAGAAGATTATTTTGCATCTTGAAATGTTGCACAATTCTCCCCATTTTAGCGTCTCCTTCCAGCTACTGTATCTCAATATTCAACAGGATTACGAGAGAGAGTCAATGGCAGATTGGAAATGGAACCCAATTGGAAGCGTTCCATGCATTATTCATCTCTTATTTTTATAGAGGGCTTTATGCAAATGAAAAACAATAATTCATTCACTAATGCTTCTGACATCCAATCCCAGGGCTCACCCCACTCCAACAATAGCGCAATTCTTTATTCATGTTGTCACCTTCTGCCAACATTATTATTTACTGTACCTAATTGTTAAGAAAGATGCCTGCAGAAATATCAGTGGATTTTTGAAGAAATTGTTTTTCCATCCGTCCATCCATTTTCTACCTCTTGTCCCTCCCGGGGTCGCAAAGGTGCTGGAGCCTATCCCAGCTGCACTCTGGTTTTTGCTTATTTATTTTATCATGTACCCACTATGTGTTTTATTAATGTGCAATGGGGGAATCCTCACCTTGTTTTGTGCTTTTCCGAGCGGGGTCAAGCTAAACATTGTCACAGCATGGCAGCAGATGATTTTAACTTCATAGTAAAGTAGCCAAATCATGTAAAGGCATTAAATAAAATATAATACAGAAAAATAAGAGATTTGACACAGTACTACTTTCTACTTTTCTACTTTTTATGTTATTTTACTACAAATAATGTATATGTTATTATACAATGTCTATGTGACTTATATTTCTGTACTTATTATTTATTCTTCATTGTTTACATTATTTGATGTTTTATCATATGGTGCACAATGTTTTTGACCTGCTTTTGTCAACCCTTCTTTATCTATCTGCGGTTTTACTATACGCAGCCTTCAGCGACTATTTTGTGGATATTGTTACATTGTCCTATATTGTTATGTGTAGTATTGAGAATCAGACTCAGAACCAACCAGCTTTATTGGCCAAGTATGTTTAACACTCAAGGAATTTGACTTATTAGACTGTGCTCTCTTTGTTCAACGTAAACAATAAATATTAACCATTAACTAAAAATGTAAACAAGCACTTAAGTAACTAACACATGCAAGGCTAATAAATATAAAGTACTATCTATCTAAATAAAAGTGTCGTGGTGAATAGAGCAAAAAGCAGAAAGTTGATGACGTGGACATGAGTTAGTACATTTGCAGTCACAGATTAGTTTTAGAGTTTCTTCATAGCGTTCATCAGCTTGATAGCCTGGAGGAAGAAACAGTTCTTATGACACATTTTTTTACGTATAGTGATTAATGCAATGGTTTTATTTGTGTAGGACACGTTTAACAAGTTACACTAAAGAACATAGCGTGTTTACTGAAAAGGAGTAGGAAGAAGAAAATATTGGTCAATTCTGCCCCTTCTCCAAATCTTAGCAATCACTGAAAAATAATAATTTCTGGTATAGCGGTATAGCTCGGATGGTAGAGTGGCCGTGCCAGAAACTTGAGGGTTCCCGGTTCGATCCCAGCTTCTGCCATCCTAGTCACTGCCGTTGGACAAAACACTTTACCCACCTGCTCCCAGTGCCACCCAAACTGGTTTAAATGTAACTTAGATATTAGGTTTCACTATGTAAAAGCGCTTTGAGTCACTAGAGAAAAGCGCTATATAAATATAATTCACTTCACTTCACACTTCACTAACCATGCTGACACTTACAATAATTCATATGTTGGGAAAATGTGTTCACTTTCTGTGTAGGTCTCCATTTTGTAATAGGGATAGAAAAGAATAGACATAAACCAATAAACCAATAAAATACATAAATATAGCAAAAGTTGAAAAGTAGGATAAACAACATAGGAAAGGAGCAGACTGACAGCTACAAAAAGCTAAAGCTTTTTTTTAAATCACTTTTAGATAATATAAAGTTCATTACAGTATAAATACAATGTTATGTTGTTTATTATTATTATTATTATCATTATTATTATTATTATTATTATTATTATCATTGTTATCACTATTATTATTATCATCATTATAACTTATTCATTGAGAAAAATGGAAATGCATTTTGTACTGTTGAGCTATTCACAAATACATTTGTGGATAATTTATCATCTTAATTATGTGTGTTATTTTGAGTGTAATCATTAACAACAAATTAAAGGCACAAAACAGTATCGGTATCAGTATCAGCAGTATGGCTTTGTGGTTTGTACAGTACAACGGTACAATACTTTCTTTGTATCGCATGTATACCAAAATGTTGCCGTATCGCCCAACCCTACTCATGTCACTAGTTTGACGTTACATCAAAGGAATTGGGGCGAAGGCTAGTTTTATTTTGAAGGCGCCAACCGGAACCGTATGCTTTTATTCCTCATGACTGCCACCTTGAGAAGCGAGGCGGCCAGGCTGAGTTGAACAACGGCGAGGACGACGAGGGAGGACGGGCGGAGGCACCCAGGCTTACAGGGATGTACAGTAAACACAGGCAGAAAAATGGCCACATAACTTCGGCGACATGTGGACGTTTGCTCTTCTTCCTTTCTTTTATTTCGCTCATCGGCGACCTGGCAAGAGCCGGTGAAGAAAGCAGCCGAAAAGGTAAAGAAAAAGCTGGAAAACTTGCATTTCTGTCAACCAGTTGCTTCTCTGGGCTGATGTTAATTGCGATAAAAAGCGTGTTGTTGGTAGATTTAGGTTGAAGTTCGTGTTGCGGGTGTTTTCTCTCAACTTTCCCTAAGTGGTACTTGGTCCAAGCCAAAGACCATTGATGAATACATGTGTTCATTTAATGTGTCGCCTGTCACGGTTAAAAACAACAGCAACACACCGAGTTATCAATAGTGGTGTGTCAGTTAGCTCAGTAACAAGTATCACAAACATCGTGAATCATTCTTTATACTTATGCTTTTATCGCTGCTGCTACTGCAGACTCAGAGATGGAGGCTCTCGATAAGGCGGAATCCAAGTTAAACAGAAAGAAGATCATGTTTTATCAAGACTGGAACAGTTGCTGTGTCCAGGCTTGCAAGTTGGCAGTCAATGACAACATTTCTCTGTTGGGTTCCATTGGTCACTAACTTGCTGGTTGTTCAATGGTGGAAAATGAATATGACCCAGAGCTTGCTCATTTATTGTATTGAGAGTGTGTTCCATGAAGGTGTACTTTCTTTGCTGTGCCTTTGTCCATAAAAGGAATTGTTGAAGACGTGAAACTCACTTTTTCTACGGTGGGCATAAGGAGCAAACGCTCCAAACACAGAAACGATCCAAAACTGAAAACCATAAAACAAATGCAACAGAAAACATTTATCTTATTTTCCCTTATGAAAAACTTCCCTTGCGTTGACTAGCTATGTTAAAAACAAGGGCTTTGAATCTTTGGGTGTCCCACGATTCGATTCAATATCGATTCTTGGGTCACGATTCGATTCAAAATCTTTTTCTTTTTTTTCAATTCAACACGATTCTCGATTCAAAAACGATTTTTTTTCCCGATTCAAAACGATTCTCTATTCATTCAATACATAGGATTTCAGCAGGATCTACCCCAGTCTGCTGACATGCAAGCAGAGTAGTAGATTTTTTAAAAAAGCTTTTATAATTGTAAAGGACAATGTTTTATCCACTGATTGCAATAATGTCAATTTGTTTTAACTATTAAATTAACCAAAAATATGACTTATTTTATCTTTGTGAAAATATTGGACACTGTGTGTTGTCAAGCTTATGAGATGCAATGCAAGTGTAAGCCACTGTGACACTATTTTTCTTTTATTTTTATTTTTATAAATGTCTAATGATAATGTCAATGAGGGATTTTTATGAATTTTTTTTTAAGGCACATTCTTGCAGTATAGTCTCATTTTCCAATATTTTGTTGGGGTGATCGATAAAGATGTTCACTAAGCAGGACTTCCATTTCCGAGTTAAGAGTGACAACAACTCTGCGGCTAATTGAGGCTATCTTCACCGCGACAATCAAGTTGACCAATTTTTGACACAAATAACTTTTTGACGCACTTCAACTTCAACTCCTGCCTCATCAATAACACCTCTCCACATTGACGAGTAGGGTTGGGTAAAATAAGCAATTTGATCGATTTTGGATCAAAATCTTTTAGAATTTTGCAATATTGATTGATCGATAGTTGCAACAGCAGTCCCACTGATTATGCTAACATTAGCACGCCTTCCCAGGCAAAACAAAATAAAGTGTTGGACTTACTAGTGTAATTATGTCACCCGATTTTCTGCGGGCCATTAAGATATACAGTAATAGAAGCTTTCACAACTTTTGTTGGCAAGTATTCACGGCTTCATGCGGTTTGTACTCTATAAGTGAACCACACTACGTTATGATCATGCAATGCAAACATCTGACTGAAACTATTATTTGTATTGATTATGTTTGTAACTGAGAGTCTTGTAAGGTCACTGCTGGAGAGAGGACAGCAGCTGTACTCCGGAGGTACGTTTATTTACTCCCTGCACTCAAACAAGTGCACACCTCCGGCCTTCACAATAAAATCGCTGTGCGTAACATCCTGTCTGACTGCGCTAACAAAGTAAGAGTTCCAGAAAAATAGCTTACATATTTACAGTATTTTGTACCTGAAGAAACAATACCTCAATGTAATTTGTTATTATGAAATGTTGCATACTAGTAAACCTTTTCTTGCAATTCCTTTCTAATTTCAGAATTGCACTTTTGACATTTTTTTTAATATTTAAATCAGAGATTGACCGATTATTGGCCGGGACACATATCAATACCGATATTTGGCATTTTAATGTATATCGGTATCGGTATTTATCTGCGTTAGTTTTTTTTCTACAACAGAACTACAGCAGCAGGTACAATATATAAACATATGACACCAGTATTTAGTATATAAAAATATATATAATTAGTCAAGCAGATAGTTAAAAACACTGCTCAAGCACCAGCACAATTTCCCTGCATGTGAAGAGTTCCCTTTTTATTTACTGCAGCCCCCCCAAACCACACACACACTTTCTTTTCCTCCTGCAATGTTGGTTGCTTGTACAAACCCCGTTTCCATATGAGATGGGAAATTGTGTTAGATGTAAATATAAACGGAATACAATGATTTGCAAATCATTTTCAACCAATATACAGTTGAATATGCTACAAAGACAAGATATTTGATGTTCAAACTGATAAAAAAAATTTTTTTTGCAAATAATCATTAACTTTAGAATTTGATGCCAGCAACACGTGACAAAGAAGTTGGGAAAGGTGGCAATAAATACTGATAAAGTTGATGAATGCTCATCAAACATTTATTTGGAACATCCCACAGGTGAACAGGCAAATTGGGAACAGGTGGGTGCCATGATTGGGTATAAAAGTAGATTCCATGAAATGCTCAGTCATTCACAAACAAGGATGGGGCGAGGGTCACCACTTTGTCAACAAATGCGTGAGCAAATTGTTGAACAGTTTAAGAAAAAACTTTCTCAATCAGCTAATGCAAGGAATTTAGGGATTTCACCATCTACGGTCCGTAATATCATCAAAGGGTTCAGTGAATCTGGAGAAATCACTGCACGTAAGCAGCTAAGCCGTGACCTTCGATCCTCAGGCTGTACTGCATCAACAAGCGACATCGGTGTGTAAAGGATATCACCACATGGGCTCAGGAGCACTTCAGAAACCCACTGTCAGTAACTACAGTTGGTCGCTACATCTGTAAGTGCAAGTTAAAACTCTCCTATGCAAGGCGAAAACCATTTATCAACAACACCCAGAAACGCCGTCGGCTTCGCTGGGCCTGAGCTCATCTAAGATGAACTGGTACAAAGTGGAAAAGTGTTCTGTGGTCGGACGAGTCCACATTTCAAATTGTTTTTGGAAACTGTGGACGTCGTGTCCTCCGGACCAAAGAGGAAAAGAACCATCCGGATTGTTATAGGCGCAAAGTTGAAAAGCCAGCATCTGTGATGGTATGGGGGTGTATTAGTGCCCAAAACATGGGTAACTTACACATCTGTGAAGGTGCCATTAATGCTGAAAGGTACATACAGGTTTTGGAGCAACATATGTTGCCATCCAAGCAACGTTACCATGGACGCCCCTGCTTATTTCAGCAAGACAATGCCAAGCCACGTGGTACATCAACGTGGCTTCATAGTAAATGAGTGCGGGTACTAGACTGGCCTGCCTGTAGTCCAGACCTGTCTCCCATTGAAGATGTGTGGCGCATTATGAAGCCTAAAATACCACAACGGAGACCCCTGGACTGTTGAATAACTTAAGCTGTATATCAAGCAAGAATGGGAAAGAATTCCACCTGAGAAGCTTAAAAAATGTGTCTCCTCAGTTCCCAAACATTAACTGAGTGTTGTTAAAATGAAAGGCAATGTAACACAGTGGTGAACATGCCCTTTGCAGCCATGAAATTCTAAGTTAATTATTATTTATATCCAAAAAAAAAAGTTTATGAGTTTGAACATCAAATATCTTGTCTTTGTAGTGCATTCAATTGAATATGGGTTGAAAAGGATTTGCAAATCATTGTATTCCGTTTATATTTACATCTAACACAATTTCCCAACTCATATGGAAACAGGGTTTGTACATTGTATATCACCTCTGCTTAGCGTTCAAATTTTTTATTTTTTCCAGGAAATCCAGTTTCTGTCCTTCTTTCCTGGCATCCCACCGATTCCGTTTTGTTCGCTTCGCTACTGCAACGATCAAGCCTCTGTCCGCAGCTCTTGGAATGTGGGCTTATTAAAGGAGCGTGGCAGGTTTCATGTTCCGTGATTCAATCAAATAATGCGGCAGAAAAGGATGGACATTAAGATGACAGAAAATATATCTTTGCCAAAAATACCAACTTTGTATAAATATATTGACACATATGAGAATTATATGTAAGAAAAAGAGGCAGCATTCTTATACTTCTGTAACATCAAGAAGAAATTATGTCAGCCAGTTTATAAAATGTCTAAACTATAAACTACGTGGAGGAGCCTAGAATTGTTTTTATTTCAATGTTCGCATTATTTCAGGGTTCCTCACAAATAAATCTTACTGTGTATTAAATCCATAAATTGCTAAAACATTGTATGAAATTAAGTAGATAGTGAGTTATTGTGATGTAAAAAACGCCCCTCCCTTTTTTTAAACCAATTTTCCCAAGAGATTTCCCATATTTTGAAATACAATTGTTGATTCTCCTTTGACCCGCAGCTTTAGATACACTTAATAAAGGTGTTTATGAAATCCCCTGATGTTGTTTGACGCTAAATTAACCACAGCATCAGTGCCACATTGAACATTACGTTGTTATTGGTCTGACGTTTACTCAAAAATAATGTTAAAAATACATCATGTGGCGTACAACAAGAATCAAAACTGGGACCAACATTGTTCAATCTTTATATAAGTGACATTTGTAAAGTTACAGAAGACTTAAAGTTAATATTATTCGCAGACGATACGATAGTGTTTTGTTCAGGAGAGAACACACAGAAGCTAATACAACTAATAACAAGAAATTAATCAATTTAAGAGACAGTTTGACAAAAGCAGGCTATCTTTGAATCTCAGTGAAAGTCAAAAAATCAAATTTGGTAACAGTAGAAGAGAAAGTCAAATACAAATGGACAGAATAGACATTAATAGAGTAAATTACATCCAATTTTTGGGTGTAATAATTAATGATGAAATGAACTGGAAATCTCATGTAAAAATATACAACATAAGGTGGCAAGAAATACATCAATAATGAATAAAGCAAAATATGTATTGGACAAAGACATCACTGCATATTCTCTACTGCTTGATAGTGTTACCATATCTGAGTTATTGTCTAAAAATTTGGGTAACTACAAATGTACGCTTTAGTCACTAACCGTGTTACAAAAGAGGTCAGGTAGAATAATTCATATTGTTGGATATAGAGAACATTCAAACTTTTATTTATTGAATTACAAATATTGAAATTCACCAATGAAGTGAATTTGTAAACTGCCAAAATTATGCACAAAGCAAACTACAACCTGCTACTCAAGAACATACAACAATTCTTATCAACAAAAGAAGATAAATACAACCAGTATTATCAGTATCAGGACCATGTCATATTTAACATACCACCATCATGCTGGTGATTTTCAATCAGGAACCTTTACAGCCTTTACATACCTATTCCATTGATGCAATCTCATATACTGTCAGATTGTATGACATGCACTTAAAATCAGAGGCCGCAGTGTTATTAATAGGATGCATTGCATGAACCATTCTTAGTGTCACATTACCACCAAGAATAACAATCATTTAATTATCACAACTAAAAATGGCACCACTTTATCTATTAAACTTTGTCCGTACAAAATAACACTTGAAAGATGCATGAAAACACAGTCAAAAGTGATAATTGTAACAATAGCAAGGCATGCTGGGAAACACTTGCTTCTCCGATGTATTCTCAGATTAGGTGCATCAATTAATCCGGTTCGGCCCGCAATCTAAATGGTGCTTTGAATTTTGGCCTCTGTGTGATTGAGTTTAACACCTCTGCTCAGGCTTGTCGCAACCGGATAGGCAAACTAGGCAATTGCCTAGGGCCCCCAGCTGAAAGAGGCCCCCCTGACAATGACTCAAATTTAACAGCATCAACAAATTTCTGATTCTATCACAGGAAAATACAATGACAATATCAGAGTAATGTCAAATACACTGTCGGAATCCCTCTTGAGGGGTCCCTTCCAGCAACCAAAAGTCTCATATGCACAATGATAATGACAATGAGGAATACATTAATTACAATGGTACTGTATAGCACAGTGTCACTCAGTATGTGTCCATGCACTAAATTAGTCCGACTTCTCAAATAGTTTCGCTCTAAATAAGCCTCCTACAGCCCATGGAAACACCTTAATCCAAACGTGTTAGTTTTTTGAAAGGTAAAACACCTGGATTATGCGATTGGAAACCAGATCTCTTTAGGCGGGGTGTGCGACAGGAGAGGATCCTTAGTATCATGCATGCGGCAGTCTCAACGCGCAGGATACAACCCGGAAGCAGATACAATTCAATAAAAACAGCAACAATTGTAATGAAAGTAGACTGTTTATTTGCTTCACAAATTAAAAGAACAAATCATTTTAAAGTGCATCGATGCTAGAAAAAAAAAAAAGGTTTATTTAAGAAGGTAGCTAAGGAAATGTAGAATGCTGGCTTAATTCGGACTTCCGAACGAAATACAAATGAGATGAAATAGAATGAAGCAGGTATATTAAAGGCGAATAATAAAGAGTACACAAACCTCTTCAAGCTGCAATTGTGCAAGCCTACTGATTTACTCTTCGCACAACTGGCAAGATAGTCCAGAACAATAGAAACCTTCCTCTGGATATGAGTCGGGGCACGATCTGTCTTTTCTTTTGGATTTAAAACTCCTTTCATCTATGCACACAGCCTTTTGGATGAACTTTAAAACATTTAAAAGCTTTGTTTCCATGATTTTCGTCCATCAAATATTAATAAAATGGCCAGAAGCCAGAACCACTTAGCCTCGATAAACAAGGGACAAGTGTAATTATTCTTTATATTTTACTGTATGTTTTTTATCCTTTAGTTCTCTACAGTTTTTCTGTAAGTGTTTGTTTAGAATGTATTGTATCGCCATAGCCTGTGAGCAAACTGGAGTGATTGATAATAGCTGCTGTGAAGACATCATGTGAACCCGACTAATCTAACAATCGCTCCCATTCATAAAAGAAAAACATGTTCAACTTAGCTCAGTGTGTTTTTTAACAGTTGCAGTGATCATTTAAAGTACCAAAGTACCAATGATTGTCACACACACACACACACACACACACACACACACACTAGGTGTGGCGAAATTATTCTTTGCATTTGACCCATCACCATAGATCACCCCCTGGGAGGTGAGGGGAGCAGTGAGCAGCAGTGGTGGCCGCACCCGGGAATCATTTTTGGTGATTTAACCCCCAATTCCAACCCTTGATGCTGAGTGCCAAGCAGGGAGGTAATGGGTCCCATTAATGGGCGGACACTCTAACCACAAGGCCACTGAGTAGGTCATCTAATGCTACTCAGTTCCATCCATCCATTTTCTACTGCTTGTCCCTCTCGTGGTCGCAGGGGTGTCTGGAGCCTATCCCAGCTGCATTTGGACGGAAGGCCCTGGACAAGCCGCCACCTCATCGCAGGGCCACCACAGATTTACAAACAACGATTCACACTCAGATTCACACACTAGGGCCAATTTAGTGTTGCCACTATTCCCAGGTGCATGTCTTTGGAGGTGGGAGGGAGGAAGCCAGATTACCCGTAGGGAACCCACACAGTCACGGATAAAACATGTAAACTCCACACAGAAGGACCCGAAGGGCGGGGATCGAACCCAGGACCTTCTCATTGTGAGGCACCAGCACTAACCCCTGTCACACCGTGCTGCCTGCTACTCGGTTATAAGTTATAATTCATTGATCAATAATATTAACTGTAAAGTGAAATAGCAAGAGTAGTGTTCGCACTACTTCCTGTTACCAAACTGTCAGCCTTGTTTTAAATAAAACTGGTCCAAAGGGACCCTAATTTTGTACAATACTCACCTGTCCCTCTCACAAGTGAGTGATAAGTTTTAGTGAAAGTCAGATCTTTTTCTTATCTTACACAAAACAAACAAAGAACATTTAAAATACACAAATACATTAAATACAAGAATTTAATAAAAAAAATTATAAATCCCTCATGTGAGAGATTTTTTTCTGAGACAATTATTTACATCCAAAATTATCTTTCTCACCGTCACGTCACAGTAGTCATGTCTACTGTACCTTCTTTAACCCCGGTTGTTATCTTTCAGGCGTTTCTACCTTCTTAAAATATTGTCCCAGGCCAGTCAGGAAATATAAATTCCTCCTCTCCTACCAGGTCTTGTAACCGCATGTAATCATTGATCACTCTAACTTTCATAAAAAATCAGAAAATAAGGAACAAACTTTTTGTAGCCATTTATCATCTCTGAGCTTATTGTGTTGTTCATTTTCACTTTCATGGCACACAGCTACATGAGAGAGATAACGAACCTGTGAAGTTAACTAAAATTTGCATAATTTGCATAACTTACTATGATGATATGATTTTCTTTAAAAAGGCTCAAAGAATGTAGTCATACCTTTTTAAAAACAAATTTGCTTGTATTGATTAGCATTAACATATATATCATATAAATTTGCCACATTTTTAATTGTTGCTGCTTATTATACAATGTACTTTGTTGAGAATTCTTCAGTTGTGTAAAGACTTTTAGTGACTTTTTTATTAAAAGGACTAGCAAAAAATCTAGCATCTTTTTCTGGTGTTATTATAGAATCTGCTCGTGTTTAGAGACTCTACTCCTGTCTAGGGATGATACTCGAAACGGTTTTCCCGGTTGTTTGATAAGAAAAGAACCGAGTCCTCGGACTCGAATCCCTTTTTGAGAACCGGTACCCGTTATCAAGACCACTATAGTAAAGGAAAAGAGTTGATTCTTTATTCGAATCCCGTCCCGACCAGAAATGCTCCGTGGGACATCACGTAGCTCAGTCATTAGGCGCAGATAGCGAAAGCAGGAAAACAATGGACGGGAAAAAGCGCTCCAAGGTGTAATAAAGTTCAAAACAAAAGCTATAATCCATCGAATAACTTTACTGAGAAATTTTAGCAGGGTAAAACACATGACGAACACTTTTACGACCAACCGGAAACATAGCAACGCACCTCCTTTACGGCAGCTGTCGCTACGTTCTTAAAACAACCGCAGCACATACATATATATACAACATATCTCCCTTTTTTAACTTTTGTTTTTCTTTCCTTGTAAACAAAACAAAATCACACTGTAGATGTGTTGTCGGTCTAATTATAAATAATGCAGACGAGGCGTGTTGGCTGAGTTCTTGACGTTTACTTTCACAGCGTGGCAATATGCAACACTTTTCGGGGCTACCGCGCATGCTCGTAACTCCCGTTGCATGCTGGGTAGTGTAGTTGTTGTATTCTGTAGCTCATAACATTTTTCCCCCATAAAGAAATAATGTTAACTCAATAAAGTGTATTTCTTTTTTTAGCTTTAACTTTTCATTTATTAGCATTGTAACCACATTTGCAAATAACTTTTCTCTTCATAGAATGTTCTTTCAATAAAGAAATAAAGTGCAAAAATGTCAAAGCATCATAACAAACAGTTATGTCAAATAGCAGCAGAAGTGCACTTTTTGGAGAGCTGTATTATTTTCAGTTTTGTGCCCAAGGGACTGATTTTATTTAACACTATATTATTATTTATACACCTATAGTGATCACAGAGACAGGTTGTTTTTGTGTTACTGTATATATTTGTTTCTCTGAAAAATCCCACTTAATATACTTTGGGTAACAACAGTCAATATTTATTTATTTTATTTTATTTTTTTTAGGTGGGTAACAGTCAATATTTATTTATTTATTAGATTTTATTTTTTTATTATATAATAAAAGTGAGCTTTTGTTAAACCAAATATTGTGTGTTTTTTTTCCATATACAACAACCTATCTGGACTCGATAAGAGAATCGATAAGGAATCTGTTCGATAAGAGGATTCGATAATAGGCTCGAACTCGATAATTCCTTATCAAACATCATCCCTACTCCTGTCCCTCGATAGCCGCGACAAAAGAGGCGAGCTGCAGCGAGCATGACGACACTTGCTTCGTGCTGCTGCTACGGTTGGACTTTCTCCCCTTAAAAGACACCACCGTCCTCTCAGTGGCCTAGTGGTTAGAGTGTCTGCCTTGAGATTGGTAGGTCGTGAGTTCAAACCCCGGCCGAGTCATACCAAAGACTATAGAAATGGGACCCATTACCTCCCTGCTTGACACTCAGCATCAAGGGTTGGAATTGGGGGTTAAATCACCAAAAATGATTCCCGGGCGCAGCCACTGCTGCTGCTCACTGCTCTCCTCACCTCCCAGGGGGTGATCAAGGGTGATGGGTCAAATGCAGAGAATAATTTCGCCACACCTAGTGTGTGTGAGACAATCATGGGTACTTTAACTTTTTAATATTTACACATTTTGTAGATTGGAGACGAACGTTTTTGCTTGGGAAGTAAAACCTGTTGTAATTGTGCCTGTTCTTAGCATATGATTGGCATTTAAAGTTAATAATAGCGC
The DNA here is from genome assembly GCF_033978785.1 of Entelurus aequoreus. Taxonomy (NCBI): domain Eukaryota; kingdom Metazoa; phylum Chordata; class Actinopteri; order Syngnathiformes; family Syngnathidae; genus Entelurus; species Entelurus aequoreus. The sequence continues at coordinate 20,043,965 of NC_084742.1, read as the reverse complement.
CAGGCTTTGTGTGACTTCTTTTGGAGGCTACAATACATTATATTACTTGAATTTGTTTTTACATAAACACCTTATTTTCAAGGTGTGGCGATTACAAATTTGCCGTGGCGGTGCGCCACATTCAGTTACACTAATGGGAAACCTTAAAATTTTTGTGGCAGATCTAAATATTGAGGTACATAACAAAAAAGTGGCTTTGCAAAGTGATTTGATGTTTTCTGACACACAAGTGTGGCGTAAACATAAATACTGTATATAAATCAGCAACAAATCACACAAACTCAAGTACAGATTAGAATAATGCAAACAAATTTGTGGCTTTACTACTTCAACGTGTTCAACTCATACATGTATCTAAACACACATCTTGGTCTTATTATGAGTTATTAATTAACACATTTAAACTTTCTGTCATTACATGATGCCCTTTTGCTCAAATGTTTCTGGGGTTTTTTGGGGCTATGGAAAAAACAACCACATTCCATGTTTAGCCAGCATGGTGTCAATTGGACACCACATGACAAGAGTGTCTCCAGAATCTAGTTCCCACTGTGGATAGCCATTAATTATGCTAGTGTAAGGAGAAAAGAAGAGCAGCGTGTTTAGCAGGCTTCCACACCTGTCGCCGTGTAATAACAGTGGGGTAAGTCCACGGAAGTCAGGGGCAAAAAAACGAGGTGACCGACTGCAGCAGCCCAAAAAAAGTTGGCAATGCTGGCCAACATGGAAGTGTACCCACTCCTCATTCATACACGCTTCCGCACCAGGGGAACAGATTCTGTCGGGATTTAATATCTGGCACAACACCGTCCAGTATCGTGCAGTATGAGCAGTATCATCGTAAGTTTTTGAAAGTGCAGTAATCAATCGCAGTTTTGCGATAGTTAAAATTTGAAACGATAGTAGTAACTGTTAATAATGTTTCTGCTGTTTATTATTCTAATGGGAATTGTAATATCTCTAATCTTCATTTAGTTTTGCTGCTGAAAGCTGATGGGAGTCTTATTAGCATTAAGTGGTGCGCCGAGTCATATCAAGGCCTGCTACGTTCGCTGTTGCTCACGTCAAAGGTTTACCATTAGGGCTAGTTTTAATGGCCAATTTTCCAAATTGATTAAATTTGAGTATGGCTCTGGGCCATACTCAACAGTCTCTGGCGTGGGAGGCATCACGACGACCTGCTGTTGCTTTTCGTACTGCCGCAAGCTCCGCTCTGCTGTTGCTCCGCTCTGCTGTTGCTCCGCCGCTATGTGTCTAGTCAAATTGCAGCCTTTAATTAGCAATTAAGAATCTGATTAACAAAAAAACCTAACGTGCTAAATATTAATGTAATTTCTTAGCCTCAATCATCAATCAAGCACAATATTAAACCTGGCAGGTGGAAATTTGGTTTGGAATATTTGAATACGTCCAATGTAAAGTCATAAAAGACCTCACTTTATTTACCTGTTCTTTAGTGCGCAACCTTTTGTCCCAAGGCAAAAATGTGTGAACGCTAAGCAAATAAGACCAAAGTGTGCACGCAGTATTGTTTTAATTTTTTGTTCAGACCAGAGTACCCAACCACAAGTGCGGATTTAGCCTAAATCCTTATATGTAAGTCTAAAGTCGATTAATGCAAAGGTTACCAAAAAGACCGCTAATGCACCGCCACGCTGCTCTTTGGGGATTCACACAAAGTTTTAGCTCAGCAGTATTACTTACAAGATGTGCACCGCGGCCCATTTAGCAGAACATCAAATGCAGCCCTGCTTGCCTGCCTGCCTGCCTGCCTGCCTGCCTGCCGGGTCTACTTGCGCCACGCTTTTGTAATGCAAGGCGTGTTCTCCAGAGCCAAGAAGAAGTAGAAGAAGCCATTCGGAGTGAGCAGTGTCTCTAAACAAGCTCACGCTTACCGGCTGCACGTTCGCCAACAATGCCCTGCTGCCTCACCCTTTGACATTGCCTCATTTCCACATGCAGGAAAAGGTTGAATATGCTTCTACAAATCTAAGTAGACGTGCATGGTTTACTGTGTGTAAGGCCTCCGCAGAAAGACCTTGACAGATAGTCTCTGATGGGCCGCAAACATTAGTCGCAGTAGATTTTCTTGTTTGCATGTGTTGCGTTTAAAGCAGGGGTGCCCATTATGTCGATCGCGAGCTACCGGTCGATCGCGGAGGGTGTGTCAGTCGATCGCCAGCCAGGCATTAAAAAAATAGTCCTAAAAATGAGTGATCATAAATCTTCACTACGACGTCACCTTCGCTACTTGATTGACATTCACGGCACCTGAGGGTCTTGTGAGATGACGCTGGCTGCTGCCAGCTCATTATTAAGAAAAAATTACGACAGGAAGGCGAGAAACACCTTTTATTTCAACAGACTCTGGCGCCGTACCTGTCGTCAAAACTCCAAAGACCGACTGCACAGTTGCACAATAAAAGCTCTGCTTCATCCTGCCTACGCTAACAAAATAAGAGTCTCAGAAAGCTGGCGTGCACAAGCTAGCAAGCTACGGAGTTTGCAGCCAATGTATTTCTTGTAAAGTGTATACAAAGGAGTACGGAAGCTGGACAAATAAGATGCCAAAAACCAACCACTTTCATGTGGTATTGGACAGAAAGGAGGACTTTTTTTCTCCTCCATTTGAAAATGCGGACGTTATCAGCACCACTGTCTGATTCCTATCAATGCAAGTCATCAGAATCAGGTAATACACCAAATCATATTCTTGTCTTCATGAAAGAAAGGAATCTATATGTGTTAAACATGCTTGTATTATCATTAAACACCTTTAACTTATTAAAAATATTAACTATATGTGTTAAACATGCTTGCATTATCTTTAACCACCTTTAACTTGTTAACAATATTAACTATATGTGTTAAACATGCTTTTAATAAATTTAAACACCTTTAACTTGTTAACAATATTAACTATATGTGTTAAACATGCTTGTATTATCATTAAACACCTTTAACTTATTAACAATATTAACTATATGTGTTAAACATGCTTGTATTATCATTAAACACCTTTAACTTATTAACAATATTAACTATATGTGTTAAACATGCTTGTATTATCTTTAAACACCTTTAACTTATTAACAATATTAACTATATGTGTTAAACATGCTTGTATTATCATTAAATACCTTTAACTTGTTAACAATATTAACTATAGGTGATAAACATGCTTGCATTATCTTTAAACACCTTTTAAACTAGTTAACAATATTAACTATATGTATTAAACATGCTTGTATTATCATTAAACACCTTTAATTTATTAACAATATTAACTATATGTGTTAAACATGCTTGCATTATCATTAAACACCTTTAACTTGTTAACAAAAACATATCTTTCATAAATAAGTAAATTACCTGTATATATATGAATGAGGTAGATCCCCACGACTTGATCAATTGAAAAGTAGCTCGCCTGCAGAAAAAGTGTGGGCACCCCTGGTTTAAAGGATGTGAGGGTCCACATTGTGTAGATGAGGTGTCAGCATTGTAGTGTGCTTCCCCTACTACGTATACTTTTTTCACTTTAATGCTATCAGTCTCTGAGCCAGGATGGAGTTTTCTCCTTTTTCCCACAACAAAGGACCTTTGCAATCCCCTAAACAAAAAACACTAGTAGTTTGGTTTCCGGACCTACACACTAAAATAGTGTGTCGCACACAGTACACATACAGTCGGCATAGTGGGTACTTGATCCCCTGCTTGTTGTGCAAGTTTACCCCATTACGAAGATGTGAACATTATAGATGGTCGGTTTATTGTAACAGAGACAGACATAATGTAAAAAAACATACGCAGTTCATAAATTAGTTTGTATTTTAATTAAGCTGAATAAGTGTGCGATCAGGGCAGTACGGTGGAACAGGGGTTAGTGCATGTGCCTCACAATACGAAGGTCCTGGGTTCAATCCTGGGCTCGGGATCTTTCTGTGTGGAGTTTGCATGTCCTCCCCGTGACTGCGTGGGTTCCCTCCGGGTACTGCAGCTTCCTCCCACCTCCAAAGACATACACCTGGGGATAGGTTGATTGGCAACACTAAATTGGCCCTAGTGTGTGAATGTGAGTGTGAATGTTGTCTGTCTATCTGTGTTGGCCCTGCGATGAGGTGGCGACTTGTCCAAGGTGTACCCCGCCGTTCCGCCCGAATGCAGCTGAGATAGGCTCCACCACACCCTGCGAACCCGAAAGGGGATGGATGGAAGTATGCGATCACCTACCAATCATTCTTGTGTCCATTAAACACACACTTGCTAATTTTAGTCTTCTCGCTTTCGGAAAGTACTTCTAATCTGAACTCACGTGCCTAAAATAGAAACATGCCTATAACCTCTCAACCACCAAGACCATCCATCCATCTTCTTCCGCTTATCCGAGGTCGGTTCGCGGGGGCTGCAGCCTAAGCAGGGTAGCCCAGACTTCTCTGTCCCCAGCCACTTCGTCCAGCTCCTCCCGGGGGATCCCGAGGCATTCCCAGGCCAGCAGGGAGAGATAGTCTCCCAACGTCAACGTGAATGTCAAGATGGCGGCGCATTGCTATGCAGCAGCTTGAAGACGCTCTTGGGAGTGTAGAGCGATTTGGCAAAAAACACCCGTCATTTCTGTCAATTTCATGGCTGGCTCAAAGCGTGAACACTCTGTGATCACATACGACCGACAGACAATTCTGGATGTGGATGGATCGGGTCGTTATAGACTGAAAGATGCATGTACGGTGGACCTCCTCGCTAGCATGGGAATACTTCGCGGGCTACATCGAGCGGCCTTTGTAGCAGCGGAGTCAAGTGCTAGCGGTGACCGCCAATGGAGACGACGTAAGCGGTGTGAGCGGAAGCAGAAGCGGGGATGCCGAGCGAGGCTAACAACAAAGGGAAAAGCTAACCAAAGAAGCGTGGAGTGTCCGGGTAAGAAGCCATTTAAACTAGAACTAGCCGGCGCCAGGCTGGATAATCCCTGCACACATAGCAATTCTCTTAGAATAAAACACAACTCACATAATGTTTTTTCTTTTGTGACCGTGTCAGAGGCAGACATGCAATCTACTGAGGTGGCTAACTATGATGCGTTCAGTTTATCGCAACATCTAGCAAACAATCGGACAATTCCCGTCGTATCAATTCCTAGATATGGTCGAAACTATTTAAAGTGCACTACGCATAATAAACGCAACATTATTAATATTGCTACTTCGGATAATTTCAACAAACAATCCTCAAAACAGCCCACTACCTATAATATGGGCTTTTTAAACATAAGATCATTATCTTCCAAAACGTTATTAGTTAATGAGGTCATTAGAGACAACAAACTTGACGTCGTTGGTCTCGCCGAGACCTGGCTCAAACCAGACGATTTTTTTGCGCTAAATGAGGCATCTCCTCCTAACTATACCAATGCACATGTTGCCCGTCCTCTTAAAAGGGGTGGGGGTGTCGCACTAATATACAATGAAAACTATAATTTTACACCTAACCTAAATAATAAATATAACTCGTTTGAGGTGCTCACTTTGAGGTTTGTCACACCGCTGCCTCTCCACCTGGCTGTTATCTACCGCCCCCCTGGGCCCTATTCGGACTTCATCAGTGAATTCTCAGAGTTTGTTGCTGATCTAGTGACGCACGCCGACAATATAATCATAATGGGGGACATTAATATCCATATGAATACCCCATCGGACCCTCCATGCGTGGCGCTCCAGACTATAATTGATAGCTGTGGTCTTACACAAATAATAAATGAACCCACGCATCGCAACGGTAATACGATAGATCTAGTGCTTGTCAGGGGTGTCACCACCTCTAAAGTTACGATACTCCCGTACACTAAAGTAATGTCCGATCATTACCTTATAAAATTCGAAGTTCTGACTCATTGTCAACAAACTAATAATAATAATAATAACTACTATAGCAGCAGCAACATTAATGCTGCCACAACGACGACTCTTATTGACCTACTGCCTTCTGTAATGGCACCATTCCCAAATTATGTGGGCTCTATTGATAACCTCACTAACAACTTTAACGACGCCATGCGCAACACCATTGATAGTGTAGCACCGCTAAAGCTAAAAAGGGCCCCTAAAAGGCGTACCCCATGGTTTACAGAAGAAACTAAAGCCCAGAAATGATCATGTAGAAAGCTGGAACGCAAATGGCGTGCGACTAAACTTGAGGTTTTCCATCAAGCATGGTGTGATAGTTTAATAACTTATAAACGCATGCTTACCTCAGCTAAAGCTAAATATTACTCAAATCTCATCCACCTCAACAAAAATGATCCTAAATTTTTGTTTAGTACAGTAGCATCGCTAACCCAACAAGGGACTCCTCCCAGTAGCTCCACCCACTCAGCAGATGACTTTATGAATTTCTTTAATAAGAAAATTGAAGTCATTAGAAAAGAGATTAAAGACAATGCATCTCAGCTACAACTGGGTTCTATTAACACAAATACGACTGTATATACGACGGACACTGCCCTCCAAAATAGTTTCTCTCTCTTTGATGAAATAACATTGGAGGAATTGTCAAAATGTGTAAATGGGACAAAACAAACAACATGTTTACTTGACCCAATTTCTGGGAAACTTATCAAGGAGCTTTTTGTATTATTAGGTCCATCAGTGTTAAATATTATAAACTTATCACTTTCCTCTGGCACTGTTCCCCTAGCATTCAAAAAAGCGGTTATTCATCCTCTACTCAAAAGACCTAACCTCGATCCTGACCTCATGGTAAACTACCGGCCGGTGTCCCACCTTCCGTTTATTTCGAAAATCCTCGAAAAAATTGTCGCACAGCAGCTAAATGAACACTTAGCGTCTAACAATCTCTGTGAACCTTTTCAATCCGGTTTCAGGGCAAATCACTCTACGGAGACAGCCCTCGCAAAAATGACTAATGATCTATTGCTAACGATGGATTCTGATGCGTCATCTATGTTGCTGCTTCTTGATCTTAGTGCCGCTTTCGATACTGTTGATCATAATATTTTATTAGAGCGTATCAAAACGCGTATTGGGATGTCAGACTTAGCCTTGTCTTGGTTTAACTCTTATCTTACTGACAGGATGCAGTGTGTCTCCCATAACAATGTGACCTCGGACTATGTTAAGGTAACGTGCGGAGTTCCCCGGGGTTCGGTTCTTGGCCCTGCACTCTTTAGTATTTACATGCTGCCGCTAGGTGACATCATACGCAAATACGGTGTTAGCTTTCACTGTTATGCTGATGACACTCAACTCTACATGCCCCTAAAGCTGACCAACACGCCGGATTGTAGTCAGCTGGAGGCGTGTCTTAATGAAATTAAACAATGGATGTCCGCTAACTTTTTGCAACTCAACGCTAAGAAAACGGAAATGCTGATTATCGGTCCTGCTCAACACCGACATCTATTTAATAATACCACCTTAACATTTGACAACCAAACAATTAAACAAGGCGACTCGGTAAAGAATCTGGGTATTATCTTCGACCCAACTCTCTCGTTTGAGTCACACATTAAGAGTGTTACTAAAACGGCCTTCTTTCATCTCCGTAATATCGCTAAAATGCGTTCCATTTTGTCCACAAGCGATGCTGAGATCATTATCCATGCGTTCGTTACATCTCGTCTCGATTACTGTAACGTTTTATTTTCGGGCCTCCCTATGTCTAGCATTAAAAGATTACAGATGGTACAAAATGCGGCTGCTAGACTTTTGACAAAAACAAGAAAGTTTGATCATATTACGCCTATACTGGCTCACTTGCACTGGCTTCCTGTGCACCTAAGATGCGACTTAAAGGTTTTACTACTTACGTATAAAATACTACACGGTCAAGCTCCTGCCTATCTTGCCGATTGTATTGTACCATATGTCCCAGCAAGAAATCTGCGTTCAAAGAACTCTGGCTTATTAGTGATTCCCAGAGCCCAAAAGAAGTCTGCGGGCTATAGAGCGTTTTCTATTCGGGCTCCAATACTATGGAATGCCCTCCCGGTAAAAGTTAGAGATGCTACCTCAGTAGAAGCATTTAAGTCTCATCTTAAAACTCATTTGTATACTCTAGCCTTTAAATAGACTCCCTTTTTAGACCAGTTGATCTGCCGTTTATTTTCTTTTATTTTCTACTCTGCTCCCAACCCGGGGTGGACCGCTAGCCTGTCCATCGGATGGGGACATCTCTACGCTGCTGACCCGTCTCCGCTCGGGATGGTTCCTGCTGGCCCCACTATGGACTGGACTTTCGCTGATGTGTTGGACTTTCACAATATTATGTCAGACCCACTCGACATCCATTGCTTTCGGTCTCCCCTAGAGATATGCGGTCCTCTCCAAGGTTTCTCATAGTCATTCACATTGACGTCCCACTGGGGTGAGTTTTCCTTGCCCGTATGTGGGCTCTGTACCGAGGATGTCGTTGTGGCTTGTACAGCCCTTTGAGACACTTGTGATTTAGGGCTATATAAATAAACATTGATTGATTGATTGATTGAACGTGTCCTGGGTCTTCCCCGTGGCGTCCTACCGGTCGGACGTGCCCGAAACACCTCCCTCGGGAGGCGTTAGGGCGGCATCCTGACCAGATGCCCGAACCACCTCATCTTGCTCCTCTCGATGTGGAGGAGCTCAAATTAAAGTCGCTGCTCCTCCACATCGAGATGACAGAGCTTCTCACCCTATCTCTAAAGGAGAGCCCCACCACCCGGCGGAGAAAGCCCATTTCGGCCGCTTGTACCCATGATCTTGTCCTTTCGGTCATAACCCAAAGCTCATGGATCGACCGGTAAATTGAGAGCTTTGCCTTCCAGCTCAGCTCCTTCTTCACCACAACGGATCGATCGATCCCACGATCCCCTCTTCCCTCACTCGTGAACAAGACTTCAAGGTACTTGAACTCCTCCACTTGGGGCAAGATCTCCTCCCCAACCCGGAGATGGCACTCCACCCTTTTCCGGGCGAGGACCATGGACTCGGACTTGGAGGTGCTGATTCCCATCCCAGTCGCTTCACACTCGGCTGCGAACCGATCCAGTGAGAGCTGAAGATCTTGGCCAGATGAAGCCATCAGGACCACATCATCTGCAAAAAGCAGAGAGAGTCCAACCCTCACTGGAAACGGGTCAGACTTACTGCCGGCATTGCGGACCAAGCTCTGACACTGATCATACAGGGAGCGGACCGCCACAATCGGACAGTCCGTTACTCCATACTCTCTGAGCACTCCTCACAGGACTTCCCGGGGTACACGGTCGAATGCCTTCTCCAAGTCCACAAAGCACATGTAGACTGGTTGGGCAAACTCCCATGCACCCTCAAGGGCCTTGCCAAGAGTATAGAGCTGGTCCACAGTTCCACGACCACGACAAAAACCACACTGTCCCTCCTAAATCCGAGGTTCGACTATCTGGCGTAGCCTCTTCTCCAGTACACCTGAATAGACCTTACCGGGAAGGCTGAAGAGTGTGATCCCACGATAGTTGGAACACACCCTCCGGTTCCCCTTCTTAAAGAGAGGAACCACCACCCCTGTCTGCCAATCCAGAGGTACTGCCCCCGATGTCCACGCAATGTTGCAGAGTCTTGTCAACCAAGACAGCCCCACAGTATCCAGAGCCTTAAGGAAGTCCGGGCGGATCTCATCCACCCCCGGGGCCTTGCCACCGAGGAGCTTTTTAACTACCTCGGCAACCTCAGCCCCAGAAATAGGAGAGAAATAGAAAGCTCCGCCCCTCTCTTCACACGAGTGTCCAAAACATGAGGCTGCAAATCCGATGACACAACTACAAAGTCGATCATGGAACTGCGGCCTAACATAAGAGTGTCCATATGTACACTTGGCACCAGGACACAATGGTGTATGTTATGGACAATCTGTGACGAGCACTAAAGTCCAATAACAAAACACCAATCGGGTTCAGATCCGGGCAGCCATTCTTCCCAATCACGCCTCTCCAGGTTTAACTGTCGTTGCCAACATGAGCGTTGAAGTCCCCCAGTAGAACGAGGGAATCACCCAGGGGAGCACTCTCAAGTACTCCCTCCAGTGAATCCAAAAAGGGTGGGTACTCTGAGCTTCCGTTTGGCGCGTAAGCGCAAACCACAGTCAGGACCCGTCCCCTCCACCCGAAGGCGGAGGGAAGCTACCCTCTCGTTCACTGGGTTGAACTCCAACGTGCAGGCTCTGAGCCGGGGGGAAACAAGAATTGCCACCCCAGCCCGTCGCCTCTCATTGCTGGCAACGTCAGAGTGGAAGAGAGTCCAGCCCCTCTCGAGAGAACTGGTTCCAGAGCCCTTGCTGTGCGTCGAAGTGAGTCCGACTATATCTAGCCGGAACTTCTCCACCTCGCGCATTAGCTCAGGCTCCTTCCCCCAGCGAGGTGACGTTCCACGTCCCAAGAGCTAGCGTATGTAGCCGAGGATCGGACCGCCAAGTGCCCTGCCTTTGGCTGCCGCCCAGCTCACATTGCACCCGACCTCTATGGCCCTTGCTATGGGTGGTGAGCCCATTGGAGGGGGGACCCACGTTGCCTCTTCGGGCTGCGCCCGGCCGGGCCCCATGGGGACAGGCCCGGCCACCAGGCGCTCTGAGCCGGGGGGAAACAAGAATTGTCACCCCAGCCCGTTGCCTCTCATTGCTGGCAACGTCAGAGTGGAAGAGAGTCCAGCCCCTCTCGAGAGAACTGGTTCCAGAGCCCTTGCTGTGCGTCGAAGTGAGTCCGACTATATCTAGCCGGAACTTCTCCACCTCGCGCATTAGCTCAGGCTCCTTCCCCCAGCGAGGTGACGTTCCACGTCCCAAGAGCTAGCTTATGTAGCCGAGGATCGGACCGCCAAGTGCCCTGCCTTTGGCTGCCGCCCAGCTCACATTGCACCCGACCTCTATGGCCCCTGCTATGGGTGGTGAGCCCATTGGAGGGGGGACCCACGTTGCCTCTTCGGGCTGCGCCCGGCCGGGCCCCATGGGGACAGGCCCGGCCACCAGGCGCTCGTCATCGTGCCCCACCTCCGGGCCTGGCTCCAGAGGGGGGCCCCGGTGACCCACGTCCGGGCGAGAGAAATCTGGGTCCTTCGTTTTTATTTTTCATAGAGGTCTTCGAGCTGCTCTTTGTCTGATCCCTCACCTAGGACCAGTTTGTCTTGGGAGACCCTACCTGGGGGCATAAGGCCCCCGGACAACAAAGCTCCTAGGATCATTGGGACACGCAAACTCCTCTACCACGATAAGGTGGCAGCTCAAAGAGGAGCTGCCAAGACCAAAGGAGTCCAAGACCAAATAACTATTAAAATACCTTAAATGACAAGATTGTAGACCTGCACAACAACTGGAAATAACTTAAAGACTATCAACAAGAAGCTTGGTCAGAAAGAGCTCACTATTAGTGCAATAATTAATAAATAGGAGAAATACAAGATAACGTTCAATCTCCCTCGCTCTGAAGCTTTTTGCAAGAGTTTACCTGGTGGTATAGGCATGAATATGAGAGGCAAGGTCCCAGCCTAATATGAATATTAGTCCAAAAATACCCTCCCTACTGTCAGACATGGGAAAGATTAAAGTACCAATGATTGTCACACACACACTAGATGTGGTGAAATTTGTCCTCTGAAGTGGAAGCATTTTGCTCTGAGGATGTTTTGTTACGTTCAGTCGGTCTTAAACCCCCAAGATGCAGAGACAGGAGATGGCATGCTATGTAATACGAAAAAACAATCAGCAGGGTATCAAATATCTATTTGCCCCTTTTATAAATAACTTTTATAGGACATTACAGAAACAGCTTGTGTACAAATATGGTGAATAGGAGACATTTAATTTATTCCGTGTGGTTTAAACTTATGAATGTCAGCTATGAGAACCACTACCTTTCCAGTGGCTTTTAATCAGTTTTTTTTAACAAGCAACTGTAAAAGGGCTCATCAGTTAAGCAGAATAAAACTGCACCTTTCTGTACAACACATTAATTATCATGTGGACAACAAACTTTGTGTTGAGTGAGCCATTTAAAGGCCTACTGAAACCCACTACTACCGACCACGCAGTCTGATAGTTTATACATCAATGATGCAGTGGTGTGCAGTCACTAGAGGCAGGGGAGGCACGGCCTCACCTGCCATCATGGAAAGAAAAAAAAAAGTAAAAAGAAAAAAAAATTAATTAAATTGTTATATGTATCCAGTGATTATACTAAAGTTATTTTCCATTTAACTTCACCAGTTTTAGATTATTTTTGTTTTTATTTTCACATTTGCCGTTCAAATACTGAGAAGAGACGGTGTGCGTTGTGCCTCAACATGGATTGTGCGCAATGACTCAGCTAACTGCTGGCCTGCTGTGCAGTGAGACCGTATTGCTATATGAATTATATTATACATTTCCATAGTTCAGTTAGCTGAGGTATATAATGTAAAGTGTATTTTGTCAACAACTGTATGTGTGTAACGTATTTATTGTGCTGAGCGATCATAAATCTGCTGCGAAGACGGACTGTGAGAGGCTCGTCTCATAACCCCGCCTCCTGGTGCCAAGCACCTCCGCCGCAGAATGCACCGCCGGACGGGAGCGCCGCGGCCACACCAACCAAAGCCTACACCCATACCCTCCACGTGCAAGACCGAATCCACCCAAAAAAAGTCACTTAGAAGAAGCCAAAAAGTGCAAAAACAACAATGCTCGCGCTGTAGGAGCCGCTAACGACCGCAGGGACACAACATTAGGTACACCTGCAGACTGCAGCACGGATTTCATATTTCATTCATTCACAACTCTTCCAACACGAACACCACTGTTCCCGCACTTATAAGTAAAGGTAAGAACATAATAACGTTTTTTTTATTAAATGTGCTTTTTTTTGTGCTACAGTTTGTAAGTGTAAAGTTAAAGTTAAGTTAAAGTACCAATGATTGTCACACACACACTAGGTGTGGTGAAATTTGTCCTCTGTATTTGACCCATCCCCTTGTTCACCCCCTGGGAGGTGAGGGGAGCAGTGGGCAGCAGTGGCGCCGTGCCTGGGAATCATTTTTGGTGACTTAACCCCCAATTCCAACCCTTGATGCTGAGTGCCAAGCAGGGAAGAATGCTGGTATGAGCTTTTAAACATAACCCGTTAACTGCTGCCAATCACATGGTGAATAAGATACTATTTAGGGTTCATATGTTTGTAAGACTGACTGTGATGATGCAGTGCCTCACCAGACATTAACCTCACCGCACGCCACTGCAATGATGAAATCTTAACAATGCAACACATGCCAATACGGCCGGGTTAACTTATAAAGTGCAATTTTAAATTTCCCGCTAAACTTCCGGTTGGAAACGTCTATGTATGATGACGTATGCACGTGACGTCACGACGGCAACGGAAGTATTCGTACCCAATGTGTCACCATACAAACTGCTCTGTTTTCATCGAACAATTCCACAGTATTCTGCACATCTGTGTAGGTGAATCTTTTGCAATTTGTTTAACGAACAATGGAGATTGCAAAGAAGAAAGTTGTAGGTGGGATCGGTGTATTAGCGGCTGGCTGTAGCAACACAACAAAGAGGACTTACTTGGATAGCAGACATCTGTGATCGGGTGAAGTCCTTCGTCGCGCCGTCGATCGCTGGAACGCAGGTGAGCACGGGTGTTGATGAGCAGATGAGGGCTGGCTGGCGTAGGTGGAGCGCTAATGTTTTTATCATAGCTCTGTGAGGTCCGGTTGCTAAGTTGCTAAGTTAGCTTCAGCGTCGTTAGCAACAGCATTGTTAAGCTTTGCCAGGCTGAGAATTATTAACCGTGTAGTTACATGTCCATGGTTTAATAGTATTGTTGATCTTCTGTCTATCCTTCCAGTCAGGGATTTATTTATTTTGTTTCTATCTGCATTTGAGCCAGATGCTATCACGTTAGCTCAGTAGCTAAAGAGCTTCGCTGATGTATTGTCGTGGAGATAAAAGTCACTGTGAATGTCCATTTCGCGTTCTCGAAAAGATACACCCTGCACTGCCTCTCTAGTTCATCACTCTAACGTACCTCATCCACAAATCTTTCATCCTCGCTCAAATTAATGGGGTAATCGTCGCTTTCTCGGTCCGAATCTCTCTCGCTCCATTGTAAACAACGGGAAATTGTGAGGAATCCTTCCTCCTGTGACGTCACGCTACTTCCGGTATAGGCAAGGCTTTTTTTTATCAGCGACCAAAAGTTGCGAACTTTATCGTCGTTGTTCTATACTAAATCCTTTCAGCAAAAATATGGCAATATCGCGAAATTATCAAGTATGACACATAGAATGGATCTGCTATCCCCGTTTAAATAAAAAAAAATTCATTTCAGTAGGCCTTTAAGAAGCGGCAGTTGCATGTTAACCACAACCAGTCGTATTGATTAAAAACATTTTTTTTAAAAACGCTGTACATCTTTCGTCCTGTATATTTATTTGCTTGACCTGAAATGGCTTCCAAATCCCTCAACGTGTCATGTGATTTTTTTCGTACCCAAAAGGCAGCATCATAATGATAAATTGGGCGTTATGAGAAGCACAGTGAATAGTGGGACTAATTGAGTGTCTAATAAGGGATGGGATTTGCCAACAGCACACAGTGGAGGCATTGTTCACATAATGTTCATTTAAATAAAAAGTCTTCAGTGAAGTAATGATTTTTTCTAATTTGGTTACAGTGTGGGAACTCAGAGAAGTTGGTCATTTCTGTCATGAACAGAAACCAAATGCAAATGTATTTAGTCTTGTATTTTTAGGGTAATTTATTTAGTGCCATTGTCATGTGTACACCAGCAAATATAAAAACAAGAATATTCATAGTGGAAGAGACACTTGCTATTAGGAACGACACAGTGCATCTCATACCATTCATGGTGAGAATGTGACTCAGCTTCAAGCAAACCTGAACAGCCGCATTGCAACTTTTATTAAAAGCAATGCTCAGCCTTGGTTCATTTATTTATTTCTCTTTTAGGTATTTCGCTGTAAGGGAGAAGCGGTAGAAAATGGATAGATGGATGGTGTTCCGCTGTTGTTAAATAACTGTGGTTAGTTGGGATTTAAATTGATAAGGTTTTTCCAATTCTGATTCCAGCTTGATTGAGCTATTCAGAGTGATGCATTTGTATCCTTCTTTAGATGAGTGTACATATATAACAGACAATGCACAGCTTTTGGTGTTTGTGAGTTAGTTTTTTGTCTTTTTACAAAGATTTTTTTAAATCACGAATATGTCCTGATGTAAGATGCACCTTTTATTATTGATAATAAATTTGTTTTTGTTTTCTTTCAGTCGTTGTAAACGAACCTTATTCAACTTTAATTGAAGACCCATGTTGTAGAATATATACTACCGTTCAAAAGTTTGGGGTCACATTGAAATGTCCTTATTTTTTAAGGAAAAGCACTGTACTTTTCAATGAAGATAACTTTAAACTAGTCTTAACTTTAAAGAAATACACTCTATACATTGCTAATGTGGTAAATGACTATTCTAGCTGCAAATGTCTGGTTTTTGGTGCAATATCTACATAGGTGTATAGAGGCCCATTTCCAGCAACTATCACTCCAGTGTTCTAATGGTACAATGTGTTTGCTCATTGGCTCAGAAGGCTAATTGATGATTAGAAAACCCTTGTGAAATCATGTTCACACATCTGAAAACAGTTTAGCTCGTTACAGAAGCTACAAAACTGACCTTCCGTTGAGCATATTGGGTTTCTGGAGCATCACATTTGTGGGGTCAATTAAACGCTCAAAATGGCCAGAAAAAGAGAACTTCCATCTAAAACTCGACAGTGTATTCTTGTTCTTAGCAAGGAAGGCTATTCCACAAAATTGTTTGGGTGACCCCAAACTTTTGAACGGTAGTGTATATATATATATATATATATATATATATATATATATATATATATATGTATATATATATATATATATATATATATATATATATATATATATATATACATACATACATATACATGTTTTTTTTTTTCCTTCGCCAGGAGGTTTTGCACCTGCGGCGATTTGTCTGTTTATTAGTTTGTTAGCATCATAACTCAAAAATGTATGGGTGGATTTTGATTAAACTTTCAGGAAATGTCAGAAATGGGATAACGAACAAGTGATGACTTAAAGGCCTACTGAAATGAATTTTTTTAATTCAAACGGGGATAGCAGATCCATTCTATGTGTCATACTTGATCATTTCGCGATATTGCCATATTTTTGCTGAAAGGATTTAGTAGAGAACATCGACGATAAAGTTCGCAACTTTTAGTCGCTGATAAAAAAAGCCTTGCCTGTACCGGAAGTAGCGTGATGTCGCAGGTTGAAAGGCTCCTCACATTTCCCCATTGTTTACACCAGCAGCGAGAGCGATTCGGACTGAGAAAGCGACGATTACCCCATTAATTTGAGCGAGGATGAAAGATTCGTGGATGAGGAACGTGAGAGTGAAGGACTAGAGTGCAGTGCAGGATGTATCTTTTTTCGCTCTGACCGTAACTTAGGTACAAGGGCTCATTGGATTCCACACTTTCTCCTTTTTCTATTGTGGATCACGGATTTGTATTTTAAACCACCTCGGATACTATATCCTCTTGAAAATGAGAGTCGAGAACGCGAAATGGACATTCACAGTGACTTTTATCTCCACGACAATACATCGGCGAAGCACTTTAGCCACGGAGCTAACGTGATAGCATCGGGCTTAACTGCAGATAGAAACAAAATAAATAAACCCCTGACTGGAAGGATAGACAGAAAATCAACAATACTATTAAACCATGGACCTGTAACTACACTGTTAATGCTTACCAGCCTGGCGAAGCTTAACAATGCTGTTGCTAACGACGCCATTGAAGCTAACTTTGCTACGGGACCTCACAGAGCTATGCTAAAAACATTATCTATCCACCTACGCCAGCCAGCCCTCATCTGCTCATCAACACCTGTGCTCACCTGCGTTCCAGCGATCGACGGAGCGACGAAGGACTTCACCCGATCATCGATGCGGTCGGCGGCTAGCATCGTATAGCGCGTCTGCTATCCAAGTCAAAGTCCTCCTGGTTGTGTTGCTGCAGCCAGCCGCCAATACACCGATCCCACCTACAGCTTTCTTCTTTGCAGTCTTCATTGTTCATTAAACAAATTGCAAAAGATTCACCAACACAGATGTCCAGAATACTGTGGAATTTTGCGATGAAAACAGAGCTTTTTGTATTGGATACAGTGGTGTCCGAATACTTCCATTTCAACCATTGACGTCACGCGCATACGTCATCATACATAGACGTTTTCAACCGGAAGTTTCGCGGGAAATGTAAAATTGCACTTTATAAGTTAACCCGGCCGTATTGGCATGTGTTGCAATGTTAAGATTTCATCATTGATATATAAACTATCAGACTGCGTGGTCGGTAGTAGTGGGTTTTGTTAGGTTCACACTCTGTTGACATCTATTAAAACAGACAAGAGACAAAGAATCAAACAGACATAATTAAATTTGGACTCGAGGAGAGACATGGCCACTGTACTTCTCTGTACAGTCTTGCACCACGCTCTGACGAAGAAGGTTTTCGTCTTCTCTTTTATTTAGATGTTCAATGTTTACGCAACAACACATTTCTCAACAGGATTGGGTAGTATGTAAACAGTCCTTGTTTTCGGTCACATGAGAAGACAAAAGAAGAAGATCCCTCGGGCCTGGGCTTGTCGTAGATTCAGCTTTGGCAGGTTTTTGGAGGACAATGGATGACCCCTCCCGTCTGATTCCATCGTACACAGCGGAATCTTCCGAGCGTTTGGCTTGGTGCCACAAAGACAGCTTCTTGTCTGTTCAATGGAAACTCACAATGGAAAGTTTTTTGATAATTTAAATACAATTTTTCTGACATTTCCCTCCTGTTTATCAAAGAATTTCTCCATAATCTTCTTATCCCCAATAACTTCTTCTTGCAATCTTCAGTTAATGGTTAATTTCTCTAGGACCAAGTTATGTTTACACTCAGAATTGAACATCTTTTTTTTTCTCCTCATAATTATGACATTTCTGGAAATAAATCAGAAAACACCATTCTGGTAGGTATTCTTGTCTTCAGATTCATCTTCCTTGTCGTCCACCAGGAAGTACATCTGAACAGCTTTATCATCTGCTGGGCCAATCGCTGTGGTAATCAGACGGTTAAACAGAGAACGCAGACAGGGAAAACAACAACATCCACACAACGTCAGGATTGCTGAACACGGCCATAGTTACCAGATACCAAAGACTTGTATTTGCCAAACACGTCCAACCACCCTTCCTACATAGATGTATCTATGCCTGAATGCTCTTTCAGTTTACCGTTAAGGGCGTGCAGGCCTTCCAGTGCTTTGGTCAGGCTACTTTCTGCATCAGTGCAGTTTGGTACGAACATGCAACACTGTTCACCAAATATTGCGCACACGCCCTTTTCCCCCATGTTTAGCGTCATACGGTTTTGAAAAGCCATAAGGAAGGCGGCGGCGAGTTGATTAGCGACGGCTTCAAGTCTTGGCCTGTGTAATTTTCCAATCTCTGTATGTTGTAGTGGACGTAGTTTATTCTGTCAACATTCTTGTTAATCGTACACCACCAGTATGATTCAAATCCAGCTGCAACTTGATTTACCAATTTATAGTCGTCAGATATACTTCTTTGGACACCCATCAATATAGGTTGGATCTACAACACTTTGCCAGTTTACATCATGTCTAGTTATTTTCCAATGTTCAGATATCAAACTGTTCAGGCGTGTTAACAATTCTTGTACAAATATTGATACATTTACTATGTGTATGCAGTTATCTGATGATACGTTTCCTAACTGTTGTACAGAGCCTTGCATGTTAATGCAGGTATAATTAGCTTTTTTCACATATTTATCAAATATTGGTTTCTGCTTTGTCTCTTTAGCTACAAGGTCAATTTTGTTTTGCTCATTACTTCAATTCAACTTTTTTGACTCATTTTGAGTAATTTTCTGGGCTTATATATACAAACACAATCAGTTTTTGTAGCCTTTTCCACTTGCTCCGCCATAAGGAACAAATTAATTACCAAAACAGGAACCAATTATTATCAAACTTTGACACACCATCAAATGGTATGCTTACAACTAGTCACAGTGGAATTTGTAGTGTGCTAGTTAACATGTCCCTTTGATAACACAACTACAATCCCAAATACTTTTTTCATTATATGACATTTTTACAATGTAAATACAATCCCAAATACTTTTCCCATTATATGACCTTTTTACCATGTGCTAAGTGTACTCAGCTTGGTCTTTCCACTATCTTTACTGCTTTTTAAGTTATCTACAATCTCTCCCCTCTTGGAGAATGCTCATGTTTCCTTTTCATTGATTTTTCAAATTTTGGTAGCTGATAAGGTCTTTCAAATATTATTTCAAATGGTCTGAGTACTGTTGTACTTGTAATGTTCATGTACTGTACATTTTTACTAAATCTATACATTGTTCATGGACGTTTTGTTTTTTCCATACATTTTTTTAATCTGTTTTTATTTTATTCCCGTTTGTCCTTTTCACTAATCCTGCGCTTTGTGGATGATAAGCACAGTGATTTTTTTTTATATCAATGTGGAATAATGATTCTATATTGTTGATCAATTGATTCACAAAATAAGGTCCTTTGTCACTGTATAGATTTAGTTATACCATATCTTGGTATTATCTCTTTGCATAATGCTTTTGCTACTGTTAGTGCATCTGCTTTTCCTTTAGGAAATATTTCTACCCATTTTGAAAATGCATCTACTATGACCAGACAATAATGTTCTCCTTCACTCTTATTTAGTTTAATTAAAATCTATGCCTAGATGTCGTATACAAAAATTTTTTTATACGAATTAAACTATAGGAAGTATAGTACTTCTGTATGACAATATTCATATCCCTCCTGTTGAGCCATGAGTTCAACCTTGGCTCAATATTGCTGCTCACTTATACCGATTTTTCTTTATAAGATTGGTTTATTGTCTGGACATACATAGATGTCTTCTTTGTTCATCATCATCCTTATCATTTATTTTTATTCCTTTCATGAAAATGCATATATACAAGCCACATACAGTTGACACTTAAATTGTTTTTTTTTTTTTATACATTTCCATGATCAGAAAGGAATAGATGGAAGAATACTATTCTTATATTTATTTGACCCTTTTTTAACACAAAAATATTTTTAGCTGACTTCATCACTGTTACCTCTACCAACACCCTAACTCCAAAATACTTTTAATTTTCGTTTAAGCATTTTCAAAATGACACGTCCAATCAAAATCTAAATCAGTTTGATATAATTACAGTTGTCTTTCTGTGCAACTCTCCCTAAATTCAAAAATATTCTTGCAGCTTTTTAAATCTTTCTTTAGAGAATTCCATACTTTCACAGCAGCAACAGACAAGTATATTTGCTTCAAATGTGTTGGCACTCTTAATTAGTTTAAAATCATACGGCCTTCTGTGGTTCTCATCTTCAGATGTGAACACAAGTAACTTTTATAAGTCCTTCGGAAGAACTTTATTTCTAGCTTTGAACATCACTAATAGAGTATGCTATTGTACATTGTCTTTTAGTTTTAATAATCCTGACCTAATGAAGAGTATATTTGTGTGGTCTCTATATCCTACCGTAAAAATTATACGAATTGCTCTTTTCTGCGAAAGAAATAAAGGCATTATGTTGCTGTGATATGTATTTCCCCATATTTCTACACAATAATTGAAATAAGATAGAATAATTGAGCAATATTACATTCTCATTGTATTATTTAACCTTGTTCAAAATAAATAAGCTTTTAGATACCTTATTTTTCACATGCAATATATGAGCTTTCCATGTCAACTTTTCATCTAAAAAGACCCCAAGAAATCTGATTTCAGACAACTTCTCAAATTTTCACATTGTTTATGGATAAACTAACTTCTATCTTTCTTTTATTACTGAATACTATAAATTTAGTCTTTTCCAAGTTTAAAGATAATTTATTTACATCAAACCATAATTTTTGTTTAACCATTTCCTCTTCAATATTATCGGCTACGATTTTCAAGTCATCTCACTAAGAAACATTGACTACATAACCCTATTTTCCCTTTTCCAGACATCCCCTGATGTATCATTAGCTCTTGGTATTTTGTTTGCTAAGCTAGGTCCTACATTTACAAAGAATTGATTTAATTCATTGACAATTTCATCTTTGTTTTCAATTAACATATTATCTTTAAATATCTAGGTAATTCTGTTCGCCTTGTCCTATTCCCTTTGCTTTATTCAAAATATTCTATGTAGCCTTTATGTTATTTTTATTTTTATACAACCTTCTTCTGTAATATTCCCTTTTTGCTTGTCTCAATATATTGGTCAACTTGTTTTTGTAGTTCTTATAACGTTTTTCAGCATTCTCTGTTCTTGATTTGATAAACTCCTTATAAAGTCTATTTTTCTTTTTACATGCACTTTTCAAACTGTTTATCATCCAATATGCATTATTTTGCCTTTGTTTAGATGTGCATGGAACCTCAGGACAATGCTTGTTTTGCTGTTTTGTCAGCAAACACTTTTCCTATTGATACTGTGTCTGTTCCTTTGGTGTGTGCTGCACATTTGCATATTGCTATTTTAGCTGTACTGCTTCCATTCTTTCTTTTTCTCTTTCTTTTTTTTATACAAATTAAACTTTATCATTCCTATATTTTGGCTATATTTATATATTGTGACCTTTTGATCTTTCATTACTTTACATGCTTCTAGTTCTGCTGCTTGCATTCAGCAATTTGATGGTCATTTGATAGCTTTCAAAAGTTTCGTTACTGTAACAATCGCACATTCTGTTCTATTTTTATTTCACAGAATGTTGCTTCAGCTTCTGAATTCCACTCTACAGATGATTACATTTGTTCATTAATTTACTTAAAGGAGTTACTATTTCATCATAATTTGGTATCCAACTTCTACAATGATTCGTTAATCCTAAAAATTACCTAAATTGCTTTTGTTTGCGGTTTTTGTACTTGTCGTACTTTGTTTTTCTATTTTCCACAATAGTGCGTCCATCTCTGTTTAGAGAACGTCCTAGATCCTTTACTTCTCTTTTGCATAATTTGACTTTTATTTTGCTTATTTTGTGTCTTTCACTATGTAGATTATTTAATAACGCTAATGTTATTTTTCTCCTAATTCAAATGTTATACATCTTACTTTATGTATTTTTTAAGTAACGTTTTAAACTCACTTAACTGTCTATACGCCACTTAATCTATACTTTTACACTCTGAATTTACATTCTTCCCATTGTTTATATTTCTTATTTGCAATTATTATTCACCAATATTCAAAGCAAACAGTTGTCTATCGCTAGCTGATACTTTTCCTGATTGCCATACCTCCTTATTTATTCTATTTTATGTCATCATCTTATCTTAGCTCAACACTCAGATGTATGGTGTTGCAAATGTCTAAAACATAATCTAACCTAAGAATGTTATACTACACTTCAAAGTTAAACCTACTTTAACCTTTCATGTAATAAATTCATTTTCACACCTCCCCCAATGCACCACGCACACACACCCACACACACACACACACACCCAAGGTGGTGTGTGGGTGCGTGACTGCACTCTTAAGGGCAAAGGTCAGCAACACTTGAATAGGGATGATGTTTGATAAGGAATTATCGAGTTCGAGCCTATTATCGAATCCTCTTATCGAACCGATTCCTTATCGATTCTCTTATCGAGTCCAGATAGGTTGTTGTATATGGAAAAAAACACACAATATTTGGTTTAACAAAAGCTCACTTTTATTATATAATAAAAAAATTTAATCTAATAAATAAATAAATATTGACTGTTACCCACCTAAAAAAATAAAATAAAATAAATAAATATTGACTGTTGTTACCCCAAAGTATATTAAGTGGGATTTTTCAGAAAAACAAATATATACAGTAACACAAAAACAACCTGTCTCTGTGATCACTATAGGTGTATAAATAATAATGTAGTGTTAAATAAAATCAGTCCCTTGGGCACAAAACTGAAAATAATACAGCTCTCCAAAAAGTGCACTTCTGCTGCTATTTGACATAAATGTTTGTTATGATGCTTTGACATTTTTGCACTTTATTTCTTTATTGAAAGTAAATTCTATGAAGAGAAAAGTTGTTTGCAAATGTGGTTACAATGCTAAAAAATGAAAAGTTAAAGCTAAAAAAAGAAATACACTTTATTGAGTTAAAATTATTTCTTTATAGGGGGAAAAATGTTATGAGCTAGAGAATATAACAACTACACTACCCAGCATGCAACGGTAGTTACGAGCATGCGCGGTAGCCCCGAAAAGTGTTGCATGTTGCCACGCTGTGAAAGTAAACGTCAAGAACTCAGCCAACACGCCTCGTCTGCATTATTTATAATTAGACATACAACACATATACAGTGTGATTTTGTTTTGTTTACAAGGAAAGAAAAACAAAAGTTAAAAAAGGGAGATGTCATATATGTATGTGCTGCAGTTGTTTTAAGAACGTTGCGACAGCTGCCGTAAAGGAGGTGCGTTGCTAGCCTGGTTGCTATGTTTCCGGTTGGTCGTAAAAGTGTTCGTCATGTGTTTTACCCTGCTAAAATCTCTCAGTAAAGTTATTCGATGGATTATAGCTTTTGTTTTGAACTTTATTACACCTTTGAGCGCTTTTTCCCGTCCATTGTTTTCCTGCTTTCGCTATCTGCGCTTAATGATTGAGCTACGTGACGTCATTTCCTGTGATGTCCCACGGAGCATTTCTGGTCGGGACGGGATTTGTTCCCAGGGATTCGAATAAAGAATCAACTCTTTTCCTTTACTATAGTGGTCTCGATAACAGGTACCGGTTCTTAAAAAGGGATTCGAGTCCGAGGACTCGGTTCTTTTCTTATCACACACCCAGGAAAACCGGTTTCGAGTATCATCCCTACACTTGAAGAGGTTTCTCTTCTTTTTTTTTTCTTCTTCCCTCAGCTAATAAACATGTAACCCCCTTTATCATTTTATCATACTTTACATCTCAACTTTTATTATAGTTTTTAATCTAGGTTTTTATTTGTTCCATTATTTAATTATACACATATATATTTGTATATATAAAAGCGCTCTTTATATATCCAAACATACATGCATATCTTCAGTCTACCTTTTCTTCATCTCTTATTTCAATACCCCCCATTATCTCTGTCGTAAGCATTAGTTTATTCCATTTAGCATTATTTCTTATTATTGATTTTTTTTCCCATTTCTTCATTTATTTTTACTTTTCTCTCACTTTAGCACTTTGAGTTTTCTCTTATTTTATTTTTCTCTCCCTCTCTGTCTCTCTCCACACTCAATCTCAATTTTACCATCTATTTTTCTATTTTTCATTCCTCCTTCATAATCTGATACTATTGCTAAACCTAGCACAGTCATTTTATTCTCTACATGTTCCCCTCACCCCCCAGGGTTTGATCATGGGTGATGGGTCAAATGCAGAGAATAATTTCGCCACACCTAGTGTGTGTGTGACAATCATTGGTATAGCTCGGTTGGTAGAGCGGCCGTGCCAGCAACTTGAGAGTTGCAGGTTCGATCCCCGCTTCCGCCATCCTAGTCACTGCCGTTGTGTCCTTGGGCAAGACACTTTACCCACCTGCTCTCAGTGCCACCCACACTGGTTTAAATGTAACTTAGATATTGGGTTTCACTATGTAAAGCGCTTTGAGTCACTAGAGAAAAGCGCTATATAAAAATATAATTGATTGAAATTGATTGATTGATAACTTTACATGATCTGGTGTCACACAAAAAATTGATTTCTTTAGCCTTTTTTATATCATTATCTCTGATTTACTCGCTGTTTGTTTACTTAAGTCCTCATAATTTAGTATGTCCTTATTATCCCTCTGATCAATTTCTTTGTCTTTTCGTGTGGTCTTTGGAGATTTGGATGTCTCCTATTTTAGTTACAATAGATTCTAATTGACCATATCAGGTCTGCGTTTTTTGTGTCCCTCTTTCCATTTTGAGAATTTGGAGTAATCCGTCGTCCCCTACAGAGCCGAACTTATAAGGATTACTTTTCTCTTTGTTGTAAGATAGTGGTTTAAATTATTACAGTGGTACACGACGCTTCTACTGGAGATGATTCCCCATTGGAGGTGTCTTGCCTAAAGCTTCCACAGTAACCCACTATTTACTTCTCACAACTTTAATATGGAGTGATAGCCTAATGGCGATTACTCCCACACACTCTGACGTTCATGCATACTTTTCAGTGTTATGGTATTCGGAAAATTTTCAATGTTTCATGTAGGAGTCCGACCCCCTCCAGGTTATTGTTGTTTACGGACAAAATTCAGTTTTTTTCTCTGAATAGACCTTTTTAGGTCTGCTTGGACGCCGTTGCCCTCAGATAATGGCTTACGGATATTTCAAATTAATGTAGGCTCCGCCTCCCCCAGTATGTTGTTTTATGGATTACGGATGTTCCAGTTTTCGTGGTCCCGTTTACCTGCAGTATTTTGGCCTCTTCACTTTTCTTTATCTTATTTAGAATTTTAGTTTTTAGAAATTTAGTTTCGGGTATTCCTGTTTTCGCGGACCCCGACGTCCTGCAGTATATTGGCCTTTTTACCTGTTAGAGCCTAGGATTTACAGGGTTTGTATATGCGTCGTAACCCTCAGTCACACGCTTTTTCTTAGTCGTTTCTTTCTCTTAAAACGTACTCACTGCTCTCTGCGTTCCTTCCTCTTGTCCTCGGTTTTCCGTCAATTTTTCAAATTCCAGCCAAAATGAAGAAAAGCAGTTCCTCAATCAGGATTTGGTTGCCATGGTCTTTCTGGTTTCACTCACTCTTGCTGGAATCGTCAAAACGTATTGGATCCGGCTCGAAGGACCAATTTGATGTCAGGTTCAAACACTGATGACATCTATTAAACAAGACAAAAGGCAAGGAATCAAACAGAGACAGAATTCAATTTGGACTCAATTGAGGAGAGACATGGCCTCTGTACTTCTCTGTACAGTCTTGCACCACGCTCTGACGAAGAAGGTTTTCGTCTTCTCTTTTATTTAGATGTTCAATGTTTACGCAACAACACGTTTCTCAACAGGATTGGGTAGTATGTAAACAGTCCTTGTTTTCGGTCACATGAGAAGACAAAAGAAGAAGATCCCTCGGGCCTGGGCTTGTCGTAGAATCAGCTTTGGCAGGTTTTTGGAGGACAATGGATGACCCCTCCCGTCTGATTCCATCGTACACAGCGGAATCTTCCGAGCGTTTGGCTTGGTGCCACAAAGACAGCTTCTTGTCTGTTCAATGGAAACTCACAATGGAAAGTTTTTTGATAATTTAAATACAATTTTTCTGACAGGTTTCAGTAGGCCTTTAAGGGGTGATTGGGATCATTTCCACTATGTTACCTTACATTTTAACTTCTCTGTGTTTGTATGCTAGTGGTGTACAAAGTGCACCATGTGTTATATTGTAGTAATAGAATAAGCATAATAATATTTTGAGCAAAACGATATAATGTAGCAGGAAAAACATATATTGATACTCATAACACCTTTTGCCTTTTATTTACACTGATGATGCCACGGACTTGCCCCCACCGTCACAAATAGATTGACAATCTGGAGGGAAACACAGAATAATACTTAAAATGCAGCTACTGCCAGCTTGTGGTGTTGATAAAAACATTATCTACAGCCACACCTGGTAATGCCAATGTTTTTTAAACCGGCACTAAACACCTCAGTGGTTATTTGCTTTCGCAAACCACACACCCGGGTACAATTGGAGACTCTGCAGCTAATTGAATAGGGGTGTGAATTGGACAATATACATTGCTAAACTATGTTTTATTGATATGATATACAGGAATATAGTACTGTATTGTTAGATTGTACATGTCTGCAAGAGGTGCCATCATACAAATTTCCTCATACTGTAGAGCAGTGGTTCTCAAACTTTTTTTGTCATCCCCCACTTTGGACAAGGGGGAGTTTTCAAGCCCCACCTGCCCCCATCGCCCCAACAGAACTCTAATGCCAAGCTTAACATTTTCAAATGTATTGAACATCAAGTAACATCAAGTTGTATACATTCAAACTCAATAACATAAAATAACATCAAGTTCAATAATAAATAAAATAACTGTGCAGCTGTGGTATAACTTGCATCAAGTTCAATATCAAATAAAATAACTTGCATCAAGTTCAATAATAAATAAAATAAAAGTGTTATAACTTGCATCAAGTTCAATAATAAATCAAAAAAAGTGTTATAACTTGCATCAAGTTCAATAATAAATCAAATAAAAGTGTTATAACTTGCATCAAGTTCAATAATAAATCAAATAAAAGTGTTATAACTTGCATCAAGTTCAATAATAAATCAAATAAAAGTGTTATAACTTGCATCAAGTTCAATAATACATTTTTAAAAAGTGTTATAACTTGCATCAAGTTCAATAATAAATCAAATAAAAGTGTTATAACTTGCATCAAGTTCAATAATAAATCAAATGAAAGTGTTATAACTTGCATCAAGTTCAATAATAAATCAAATAAAAGTGTTATAACTTGCATCAAGTTCAATAATAAATCAAATAAAAGTGTTATAACTTGCATCAAGTTCAATAATAAATCAAATAAAAGTGTCATAACTTGCATCAAGTTCAATAATAAATCAAATAAAAGTGTTATAACTTGCATCAAGTTCAATAATAAATCAAATAAAAGTGTTATAACTTGCATCAAGTTCAATAATAAATCAAATAACTTGCATCGAGTTCAATAATAAATAAAAATAAAAGTGCCACTTTGCAATCTTTGCAAAAAAAAAAGGAGGAGCTAATGCATTTGGCAAGACAGGGCAAGTGAACATGAGTTTTACAGTACTCCAGCATTAGTGGCTGCAATGAGCCTGTTTTGCACTGCACAGCTTTTCAAATCGGGGTTGCAGGCTTGACACTGCCACTGTTAAAACCTCATTGAGTTCGGGGCTGAGCTGCCTTGACGCGAGTGCTTCCCGGTGGATGACACAGTGTGTCCAATGCGCATTTGGCGCAACCCTCTTTATTAGAGCCTGCAGCCCGTTTCTTTACCCTGCCATGGTCTGTGCGCCATCAGAGCAAAAGCCCACACAGTTTTCCCATTTAAGGTCGTGTTCTTTGAGGAAACTGTCCATTATATTGAACAGCTCATCAGCATTGGCTCTATTTTTTATGTATTTGCAAAACAGCAAATCCTCGCACAGTGACTCGCCATTCACAAAGCTTCCGCTTAGCCCCGCCCCCATTAGTTACTGTTGCTATGTCTGTTAAACTTTCGCTCCTACCTAGAAATTTAAAGCCTACAGGAAAAATAAGTAATTTACATTTATTTATATAGCAGATTTCACAGACAGAATCACAAAGTGATTTACAGTGCGTATAGAAAATGAAAGCATGGTAAAAAAAAAAAAATCTAAGAATATAATTGAAAAAAAAAAAAAATTAAAGTGAAATTTCCTCCCGTTCCTCGCGCCCCACCTGTCATGTCTCTATTCCCCACCAGTGGGGCGCGCCCCACACTTTGAGAAACGCTGCTGTAGAGTAAGGGTGACCACACTTTTGCAGCAGGCGAGCTACTTTTTAAATGACCAAGTCGAGGTGATCTACCTCATACTGCATATATACATACATATATATATATATATATATATATATATATATATATATATATATATATATATATATATATATATATATATATATATATATATATATATATATATATATATATATATTTATTTATTTATTTATTTATTTATTTATTTAACCGTTTTTGTTCACATGTTAAAGTTGTACAAAATACATGCATGTTTAACATATAGATTCCTTTCTTTCATGAAGACAAGAATATAAGTTGTTGTATTACCTGATTCTGATGACCTGCATTAATTGGAATCAGACAAGATTCACAGTAGTGCTGACAACTTCCACATTTTTGATTTTACATTGTGGAGGACAAAAAAAGTCCTCCTTTCTATACAATACCAAATTGAAGTGGTTGGTTTTGGCATCTTGTTTGTCCAGCTTCCATATTCATTTTTATACACTTTACAAGAAATACACGACGGCAAACTCTGTGGCTTGCTAGCTTGTTTGCGCTAGCTTTTGGAGACTCATATTTTGTTAGCGCAGGCAGGATGGAGCAGCACTTTTATTGTGAAGACAGGAACTGTGCGGTCAGTCTTTAGGCTTTTGACGGGAGGTACGGTTGAAAATAAAAACTGTTTCTCGCCTTCCTGACGGTCTTTTTTTCCTTCACACTGAGCTGGCAGTAGCCAGCATCATTTCACAAGATTCTTGGGTGCCTTGAATGTCAATCAAGTGACTAAAGTGACGTCATAGTGAAGATTTATGATCGCAAATTTTTAGGTCTATTGTTTCAATGGCTGACTGGCGGTCAACTGACACACCCTGCGCGATCGACCGGTAGCTCGCGATCGACGTAATGGGCACCCCTGGTATAGAAATTCCCTAAGGTGTTTTATGGCAGCAAAAAAAAAGCTATTGGCCAAACTCCAACTGAATTGCATTGAAGACTGCGCTATCTCACTTCCTAGTTACAGTTTTATACGCTGGTCATCAAGTATGGTGCGATAAAAAAAAGGAGCATAGTGGGTTTTATGTGAGACAAAGATAGAGCTGGTAAGGGTTAAACATGTCCTCTCAAGCCCCTTCCCAAAAGAAAATCCACCAACCATTCGTCAAGAATATAACGTCGACTATTCCTCACATCTCTGCTGCCCATCCCTTTTCCTCCCCCTGCTATCTTTGGGCTGTCTGTTCAACCTCCTCCCTCTCTATTTTTCTCTGTGTGTGAAGACTTATGGTTTCTGGTGTCACCTGAGAGTCCCTTGGGGGCCAGTGAGGAAATGGCAAAGAAATGAGGCTGTATGAGTATAAAAGGTAAAAGGTCTCTATAAGACTGCAGGGAATGTGCCATCAGGACACACTAGAGAACAACAGTCCAGACTCTTTGTAATCTTGTTTCATGCCTCTTTAAAGGAGCGTCTCCAGTCATTCACTTAGCTTAAAGCTTTCACAACAAGCATTTTTCTCTCATTATTGTCTCTCATAATTTTTTTCACAAACAGTTTAAAGTGAGCCTGCCTGCCGCTTACAAATGTGTTGAGTCGGCATCATTTTGCCTTTTCCTCAACTGAAATTGCCTTTTTGATTTGTGAATCAATAATAAAAACAAATCATCCCATTTTAATAAATTGCTTACATGCAAAGCGTGATTTATGTTTTATTTCAGAGCCTTGTAATCTTTCTATTGGCGCTTCAGCAAAACAATAAGTGAGACGTGACCGATGGCCACTAAGTCATATTTACAGTGTGTGCACTCATCTTTGCTGCACACAAGCATCTAAGTTACCGGGGGCCACTATTAATATTTTTCTTATTTGTTAAACAAGCAAACACTAATCCGAAGTAGTTTAAGACTAGCTAAACAGTAAAAAAAAAAAAGAAGTTATTTGTTATTTGTTACTTGCAAAATACTATAGATTCTTATCGGACAATATTAAAAATATCTCATTGATTTTTATTTATTTATTTAGTGTGATCCTAATCCCTAATATATTGTTAAATTTTTGGAATAGGGGCTAATAATACAAAACCCAAAACCAGTGAAGTTGGCACGTTGTGTAAATCGGAAATAAAAACAGAATACATCCATCCATCCATCCATCCATTTTATTACCGCATATTCCCTTCGGGTTCGCGGGGGGCGCTGGAGCCTATCTCAGCTACAATCAGGCGGAAGGCGGGGTACACCCTGGACAAGTCGCCACCTCATCGCAGGGCCAACACAGATAGACAGACAACATTCACACTCACATTCACACACTAGGGCCAATTTAGTGTTGCCAATCAACCTATCCCCAGGTGCATGTCTTTGGAGGTGGGAGGAAGCCGGAGTACCCGGAGGGAACCCACGCAGTCACGGGGAGAACATGCAAACTCCACACAGAAAGATCCCGAGGCCGGGATTGATCTCACGACTACTCAGGACCTTCGTATTGTGAGGCAGACGCACTAACCCCTCTTCCACCGTGCTGCAGAATACAATGATTTGCAAATCCTTTTCAACTTATATTCAATTGAATACACTGCAAAGACATACTTAAAGGCCTACTGAAATGATTTTTTTTTATTTAAACGGGGATAGCAGATCCATTCTATGTGTCATACTTGATCATTTCGCGATATTGCCATATTTTTGCTGAAAGGATTTAGTATAGAACAACGACGATAAAGTTCGCAACTTTTGGTCGCTGATAAAAAAAAGCCTTGCCTATACCGGAAGTAGCGTGACGTCACAGGAGGAAGAATTCCTCACAATTCCCCGTTGTTTACAATGGAGCGAGAGAGATTCGGAGCGAGAAAGCGACGATTACCCCATTAATTTGAGCGAGGATGAAAGATTCGTGGATGAGGAACGTTAGCGTGAAGAACTAGAGAGGCAGTGCAGGGTGTATCTTTTTTCGCTCTGACCGTAACTTAGGTACAAGGTCTCATTGGATTGCACACACTCTCCTTTTTCTATTGTGGATCACGGATTTGTATTTTAAACCACCTCGGATACTATATCCTCTTGAAAATGAGAGTCGAGAACGCGAAATGGACATTCACAGTGACTTTATCTCCACGATAATACATCAGCGAAGCTCTTTAGCTACTGAGCTAACGTGATAGCATCTGGTTCAAAAGCAGATAGAAACTAAATAAATAAATCCCTGACTGGAAGGATAGACAGAAGATCAACAATACTATTAAACCATGGACATGTAACTACACGGTTAATAATTCTCAGCCTGGCAAAGCTTAACAATGCTGTTGCTAACGACGCTGAAGCTAACTTAGCAACTTAGCAACCGGACCTCACAGAGCTATGATAAAAACATTAGCGCTCCACCTACGCCAGCCAGCCCTCATCTGCTCATCAACACCCATGCTCACCTGCGTTCCAGCGATCGACGGCACGACGAAGGACTTCACCCGATCACAGATGTGGTTGGCGGCTAGCATCGGCTAGCGCGTCTGCTATCCAAGTAAGTACTCCTTGTTGTGTTGCTGCAGCCAGCCGCTAATACACCGATCCCACCTACAACTTTCTTCTTTGCAATCTCCATTGTTCATTAAACAAATTGCAAAAGATTCAACAACACAGATGTCCAGAATACTGTGGAATTGTTCGATGAAAACAGAGCAGTTTGTATGGTGACACATTGGGTACGAATACTTCCGTTGCTGTCGTGACGTCACGCGCATACGCATCATACCTAGACATTTCCAACCGGAAGTTTAGCGGGAAATTTAAAATTGCACTTTATAAGTTAACCCGGCCGTATTGGCATGTGTTGCAATGTTAAGATTTCATCATTGATATATAAACTATCAGACTGCGTGGTCGGTAGTAGTGGCTTTCAGTAGGCCTTTAACGTTCGAACTGGTAAATGTTGTTAATTTTTGAAAATATTAGCTCATTTGGAATTTGATGCCAAAAAGCTGTCACAATTGGCAAAAAAGTTGGGGAATTAATCATACATCCCACAGGTGAATGGGCTAATTGGGAACAGGGGGGTGCCATGATTGGATATAAAAGCAGCTTCCATGAAATGCTCAGTCATTCACAAACAAGGATGGGGCGAGGGTCACCACTTTGTGGACAAATGCGTGAGCAAATTGTCGAACAGTTTAAGAACAACATTTCTCAACAAGCTATTGCAAGAAATTTAGGGATTTTACCATCTACGGTCCGTAATATCATTAAAAGGTTCAGAGAATCTAGAGAAATCCCTGCACGTAAGCGTACAGTGCCTGTGACATTCGATCCCTCAGGCGGTACTGCATCAAAAACAGACATCAGTGTGTAAAGGATATCACCACATGGGCTCGGGAACACTTCAGAAAACCACAGTCAGTAACTACAGTTTGTCGCTACATCTGTAAGTGCAAGTTAAAACTCTACTATGCAAAGCGAAAGCCATTTATCAACAACACCCAGAAACGCCGCCAGCTTTGCTGGGCCCGATGGACTGATGCAAAGTGGAAAAGTGTTCTGTGGTTTGACGAGTCCACATTTCAAATTGTTTTTGGAAACTGTGGACGTTGTGTCCTCCGGACCAAAGAGGAAAAGAACCATCCGGATTGTTATAGGCGCAATGTCTGTGTCGCATCTGTGATGGTATGAGGATGTATTAGTGCCGAAGTCATGGGTAACTTACACATCTATGAAGGAACCATTAATGCTGAAAGGTACATACAGGTTTTGGAGCAACATATGTTGCCATCCAAGCAATGTTATCATGGACGCCCCTGCTTATTTCAGCAGGACAATGCCAAGCAACGTGTTACAACAGCGTGGCTTCTTAGTAAAAGAATGCGGGTACTAGGCTCGCCTGTTTGTTGTCCAGACATGTCTCCCATTAAAAAAGGGGGGCGCAATGTGAAGCCTAAAATACCCAGACTGTTGAACAACTTAAGCTGTACATCAAGCAAGAATGGGAAAGAATTCCACCTGAAAAGCTTCAAAAATTGGTCTCCTCAGTTCCCAAACGTTAACTGAGTGTTGTTAAAAGGAAGGGCCATGTAACACAGTGGTAAAAATGCCCCTGTGCCAACTTTTTTTGCAATGTGTTGCTGCCATTAAATTCTAAGTTAATGATTATTTGCAACAAAAAAAAGTTTCTCAGTTCGAA
The DNA here is from genome assembly GCF_033978785.1 of Entelurus aequoreus. NCBI lineage: Eukaryota > Metazoa > Chordata > Actinopteri > Syngnathiformes > Syngnathidae > Entelurus > Entelurus aequoreus. The sequence continues at coordinate 20,010,142 of NC_084742.1, read as the reverse complement.
CATTAAATATCTTGTCTTTACAGTCTATTCAAATGAATATAAGTTGAGAAGGATTTGCAAATAATTGTATTCTGTTGTTTTATTTACTATTTACTAGGGCTGCAACTAACGATTAATTTGATAATCAATTAATCTGTCGATTATTACTTCGATTAATCGATTAATAATCGGATACAAGAGGCAAACTACATTTCTATCCTTTCCAGTATTTTATTGAAAAAAAAACAGCATACTGGCACCATACTTATTTTGATTATTGTTTCTCAGCTGTTTGTACATGTTGCAGATTATAAATAAAGGTTTATTTAAAAAATAAAAAATTGCCCATGCGCATAGCATAGATCCAACGAATCGATGACTAAATTAATCGCCAACTATTTTTATAATCGATTTTAATCGATTAGTTGTTGCAGCCCTACTATTTACACAACGTGCCAACTTCACTGGTTTTGTAAAACGAGTTGTGGGCTACAAATGGTACCCAATGTCACTTGGATATTTTATCCATCCATCCATTTTCTACCGCTTGTCCCTCTCGGAGTCGCGGGTTTTACATTTTATAATATTACAACTTCATTCTGCTAATATTTTCAATTTATACTTGGAAAATTGCTGCTTTTTTCTATTTCACAGGTGTTTTTGCTGCTTTAACTGTATTTTTTAGAATGTGCCTAAGGTTAATAAACAAACAAAGCTTTAGTAAAATCTGAGACATTGCCTTAAATGTCAATAAATTGTGACTTTTTCCAAGGGAAAAAAATGCATATATGTACGTGCCTCTTGTGTTTAAACCAGTGAGCAAAGTATCGCAATGTTTTATCACTAACAACTGCTGCCGTTCTGTTACATTGTATCTTAATGTCGAGTAAGTGAGTGTCTTTATCCAATGTATTTAATCACTTACAGATGTGGCAGTGTATCGAAATTTGATTTTAAGATTTAAAAAATCCTGGTAGAGACAATAATAACCATCTTGTTTACGCTACACAAAATCTCACAAGCTTATTCACTCTTCTGCTAAATCTGCTTAAAGCTTGTTAAAGTGTGTTTAATGACTCCCTGACGGCACGTCTGGCTCTGCAGCCTGTATGTTTTGTCAAGGCCTTCTGTTTTTGTCAGTGTTTTGAATTTGAATGGCTCTACTTGTAGAATTGCCGCAAACAACTAAAACTGTTTTGACCTCTTCCCTTTCTTCAAATGTGAGATTTAGCAATTACGGTATAAACACAAACATTTTTAGAGGGATTCTTTGTAGATTCTTAAGAAAAAACCCTGCCAGTGCTTAATGTGATACTTGCCTTTGTTACATAGGAGTGAAACAGTACACCGTTGGGTTTGATCAGCACCTCGCTTTTAAAGGGGACCAATGATCATTTTTGTCTTTTCTGACTCATAAACTTTGTTACAATGTTGGATACTCATGTTAAATAATGCATTTTACGGTTCAAGCATTTGAGCGTGAGCCGGCACACAGCTTTTGATGCCTCGGACACAAGTATTTTACAATGTGGCTACGTTGTGATGTCACACTAAGGTGGACGTGCTTATTTGGATGTTAAGTAAAGCCCACGGCCAGAAGAGGCAATAGCTCTGTATGAGTTCAGCTGAGTTTGAGGAAACACAAGAAAAATATTATTTTCACTAGATATGTCCGATATTATCGGACTGCCGATATTATCGGCCGATAAATGCTTTAAAATGTGGTATCGGAAATTATCAGTATCGGTTTCAAAAAGTAAAATGTATGACTTTTTAAAACTCCGCTGTACGGGGTGGTACACGGACGTAGGGTGAAGTACAGAGCGCCAATAAACCTTAAAGGCACTGTCTTTGCGTGCCGGCCCAATCACATAATATCTACGGCTTTTCACACACACAAGTGAATGCAAGCATACTTGGTCAACAGCCATACAGGTCACACTGAGGGTGTCCGTATAAACAACTTTAACACTGTTACAAATATGCGCCACTCTGTGAACCCACACTAAACAAGAATGACAAACACATTTCGGGAGAACATCCGCACCGTAACACAACATAAACACAACAGAACAAATACCCAGAACCCCTTGCAGCACTAACTCTTCCGGGACGCTACAATATACACCCCCCGCTACCCCCTACCCAAAACCCCGCCCCGCCCACCTCAACCTCCTCATGCTTTCTCATGGAGAGCATGTCCCAAATTCGAAGCTGCTGTTTTGAGGCATGTTAAAAAAAAATAATGCACTTTGTGACTTCAATAATAAATATGGCAGTGCCATGTTGGCATTTTTTTCCATAACTTGAGTTGATTTATTTTATATTAACCTTGTTACATTGTTTAATGCACTTAGCGGGGCTTCACAACAAAATTAGGCATAATAATGTGTTAATTCCACGACTATAAATATCGGTATCGGTTGATATGGGAATCGGTAAATAGGAGTTGGACAATATCAGAATATCGGCAAAAAAGCCATTATCGGACATCTCTAATTTTTACCTAATCTTGGCATGGGCATAACACCGACGAGTAACAAGCAGTGTGACATACAGTAACTACTTCTATTTATCGATCATAGATGTTATAGGTGTACCTAATGCAGTATCCGGGTGAATCTATAAACTTATGAAATTTATTTTCGGTCCTGATTGGGAATAAAATAGGGGTGACTTTCTTATTCAAAATGCATATACAACAGTGTACATTTTCAAAAGATACGTTTTGATCCTTTTGGAGAGGGTGGGTCATCTTCTCACACCAACATCTTGCAGACATATTCAGAAAGTAAGTTATAAATTTGACTGTGGAGCAACATTCTCTCTAAGGCGCGTGCATGTGCAATTGCGCACTGCTCTCGCATCTTCTGCGCACAGCAAATCTATGCCACGCACAAAATATAATCCAATCTGCACTCTAAACAAAATAAACACATAACTATTTGTTTTTGTATGATTCTGCAATGCAATTGTGACTGACAGGTGACAACAAGCGGCAACAACCGATAAAAAAAATGTTCATCAACACTGTTCAGTTATTGTAACGTCTGTCAAGGAATTCCATTGATGACTTTATTAAGCAAAACTGTTTATATTCGGCCGGAACCACGCCAAAAACATAAGTAAAAAACTTCTATATAGAAAAACTGGTCATTTTCTGGCATACAAACCAGACCAAAACCAACTCTCTGTCATCTGTCATATCAACAGCAGCCGCTCGCTCTCACTTGTGCCAACACACACACACCCACGGCACTTAGCCACTGATGCGTTTATGGCCATACAAAAAGTCTGACTACTACAGTACCACACAAAGTGTAAATGCCAGGTCGTTACACTATGACTCCAGAATCAGATGAGTGCTTATTCTACTGTCATTTATTAAGAATGTTAATTTATGGATATTAATCATGAAATGCTGTTTTTAGATGACAGAAATTCTAATAAAAATATATATTTTACAGACAGAAAGTTACAGGAATGTACACTTGATCCCATGCTTACATCTCATTGTGCGACACATGTGAGTGTTTTAAGGCGTACTTAATGTGATCTCTGAAAGCGGTACAAATTCTTTCTAAAGCAGGACCCCTACCTAGACATACAATACTAGTTCATAGCTCACGAAAAACAATATGTTTTTTTAATTTTCATTGTAAGTGGGCCAAATCACCTTATATTAGAAACAAGTATTTTAGTCTTGAAAATAATCTCATGAAAATTACTGCTGTCATTTAATTATTATAATAAAACATTTAGCTTATTAAAGGCCTACTGAAACCCACTACTACCGACCACGCAGTCTGATAGTTTATATATCAATGATGAAATCTTAACATTGCAACACATGCCAATACGGCCGGGTTAACTTATAAAGTGCAATTTTAAATTTCCCGCTAAACTTCCGGTTGAAAATGTCTATGTATGATGACGTATGCGCGTGACGTCAATCGTTGAAACGGAAGTATGCGGACACATTGAATCCTATACAAAAAACTCTGTTTTCATCTCAAAATTCCACAGTATTCTGGACATCTGTGTTGGTGAATATTTTGCAATTTGTTTAATGAACAATGAAGACTGCAAAGAAGAAAGTTGTAGGTGGGATCGGTGTATTAGCGGCGGACTACAGCAACACAACCAGGAGGACTTTGAGGTGGATAGCAGACGCGCTAGCCGCCGAACTCACCTTAACTTCCTCCGTCTACGGGCCGCCGACCGCATCTGTGATCGGGTGAAGTCCTTCGTCGCACCGTAGATTGCTGGAACGCAGGTGAGCACGGGTGTTGATGAGCAGATGAGGGCTGGCTGGCGTAGGTGGATAGCTAATGTTTTTAGCATAGCTCTGTGAGGTCCGGTTGCTAAGTTAGCTTCAATGGCATCGTTAGCAACAGCATTGTTAACCTTCGCCAGGCTGGAAAGCATTAACCGTGTAGTTACAGGTCCAGGGTTTAATAGTATTGTTGATTTTCTAATTATCCTTCCAGTCGAGGGGTTTATTTATTTTGTTTCTATATGCAGTTAAGCACGATGCTATCACGTTAGCTCCGTAGCTAAAGTGTTTCGCCGATGTATTGTCGTGGAGATAAAAGTCACTGTGAATGTCCATTTCGCGTTCTCGACTCTCATTTTCAAGAGTATATAGTATCCGAGGTGGTTTAAAATAAAAATCTGTGATCCACAATAGAAAAAGGAGAGAGTGTGGAATCCAATGAGCCAGCTTGTACCTAAGTTACGGTCAGAGCGAAAAAAGATATGTCTTGTACTGCATTCTAGTCCTTCACTCTAAAGTTCCTCATCCACGAATCTTTCATCTTCGCTCAAATTAATGGGGTAATCGTCGCTTTCTCGGTCCGAATCGCTCTAGCTGCATTGAAAACAATGGGGAAATGTGAGGAGCCTTTCAACTGTTGACGTCACGCTACTTCCGGTACAGGCAAAGCTTTTTTTTTATCAGCGACCAAAAGTTGCAACTTTATCGTCGATGTTCTCTATTAAACCCTTTCAGCAAAAATATGGCAATATCGCAAAATGATCAAGTATGACACATAGAATGGATCTGCTATCCCCGTTTTAAATTTAAAAAATTCATTTCAGAAGGCCTTTAAGTCAGGTTTGGAACAGGTGTGATGCTGGTATGGCCACGGTGTGCACGTCTGATTTTTAAAGATTAAAGTACCAGTGATTGTCACACACACACTAGATGTGGTGAAATTTGTCCTCTGCATTTGTCCCATCCCCTTGGGGAGCAGTGGGCAGCAGCGGCGTTTGCTCACATGTGCTACACTGAATACTCAGGGAGTTTTTGCGTTTTCTCACACACATGAAAAATTGGAGGGATTATTGCTGTGTAACAGGGTGTCTGCAAAAAAAGCATATACAATACATCTAGACCACAAGGAAGTGTATAAAATGTAAATCAAAATCATCATAGGTCCCCTTTAAAACCCCAGTTTGATTCATTTTGGGTACAGTAAGGCAACAAAATGCTAAACAATAGACAGCAGTTTTTTCTGTGAACGGCTGGAATGTTTTTTTAATGTTATATAAAAGAACTGCAAACTGTAATTCCCAAATAAATACATAGAAATAAATATTACTGTATAGTATACAATGTTTCTTTTTAGGAAAGTGCAACAATGTAGACGAGTGCAACACGAAACAGTGTGAACAAAGCAAATTATTATTTTATTTTTGGAATTGTAGAGTTCTGTATTGGCTAAAATGCATTATTAATCATTCCAGCGTATTTCTCTGTTTGCCATCTCTACGGCAGCACACCGCATCTTCTTATCTACTTGTCTTTAGGGCTGCAGCTATCGATTATTTCAGTGATCGATTAATCTTTTGATTAGTAGGTTAAATTAATCGAGTAATTGGTTAGAGTGTCCGCCCTGAGATCGGTAGGTTGGAGTTCAAATCCCAGCCGGGTCATACCAAAGACTATAAAAATGGGACCCGGTTCCCTCCCTGCTTGGCACTCAGCATCAAGGGTTGGAGTTGGGGGTTAAATCACCAAAATGATTCCCGGGCGCGGCGCCGCTGCTGCCCACTGCTCCCCAAGGGGATGGGTCAAATGCAGAGGACAAATTTCACCACATCTAGTGTGTGTGTGACAATCATTGGTACTTTAATCTTTAATCTTAATTAATTGGATAGAACACTATGCATATTTTTGGGAAAATAGTTTAAACAAACAAACAAAGATTTTCCTGCTTGCCATAACATTCTTTCTTTTTTTCATTGACATTGAAATTGCACTTTTAACATGTGTGCAAAAAAAAAAACATATATTTTTTTAATTCTGCTGTCTGCCCCCACACAGATCATGGCACCCACACACCACCGCTCTCATATGCGCAGTATTGCAGCGGCAATGCAAAAACTATGTTTGCGTATTTCAATTTCCAGGCACTCTATGCAGTTCTGATTTTCTCCATACATACTCATTAAACAATTAATCGAAGCAACAGAATACAAACCAAAGCTTTTTTCTAGTCAAAGCAAGTGATTAGTTGTTGCAGTTCTACTTGTGTTTTTGTTTATGAATTTTACCGGGTCGACCAAGCGTTCCCAAACAGAATATTTTGGCGACAAGACGGTTTTCAAACTCTGGCTTTTCCTTGGCATTATTGCTAGCCATACCACCAGCTAGCCAAAGGCTGGGCTGCACTGTATGTGTTTACAGAGTCGACAACTTGTCGAGGCAGTTCGCTTCCTATCCCTTACTTAATATGTACTTAGTCTCTTTACCATAGCAAACAATAAAAATATGAATACATGTACTGTGACACACCTAGACTCATGAAAACCTGCTGGTTACATGTGTCCAGTGTTTACAAAGCAGTCCAAATCTTTGTGTAGTAGCCGCATGAAAGAAATAAGCCACCACCGAGGCTCGCTTGTGGTGTAGGCTGTCACAAGCGCAGCGGAACCAACACACTGGTGGGCTACGCTCACTGGGGTTGACAAGGAGTAAGTGTCTGCCATCTTTCCAACAACAGTGCAGCGTGACTCTTTGAATAAAATGGCAGGGTTTGCTCCTAATGCTGCTCGTTAAATAGAATTTAAAAGGTTTTTGTCATTTAGTAATGAGATTGTAATTTTCAAAATGAATTTCCCCCTGCAGTAGTAAGGCAAGGCAAGTATATTTATAGACGACAATTCGTACACAACACAATTCAAAGTGCTGTACAGAAAATCACAAGAAGGCAAAACCAAAAATAAAAGAATCAAAAAAGGAATCATAATTCAAATTAAAAACTAAATTCAATCATCATTAACATATTATAATTCTAAATCAAATCAAATTGTGTAGATAAATTACTTTCAGTTGTCATATTTACTGTCTACAATTAAAAAAAATAATCAGTCTGGATTTGAACATTGCCAACATTGAAGCCTGTCTCACATCTTTACGTATAGTGTTCTAGATTGTAGGAGCATAAAACTGAGGTTCTCAGAGATGGTTCATATGTCTCTTAGAGTTTAACTTTGGCATAAAACCATGAAAAGACATGTACTGTTTTGAAGTTTGAGCAACAGGAAGCCAGTGCAGTGACCTAGGCACTGGACTAATATGGTTGTATTTCCAGGTTCTAGTCAGGACTCGAGTAGCAGTATTATGGATGTACTGCAGCTCCTTTGCAGTTCTTTTAGAGAGCCCAGTGAGAAGGTCATTACAGTAGTCTAACCTGCTGGAAACAAACACATGGATTAGTCTTTTTAAGTCTGATTTAGACATTATTCTTCTGATTTTGGCAATGTTTTTCAGGTGGTAAATAGCTGCTGATGTTATTGACCTAATGTGGCTGTTAACATTCAAGTCTGAGTCCATGATTACCCTTAGATTTCTAACCTGATCATTATGTTTCAGGGAGAGGGTCTCAAGGTGACTAATAATAGTGTCTTGGTGCTTCTGTGCGCCAAAGACAGTAGTACCCCTCAGTGACACTCAAGTTATTCCATGCTTACATTTATTTAGGTGTGCTTCTATTGTCTAGCTTGGATAAATAGTCAAGTTCCTGTCTACATTGTCCAAACTAGACATATTCAATTTGTGCTTATTGATTATTGAATAAGAGCAAGCTAGAGCATAGGGTACACACAATGTTTGACTGGCAACTTTATGGATATGGGACAGTGTCTTCCGTCAGCTTCTCTCCAAAGGAAGATAACATGAATTTAAATGTTTGTTGTCATTCCGACCCTGCAGCTCTCCACAGGACGCCCGACTACATTTATACCCGTATAGCTACAAATAACAACACTTGTCTAAGCAGCAGGTCCCCTCTTATGAATGTATTGTTTTGGATCTTTGACCATTCTTGTTATTTTCCAGCAAATGAGACACTGACTTAAATCACTGTGTCCTAGGTCTTTACTAGTTTACTTTCTATGTTGCGCCAGCGTCTACTTGTTGCGATTTAATGTTATGCAAATGAGCGTCACTAAGTGATGGACCAGTCTAATACCGGCAGCCTCTCCTACTTTCTTTCTTTCTTGTCTTGTTTTTCTTGCCTCAAATGCCACTGAAATGTTTCCCATTGACTGTCTGGAGTCATTTCAGGCCAAAGTTCTCACTGATATTCTATGGCTTCTTTTCTGTGTTATTCGCAAATGATTGTGACTTTTGCTTGAGGGGGAGAAAGGCGTTGTATCTTTCTTGCAATGAAAAAACACAGCTGTCAGCAAGTGTACATGGGCCAATGTTTGTGAAGGTGTAATTAAGCCATGTTTAAGTGACAAAGCTTGATGAATCACCACACAAACATTCATGCTGCCTTTTATGGTCCTCTGGCTGTTTTTATGCTTTCCAGAAATTTGTGTGCTTGCTGCATCCACACTATTGTTAAAATGTGTGTGAAAGAGAAAACAGATGTGTAATAAACTGACAGCGTTCATTTAATTTGTCTTGTTCAATGTTCCAGGTGAAATGAATGCAGTGTCTTCTGCTAAACTAAAACCTCCAGACCAGCCAGACTCTTGTGGATGATTCACTTTATTCAATTTAGTGCCCTGCACAAATAAGGTTTTTCTGTTTACAAATTTGAAGGTAACTCATGATTCTTCAGGGATAAACTAGTCATCATTTCTTGTAGGGTGGTGCCATATACGTTATAAATGATACACATTTGGCCGATGATAGAGCTTTTTAATACTATCGTTATATTGTGATAATGCATGTTGAAGACACATACTAGCTGTGTCCTGCAAAGTTCACAGCGTGCAAAACCACTTCTAAGTCAGCAATCTTCGCTACCATGGCGGCAAGTAAACTATGTGTCTTACAAATATGATCCCTGGAGAACAAGTAATAGCGAAACATGCTACCCTACACAACGTAGGAGGATAAGCTAACCGCAAGCTAGCGCTCTTGAACGTAAACAAAGGTGGGAGGATCAGTACAAATATTGACAGTAACGACACCAAGTATAATGTTAAAGTTAAAGTTAAAGTTAAAGTACCAATGATTGTCACACACACACAAGGTGTGGTGAAATTTGTCCTCTGCATTTGACCCATCCCCTTGATCACCCCCTGGGAGGTGAGGGGAGCAGTGGGCAGCAGCGGTGCCGCGCCCGGGAATCATTTTTGGTGATTTAACCCCCAATTCCAACCCTTGATGCTGAGTGCCAAGCAGGGAGGTAATGGGTCCCATTTTTACAGTCTTTGGTATGACTCGATCACTACATGTCACTATATGGTCGATACAAAACTGTTAAGATCAATATTTTTTATTATCAAAAAATGTTTGGTCATTTTTGTTATTGTTCACAAATAACTCCTTGAATACAGGAGAGCTTTGACAAAAACCAAAGGATTTAAATCAAAGTCAATAGTAGAAAAAAAACAATATTTAGTTGATATTGGTATGCTGTGTTTTTGTCTGATTATAATTGTGATCAAATATAGTATCATTCAATGATCTTGAAAATTTGAAGTATGAGTATTGATATGAACCATACTGCTACTGTAACTACTTGGTATTGGATTGATACCCGGATTTTTTAGTACAGCATTACCCAAAACTAATGTAAAATATGAAACAAGAGAAGAATAAGTGCTTATTATCTTTTAACAGAAATGCAGATAAAACCATGTTACAAAACCAGCTAATAACAATAAGTTAGCGAGTAGAATAATAATAGTTTTCAAGAAGATAATACAGCTGGAAATAATGCAAAATGTTACCGCATACCACAGCAGCCAAATTAGGAGCCCTTGTAACCCGTTTGGAAATAATTATATTTTCATATACGCACCAAATAATATATCGTTATCGCAGAAGGCTGCAATATGTATTGCGATATACTGTAGATTTTAGGCAATATTGCCCATTCCTACTGTCTTGGAAAAACTGCAGCAGAAACATAGAAAATCGGAGAAAAAAAAAAAAATGGTAACATGGCTTGGAATTTATTAAATTGCCATCCTGGTCATTGTCCTCGTTGTCTTTTGTGTTTTTTCAGGCTTGCAAAGAGGGCGCACAGTGACGGTGCAATGGCTTTCTCAAGGTCGAATCAAGAGGGAGGCAAACATCTCAACTCAGGTCAGCGAACTCATTAGTGCTGCTTGAAGTGTTGATGATTGGGTAGAGCTATCTGACTGATAAGATAATATGCTATCAAGATTTAGCATCATCAGTCAGTATTGTGTTTCTTTGAGACCCGAACAAGGCATTAGCTGCAAGTAGGTCTGGGCTCCGAAAGCATTTAATAACACTATTTTAGTCAAAGAAAAGGCCCGTTAAGAAAATCTGTTCCAGAAACCTGTGGACCATCACCCATTCATTATTTATTGTCTGTGCATTGAAGACAAATGCTCTGTGGTCTGCCACCCGAGCATACAATATTGTGTTGTCCTCAAACAACCACAGTCACTACATTTACATGCACTAAAAATATGTTGAAACCAGATTTATAAAATGCACGTAAACACCTTAATAGATCATTTTTAAAGGTTGGATTAACACATAAGTGGAAACCAGATCCCTCTTGCATGTATGCACTTAGATCAATTGATCCTTGTAGGGGGTTTTGTACACAGAGTCTCCATTGAGGACTAATGGTGCAGTTGGAAGGATCGGGACATGTTTTCAACAACAAGGAGGTCAATTAATGATACCGAAGCTGAAATAGGTCAATATTTCTGAAATGTGGCAGAACATTCTGAAAGAAAACCATTTCATACATGACAAAACACCTGAATACATCCCCCTTAGAAAGAAATGTATCCAACAGCCATATTTTAACAACAAAATTAAATTTTTGTATTTAGAATTGATTTAGGATAGACTGAAAATAATAAGTTTGTATTTGGTTAGTCAGTGATAAGTAAATGCCAACAACAACGTAGCTAGATATAACGACTCTTATTGTCTCCCAAAAACATATATCAGTGAGGAGAAAATCCACAATAGGTGCAAGTGTCCACTGAATCAACTGTAAAAAAAAAAAAAGTAAGAATATAATTCCCATATGTAACAATTTAGACAAAGTCAAAGCCATGAATTAATTGTAAATAATTCACTGCGTATCGGAAAGTTTGTTTTTTAAAAGTCAGTCAAAGCAAACCATCACAACTGTATTTATTCTGCTCTATACGTTTACATTGACCGATCTTTTCGTAAGAGCTGTACAGTCCTGTACAGTATGTTACCCATTTAACCAGCCGGCTTCAACCAGTAGCATCTTTTAGCATTCTTCTCTTCTTCAGAAACTATGGAAGTATTATTGTAGCAAAATGTTTTGCAAGTGTATACTGTATCTCAATCTGTGCGTGTTTATTCCAATTCACGTGCGCGTGTTCTAATTTGTATGTCTGTATATCAATCTGAGTGTGTGTATTCAGATCAGCGTACGTGTGTTTTAGGTCTGCGTACGTGTATTTTTGATCCACGTACGTGTGTTTTGTCTGTCTGTCCCTAATCGGAAAGAACCCTCGATTGACTGTCTACTTACATGTGACTTTTGCGACACTTTTGCCGTGTAAGATTTGAGCGAACGTATCCAGATTTTTAAGCCTGTAATACATCGTGTGCACGCGCATTCAGAAGTGCATGCGTGTAATACATACAATATGCCTGTGCGAGAAGCAGGAACCCTCTATTGGCTGTCTTTTTTACACGTGCCTTTTGCGACACTTCTGCCGTGTACGATTTGTGCGAGTTTATTCAGATTTGTGAGCGTGTAATACAATGTGTGTGCGCCCATTCCGAGGTGCGTATACAATCTGTGTGTACGTATCTGATATGTGCCTACATTTAACCAACCACGTAAAACACCACACAATTTAAACCAATCAGAAACAACGTACAGCTGAGATTTGTGAAAGAGAGACGCCAAGACCCACCTTACGTTGTAAATACAAATGCACATACATACACACAATTATACATGGATATATACACACATACGTGTAGTTATTCATTGATACATACAAACGCGCACACATTGGTACTTACCCACATACATAGGTACCTACTAGAGATGCGCGGTTTACGGACACGACCGCGGAGTCCGCGGATAATCCGCGGGTCGGGCGGATGCATGACAAGAAAAAAAGATTTTAAATAGATTCGGGCGGGTGGCGGTTGAACCAATTCTCTCGAATGTCTGTTGATTTTCACCCAATCAACAATAATAAGGGCGTGCCGTGTTGGTACTGCCTTTATCACCCTCTACAACATGTACAGCCAGCGCGCTAGCCCAGCCACATGTTGTACGCAGCACCTGCTTGCACACGTAAGTGACAGCAAGGCATACTTGGTCCACAGCCATACAGGTTACACTGACGGTGGCCGTATAAAACAACTTTAACACTCTTAATATGTGCCACACTGTGAACCCACACCAAACAAGAATGACAAACACATTTCGGGAGAACATCCGCACCGTGAGACAACATAAACACAACAGAACAACAAATACCCAGAACACCTTGCAGTCCTAACTCTTTCTGGCCAAACCAATCCCCGCCCACCTCAACCGACGGAGGGGGGTGGGGGGGGGGTTTGGTGGTAGCGGGGGTGTATATTTCAGCCAGGAAGAGTTAGGACTGCAAGGTGTTCTGGGTATTTGTTCTGTTGTGTTTATGTTGTCTCACAGTGCGGATGTTCTCCCGAAATGTGTTTGTCATTCTTGTTTGGTGTGGGTTCACAGTGTGGCACATATTAAGAGTGTTAAAGTTGTTTTATACGGTCACCGTCAGTGTAACCTGTATGGCTGTGGAACAAGTATGCCTTGCTGTCACTTACGTGTGCAAGCAGAAGCCGCACACAACATGTGACTGGGCGGTCACGCTGTCTGTACATGTTGTAGAGGGTGATAAAGGCAGTACCATCACAGCACGCCCTAATTATTGCTGTTAGGGTGCGACCCCTGGTCTATATTATATATATAACAACAGGCGGGTGGCGGGTGGCGGGCGGTTGTAGTTTTGATAAAATGTTAGTTCGGTTAGATGGCAGGTGGATGACGACTTTTGTGATGCGGATGCGGATGAAACAATTGCCTATCCGCGCATCTCTAGTACCTACACTCCCACATGAGAAGCATCCCACACTTCTCTTTTGTAAAGTACATCTGTACAGCAAATATGGGCATCTACATCAATAATATGATTTACCTGAGTAGCTGGACAGGACAAAAAAAATGTGCAAAAGTTTAAGAGTTATTTCTATTTTCGTAGCAGCGTAGTTACAGTATAAATTATTATTTCTGAAGGAATCGGTCACCTTTACGGTCACCTTTATTGTTTGTTAGCACATACCTAAAAATATCTGAAGCTGAATTTAAAAGTTGATGGCTAAATTATAATAAATAGACGTAAAAAGTTGTTACACTGCAGCTCTCTTGGTGGTGGAATGAAGATGATCATGAGGTAAGATGACAAATGACACACAAATCGCGCAAATCAGACTTTTATTGACATCTACAAAACAGCACTTTGTATCTTACAGCACAGCCACATTGGCCAAATTGAAGTGTGGAGTGGAACTCTTCTCTCATGGTCTGGCTCTAACTAGCACACAGCATTACACAACACTCCCAACGCTAAATATGAAAACAGAAGAATCAATCAGTTTCCCTTTTAGTTGTTAACATCTGTTTATATCAACATCAGTCAGCCAGTTTGAGGGGTGTCAAGATAAGCGGGTTCCACTGTAAGTATATGATGATGTTCGCTTTAGTAAGACTTGCGTCTCTAGAAAGAAATGCACTTGATCTGCAATGTTATGCCATGTTAGGAAAAGTGGTTGGCATTGTCCCATTTTTGGGAAGGTTGTTATCTATGACCATTCTCTTCAGTGCCACAAATAAGCGTCAGAGCAGCTGCAACAAGCTCGTATCTCTCCTCCATGCGCCCCCAATGATTAGATGATAAGTCACCTTCTTGAATGCGCTGCCGATAATATTTCACCCTGGTTGACATCAAAAAGTGTGCACATGGCAGCCACGTTTCACGGCAGTGGATGCTTGCATTTATTATTTGCGGACACACGCTTTTTGGCAAACTGATATGTTTTTGTATACCTGCTTAAAGTAATATGCTCATTAAAGCAGCCGACTGGCACTTTACTTGATTGATGGCCTCCATTCAGTCAGTGAAGTGGTCATGAGAATATGATGAAGAAAAACAGCTGAATAGTTTTATTTTTTGGCAGTAGCTTGTTTCCTGTAATCCCCATAAAAGTCAAATGATTATCTGGGAACTGTTCTATTTGGCCCGCCGTGTGCATTCTTTTTCCATTCAGTCATCACTTCATAACAGCCAAACAAGTGTTTTTATTTTAGCCACCACGGTTTATCAGTGATCATGTGATGTTTCCTGCTACTTTCTGTGTAGTTGAGACAGCAAAAATGCAAACTAGGAAATGCAATAATCTACAAACCCCGTTTCCATATGAATTGGGAAATTGTGTTAGATGTAAATATAAACGGAATACAATGATTTGCAAATCATTTTCAACCCATATTCAGTTGAAAATGCTACAAAGACAACATATTTGATGTTCAAACTGATAAACTTTTTTTTTGCAAATAATCATTAACTTTAGAATTTGATGCCAGCAACACGTGACAAAGAAGTTGGGAAAGGTGGCAATAAATACTGATAAAGTTGAGGAATGCTCATCAAACACTTATTTGGAACATCCCACGGGTGAACAGCCAAATTGGGAACAGGTGGGTGCCATGGTTGGGTATAAAAGTAGATTCCATGAAATGCTCAGTCATTCACAAACAAGGATGGGGCGAGGGTCACCACTTTGTCAACAAATGCATGAGCAAATTGTTGAACAGTTTAAGAAAAACCTTTCTCAACCAGCTATCGCAAAGAATTTAGGGATTTCACCATCTACGGTCCGTAATATCATCAAAGGGTTCAGAGAATCTGGAGAAATCACTGCACGTAAGCAGCTAAGCCCATGACCTTCGATCCCTCAGGCTGTTTTGCATCAACAAGCGACATCAGTGCGTAAAGGATATCACCACATGGGCTCAGGAACACTTCAGAAACCCACTGTCAGTAACTACAGTTGGATGCTACATCTGTAAGTGCAAGTTAAAACTCTCCAATGCAAGGCGAAAACCGTTTATCAACAACACCCAGAAACGCTGTCGGCTTCACTGGGTCTGAGCTCATCTAAGATGGACTGGTACAAAGTGGAAAAGTGTTCTGTAGGTCTGACGAGTCCACATTTCAAATTGTTTTTGGAAACTGTGGACGTCGTGTCCTCCGGACCAAAGAGGAAAAGAACCATCCGGATTGTTATAGGCGTAAAGTTGAAAAGCCAGCATCTGTGATGGTATGGGGGTGTATTAGTGGCCAAGACATGGGTAACTTACACATCTGTGAAGGCACCATTAATGCTGAAAGGTACATACAGGTTTTGGAGCAACATATGTTGCCATCCAAGCAACGTTACCATGGACGCCCCTGCTTATTTCAGCAAGACAATGCCAAGCCACGTGTTACATCAACGTGGCTTCATAGTAAAAGAGTGCGGGTACTAGACTGGCCTGCCTGTAGTCCAGACCTGTCTCCCATTGAAAATGTGTGGCGCATTATGAAGCCTAAAATACCACAACGGAGACCCCCGGACTGTTGAACAACTTAAGCTGTACATCAAGCAAGAATGGGAAAGAATTCCACCTGAGAAGCTTAAAAAATGTGTCTCCTCAGTTCCCAAACGTTTACTGAGTGTTGTTAAAAGGAAAGGCCATGTAACACAGTGGTGAACATGCCCTTTCCCAACTACTTTGGCACGTGTTGCAGCCATGAAATTATAAGATAATTATTATTTGCAAAAAAAAAAAAAAAGATTATGAGTTTGAACATCAAATATCTTGTCTTTGTAGTGCATTCAATTGAATATGGGTTGAAAAGGATTTGCAAATCATTGTATTCCATTTATATTTACATCTAATACAATGTCCCAACTCATATGGAAACGGGGTTTGTATAATTCATGCTCTCTCATGTAAGGATTGCTTCCTAATAGAATTACGCTGTTCCGTTTTCATGCAGACTAGTGCGCACGTTGCGAAATTGGCTTGAAGAAAATGTTTTTTTTTTATCAAAACAAGTTTAGCCCCCACGGCTCTTAATGAAATTCATAAATCAACAAGAAGCACTTTTTTCTAGACATGATTGATCATGATGCCTTCATCTCAAAATAAAACAATGAAGACAAATGATAAGCTTACATCACAATCTTAAGAACTATGTTGATTCAAATTACTATTTTGAATAGTATTTTTAGTTCACCTTAATGTGGTTATTTTTGCTCCCTTTCATTAGCATGTTTGGTTGACATTTAAGCGACAAGAAAACGCTAAAAGATACTTGTTGTGATCAGAAGAAGCGTCTTCTTTTTCTCGAGGGAAAACAAAGTGCAGTGTGTAGACGCAGCCAAGTGACATATTTGCTTGTTGAGAGAGCTGATAATCACATTGTTAGCGCAGCTCTGGTGACACTAAGGAGCTGCACAGCACATCTCTCGCTCTCTCTCTCGCTCTCTCTTTCTTTGTCTACATCTGGATTCTCTATTCCTCTGCCTTTCTGCATGGCGTTGTTTGAGCAAAGTCAGCATTTAGATGTGTGAGCCTGCCAAGTTGCTTTTCAGCCAAGAGCCACACAGTCAAAGTGAATTTTTTTGATCATATCTTAGTGTTGTCGTTGTCATCCAAACTGCTTTCTTGGTAGTGAAAAACTTGCTGTAAAATTCTCAAGCTGGAATGGGCAGAATCATTGATTAGCTGTTTAATAGTCGTTTAAGAATTTTCATCCACCTTGAAGCAACAGACGCAAAATGAAGCAACAGCGCCCCTGCTGGTTACAGTAGAATATAAATCTTAATGAATGATCAAGAATGGGTATATGCGTCATAATCCGATTAGTCGATTGATAAATGATATAAATTTGGCCAAAGGGGTCATATCATTGGTTTTTTTTACATTTAAAACATGTAATTGTGGTCTACATAACATGTAATGGTGACTCTTTGTTAAAAAAAATTGCATAGATTTACAGACCTATTTTCAAGCTTTTTTTAACCTTTTTAAAATGGTTCGTTTTGAGAGGCAGAGTTGTTAGATGCAAATTAACCTCTCCTCATCACGTCCCTCACGCTGAGTGCGCATTCGTCTCCCCCCATGGCAAAAATTACATGTAGTTTTTTAGCTTTTTTGCTTTTATTGTGCTCTATGGACGTCGGTGACCGCCACTGTTTTGAGTGACTTTCACCACAACACAACATCCCAGATGATTTAGTGAGACCAGCTGTTCACCTTGTTTTGTTGACGGCAACAAAAAATGAGGCGATGCGGGTGGATGTGATCATGATCCGTATCCACATTCCTTTAGTTGTGTGAGTCAGTGTGTGTGCGTGTGTGAGTGTGAGCGTGTGTGCGTGCGTGCGCGTGTGTTCCCCACAAAAAAATCTAAGTATTCTGACAACTTTTGTATACTGACAAACAAACAAAAAACACAGCAGCAAACAGGCATCTCTTTATGCAAAGCCGTAGCTGTCAGTCTTATTTTGACAGCGTGGGAGTGGAGGAAAATAGTGATTTTAGAAAAAGTATGCAGAACATCAAAGGAGCCGATTATACAAATCAGCAGCTTATGTTTGGGACGCAAATACTGTACTTGGTTAACATAGGATCAAATGAAAATCAAGCACTCCCGTGTTTATTGAATATTAATTTGCTTGCAATAGCCAAGGTAAAAGTCATGGCTGACTTAGTTTTACCCTTTCTTTCTTCAGTTAAAATATATTTTCTTGTGCATTGTAATGACCCGTGGCAGTGAGCCTGGGTGGAAGTTACCACACATCATAAATTGAACTCTCCCTGCAATGTTGCAATGTTTTAAAAAGAGTCTGCTCTTGTAAATGTTCTGCACGAGTCCGAGTACGGTAAAGTACAAAACTCCAGGAGAACATATGGATGTGTGCATAACCTACAGTAAAACCCTTCACAATGCTCCTTATGCTGCATTTAATGTTTTATGTTGCCTTACCAATCAGTAATAGATCAATCATCCTTTAGGGAGGAAGATGCATTAGAAGATGCATACCTGCATGTTAAATTTTAATATGATTCTGTGGAAGAAGCTCCTAACATTACAATGCATTTTGCTTTCTCGGAGATCAGATAAACACACAAAAAGTTGTTTTCAAAGCAAAGAGGAAAACAAGTTCAAACAGAATGTCTAAGCCTTTTCTCATCTCTGCGCTTTGATTGACATACAATCACAATACATAAAGTATGCAGCTTAGAAATAAACTTTTAGATTAAAAACACTACACATTGGGAATGGAAAGCCTTGCAGGAACGACTTATTTAAAGAGTACATCTGTTTCCTTCCTCTTTGGAGACCATTATGTAGCAATCATAAATTGGCAAAGTGCTGCTAGTCATGCTCCATCTGGACACACACACACCAGTGACCTTATACTTTAAAGAATAAAAAAAGAGACATTGAGTGTGTATTTTAAAGCTCTGCCAACACCAATCACTGATATTGTCCTCGATTAGAGAGAATGTTTAGGCCATGTCTAAGCGAACACAGATATTTTCTAATTAAGTTCATTTTTCCCACTCTGGTGTTAAAATAAATTTTTTGTCCACAGACAAACATATGCACCAGCTATCATGCGCATGCTGGCCAATCAGAAGCCTAAAAAAGGCAACCCAGAGCTCACTTGGTCAAACGTCAAAGAGAGATTTTGAAAGTCTTCAACCTGGTCTGTGTTTTTCAAAAGCTCTAGTTTTAAAGACCAAAATATCTCTCTAAATGAAAGGCCAAAATGTATATAAAAACGTAAGTTTATAATAGGGGTGTATCAATTAGTTTTCACAACGATTTGATATTTGTGGTTGCCGATATGATTCAGGGGCGATGTCATTTTTTTTTAAATGATACGATCCGAAACAATTCAGTGAGTTGAAATCTATTCAGTAACATTTTAGCAAAAAATCACCACGTGTGACTGTGAAATAAATACTGGATACTGGACACTGCAGGTGATGTTTCCTATATTCCTGTTATTTCTTGAAAGATAATTATTTATGCATGAATAATGGATATAAACAAGCAGGTAAACAACAATTAATGGCCAGTGCATTCACATCTTATTTGAATAAAGTTAAATTAACAAGAGGAAACCTTTTCTGCTCACATGTTCTATATTTAAGACAGTTTAAAAAAAACTACAGTAACCAACATTTCAAGAGTAGATTTACCTGCTGAATAAAAAATCACCAATCAAACAGTATCTGACGGCCAGAGTCCCAGGTGTGTGGAAGCATGTATGCCCCCTCATCCCCATTGATGGTGTTGACTCCTTGCTTCCTAATTTCCATAGCCTCCTTGATCCATCTCTTGTATTTTTTTGTTTCTGATTAAGTAACTTCTCTTTGGGTCCCAGTTGCTGTGTTCCGGAAGTTAATGCGTCGTAACTTGCTCAGCTGTCACTTCCGTTTAGTTATTCACGTACTTTGCGGCTTAAAGTTAAGTTGTGGCTACATATTATTGTGTTGTGTCATTTTACTTTGTTGTGGCTATTGCAATTGTGCAGTAGCTAAAAGTTTTTATGTTTTAATTAATGATATTGTCTTGTAACGTTTGCGTTTGTTATTACCTTCTTGACCACCGTAGCTAGCCGCCATTTTTGCTTTGATGACGTCACAGACAGGCGAATAGACTTTACGTCCTTATTTTTAAAAGTGCTAAACTGAATAAAAAGTTTTTAAATTCAATGTTTTCGTTTTTCTAAATCGATCGATTCCCTTTTAAAACAATCTTGGATCGATACCAATCTTACCAGCACAGATCAATATACTTGAAATTTTGGAATAATCTATCGATACACCACTAGTTTATTAAGTATACGTGTTTATGTGGAGGAAGGCTGTGTCACAAATTATTAACTTCCATACTTACACAAAGCCTTTTAAGTGCATACTATGTGCCTTCACACTGAGAAGAACAGCAGAATGCAGTGTACTGTCAGTAGCCGAATGTTTTACTCAAAATAGTCAAAATGGTGAGTGAGCAGTGATGGACACATAACGCCTGCCATCTGTTGTCGCCATCTTGGCAATGTAGCTAAAAGCGAGGGACTAACTTGAAATGATAGCATCTGAGTATCCACCGGGAGGAGTGGAAAGTAGTAAATTGAAGCGGGTAAATGTTGCTATCGTTATTTCTGATAAGTGCACAATGACAGTAATGGATTTGGGAAAGCACTACACTGTCAAAAATGGCGCACTCAGGAACTAAATACACAGTGCACACAGAATACATATTTTAAGTGTACTGATGGAAGTATTCCATTTGAGACACAGACATTCACATTGAGCACTGAATCAGCTCTCGCCCATAAGGATTTGACTGGCAATGGTGGAACTAAGGGGGCAAGTAGTTTGAATGTAAGAAGTAGAACGTGATAGAATTACAAGCTGGAAGGTGATAGAAAATAAATGACTCCCTATCATTAAAGCAATCCTAGATGTTTGTTTTTCATGAAAAAATCCAATCATCTTTTAGGATGAAGGGATTTCTATAAGGTGAAAGAAGGCGAAGGGAAGCACAAGCCACACTATGACAGCGCTGAAAGAGAGCTCCGAGAGATCCTTCAGGAGTCTTGTTTTGATCGCAGTGGGACGGGCTGGTGAACGCCACGCAGATAGACTTGACGGTGGCGCTGTTCCAATCGGCGGCGCCTTTGATCAGGTCCTCTTTGGAACGCTGAGACATCTTTGACAATGAGGCAGGAGATGTCAGTCTGTTGGGGTTTAGGGATATTTCAGGGAGCACAAATGGGATATGACTTGCTTTCAAAAGACATTTTGTGGTTTGAAAAGTGAGCAGTGCATTTTTTACTTGAATCAACAACAACAAAAACAGAATACTCAAATGGCAGACCTCCGCCAAGGCTCAAGAATTCAAAGTTGAATTTGTGTCTCTGCTAGAGTAGAGAGTTTGCAGGACATGAGAGCATTAAAGACAAGCAGAAGGGAATCAGCTTGTATTGTATTTCCAAGAAGTGGGCCAGCGACACATGGGGCCGCCCTGCTTCCAAATTCAGCTCTCTGAAGTATGAGAAACTTAGGCATACAGCCCGCTATATTTGTACACCAGCTGACAGCATTTTACAGGAGGTTCTCCATTTTTTGAACGAGTTCTATTCCTATGACGCGTTGTAAATAGATTTTTGTCGCAAGTCGGAAATTGTACCAAAATTACCACCTAAATTGCGCACAAGTACACAGAATTTAAAATACAGTAAAATAATTCAATAAAAAACTAAATACAAAATGAACCGTCTGTGGACATCCGATTGCAATTATCTTCAAAGCCAAACAGGACATAAGAGTCCTTAAGTTTTTTAAGGCCGTACAAACATTTAGGATTATTTTTTTCTCTCTCAAATTTCTCAAACTTTAGTCCAAAACAAAAATATCAAACATGTAATGTTTTTGTTTTTTTTGACCATTTAAAATGACATTTTTAATCAGATAATGTCACACGTTTGAATTAGTAAAATCACACGCTATCCAAATGTATACAAATTGACAACTGTGGCATAATTTGATCAATAGACCTTCATAAAGTAAAAAAAAAACCTTACATGTCTGGTATTTTGGTTTTAGGGCTGAAGTTGATTGAGAGATTTGAGAAAAAAAAAGAAAACGATTCAAATTTAGGATTCAGAACTTTTCTGTCCTGTTTGGCTTTAGGGTATTGTTGAATAACTGCCGGTGTGTTGTACACTCGTGAAAAAATTGGACAAAAAAAACCTTTCAGCAATATTATTGTATAATTGAGTACACAACAAAAATTTACATAAAGGACGAAAAAGTCAGCCTTTTTCGAGATGCAAGTTATGAACAATCATTTTGGGGACGGCGTGGCGAAGTTGGTAGAGTGGCTGTGCCAGCAATCGGAGGGTTGCTGGTTACTGGGGTTCAATCCCCACCTTCTACCATCCTAGTCACGTCCGTTGTGTCCTTGGGCAAGACACTTCACCCTTGCTCCTGATGGCTGCTGGTTAGCGCCTTGCATGGCAGCTCCCGCCATCAGTGTGTGAATGGGTGTGTGAATGGGTGAATGTGGAAATACTGTCAAAGCACTTTGAGTACCTTGAAGGTAGAAAAGCGCTATACAAGTACAACCCATTTATCATTATTTATTTATTCACATGTTCAAGGATACTATCGTCCAGGCCCGGGTCGAAGCGGGGACTTACCCGGAGCGGGACATGGCAGCGCCGGGCCCCTCACCTGGCTCTTCGCTAAGGAGGGCAGTCCTTTACCACGGCTTTGGTCCAGAGGAGCTCAGATCATGCAAACCGTGTTATTCTTATCACCACCAATAAAATAGCTGGCCGTATGTGGGCTCATTGGTTGCCCCAGTCAGGATGAGTCACGGTTGCCAAAGACTGACTTGAGTGATTCAATAAGTGTAAAAAATGTAATGAAATGTTGTGCTGTATGACTGCAGCTTTATTTTGACTCTCACATTTCACTTTGCGACGTACAAATTTGCAAGTGGATTGACGATATTATCTCTAAGTGTATTCTTGGTAAAATCGTCATCAATCGTCCACCATCGTCATCGGTCACTTGTCAACACAGTACAAACTATGTGAGCAAATTTACTACAAAGTGTACATGAGTGACAGTTCTTATTAACATACAAGTGGAGTGGCAAAGCTCAACGAAAAGGAAAAAAAAGAGACCAAGTGTAGCGGTGGTGTACTCTCTCTCTCAATTGGCTGTGTTCAGTTTTTTCTACTGCTCCGAATGGGGCGCGAACCCTGGTCGCTGGCATAAGAGGTGAGCTAATTGACTACTGAGCTAAAATCTCAGACTTTTTTGCTCGATAGCATAGTGTCATGTGTCTCGTCCACGGCCCGGCTCTGATTTGTTCTGCCACTGCTGTAGATCATTTCTCTACCAGAACACTGATAATAATAATAATAATAATAATAAATAATAACTTGAGCCAAGTTATTATCTCCAACAAGATAAAATGGAGCTCCCCAAATTTCATTTTGTGTAAAAACTGGTTTGCTTTGTTGAATTGGAAGAAAGGATAATTGGAAAAGAGATGAGAGTAGCACCATCATATCAATTGTCCTCTTAACAGGCACTTAAAGCAAGCTTTTCATTATAAGTTCATCTTTGTGGTTGCATTTGTTCCACAGCAATTTTGTCATTGATTTTTCTGTGGATTTCTTTGAAATGAAATCATCCAGGGAGCGATCAGAATAATGGGTACATTTGCCTCAAAGAAGTACTGTATTAAATTTGGACAGTGATGCTCTGTCGTAGAAACATTAAATTGTGTCCATTTAAGATGGAGTGCGCCATCATGCTGTCCTTTTCAATGTTAACATGAAAAGACATATCATTTTCAACATGTTCGTTTGTCACACACAGGCTTTAAAACCCTTGAAGTGATTATTGATATGGATATTCGTTAGTCTTTCCATGACAGTTTTTTCCAAGTCTTAGGCTGAAAAAAGGAACCTGAAGTTTTAGTTTGCCACACGGACGAGTAAAAATGAAGTTTATGAAACCTGTTTTCAGCCTTCATGGTGCTTTAATGCTACTCTGACTGATATGCATCCAAACATAACATAGTCTTAGCAAACCTTATCATTATTTGATTCTGATAATCAGCGTCCTTGTAAATTAACAAGCAGTAAGAAATAACTTCATCCTTTTTGGATAGTTATGCTGTTTTTTTGGACATGCTTAAAATGAATAACTTACATTAGAAACATCAGATGATTGCATTTACACGTTTCAACATGTCTAAAAAGGAGTAGGATAATAGTACCCCTTTTTCCATCTTAATTACTGAGCATTTTTTTACACCATTTGTTCAATATAGTATTTACTGTAATTTGTATGTATAGCTATCGTCCTTAAAATGTTTGTTAACGGTCACACCTTGTGTTCAAGTGTCACAATGTATAATCATAAATAAATGCTGGATATAGATTAACCAGCATAGTAAAACAGCTCAGCATCACTTTCATATTATTGCGTTTCACTGTGTCCTTGTGTTGGTCATGAACCCAGGATGCAGAGATGGCAGGCGAAGTTCAAGTAAAATGTGTTAAATAAGAAAACTAGTGCAGCAGGGAAGTGCACACAAAGAAAAAACAGTCACAGGAAGCATGGGAAAGCAATGCAACATGGAGGTACAAAGCACAGTGATCTAGTCCTGGTACGTCCTGATTGGCGAGAAGAGCCAACTCTCAGACAGTAGCGGCAAAAAGGATGGAAACAAAAATAAGAGCGCTACACAGGAAATAAAACAAAATACAAGAAACTAGTTATAAATCTCATGAAACATCAACACAAGTGAATAAAAAAAATAAAAAAAACATCTAAATGAATGTGTGCTCATGATTAGTGTGATTGTGTGCTAATTACCGCCCTAGAGCACCGTTACTGTCCGCCGTGTTCTAGCTGAAGGTTAATGAGCTGTTACGTTTCTAACTCCCGAGTGTGAAAATCATGGTGGTTCACAGAGTAAATCAGATAAATATTCAGAGTTCTTTTCTGAGATGAGCTAATATGTAGGCAATTGCTATGAAATGTAAAAAAGGTAGGATTAGATAAGCTCTTCTGCTTCCTACAACTTTTCGGACATGTTGAAATGTGAAACTGTTATTATGTAAAGTACCACACATTGTAACGTAATGCATATTCCAAATAAACTAATACCATAACATAACACTTCTTAATGATGCTTCTTTTAGAACATGTTCACAGACTAGTTGAGCATAGGATTGATTCCTCTTGTGGAAAGTTCAAGTTCAAGTGTAGTGGTGATCGAAACCACCTAATGTAAACCCATTTTTTAAAATTATGCACTCAAAATGCTTCTCCTATTGCACTGCTTGTGCTGTTTTGCTCTCAGGAGGCAGGAGGGGCTCGGCGGGATTGAGCAAGAAGGAGAGTGAGAGAAGAAGGGAAGAAAAAAGCCAGCAATGTTGCCGTAAATGTGGCTTTCATTAAGATGGCCGACACATGAGGGAAGAAAGAGTACAAGCCAAAAAACGCTATTCCCCCTCTTTCTTTTCTTTCTTGATTCCTCTTCTTCTGTTACCTCACCATTCTCTCTCTTATATTCAAATATGCCTCACCACACCCCAGCCGTCCAGACTTTTTTGCTTTCCAGGGCAGTGTGTTGCAAAAATTTACAACAGGGAAGAGGGATAGCTGTATGTCATTCTTGTTTTGGGTTTGTTCCGCAAGTTTGAGTTGGTTGTTTTTAACATAATCAATGCAGTTATTGGCTGACCTAGTTTTTAGGTCACAAAATGGTAAAAAAAATATTTTTGTTATTTATCTACTCAAATGTCAACGCACAGAGGAGAAAATGAGAGAATGTTTGGATTTACGGAAAAAACTCTGTTTCTTTGTTATTATTTATTCCATATTGTGCTTATGTGTGTGTGTGTGTGTGTGTGTGTGTGTGTGTGTGTGTGTGTGTGTGTGTGTGTGTGTGTGTGTGTGTGTGTGTGTGTGTGTGTGTGTGTGTGTGTGTGTGTGTGTGTGTGTGTGTGTGTGTGTGCGTGCGTGCGTGCGTGCGTGCGTGCGTGCGTGCGTGCGTGCGTGCGTGCGTGCGTGCGTGCGTGCGTGCGTGCGTGCGTGCGTGCGTGCGTGCGTGCGTGCGTGCGTGCTGATCACGTTTAAACAGATGCTGTAAGACTGCCTATGAATGCGTGCGTGCGTGCTGATCACGTTTAAACAGATGCTGTAAGACTGCCTATGAATTTAATACCAAATTGAAGAGGGAAGTTTGCCAAATAAGATGAACATGTAAAAAATAGAGTACAACCTGCGGAAATGCCCAGTTTTTGGGGAAACTTGCCAATATGCTGTTATCTGGACCGATATCTCGATCGTTTCAACATACACTCTAAACACGCACGTAGTTCCGCAAACACAACAACCCTTTTTTGGCCGCACAGCGCTGATTATAACGTAACTGTAATATTTTTTGGGGGGGTTCTTATCCTTTTTCAGACTGTTAAGTACAGGAAACAAGGACATCTGCATGGATCTACATAGCGTACGTGTCATTTCCAGTCCTTCAACAACAATCGCTGTTTCTTAGTAAAACAGGCTTTAGCGAACAGACTGAACAACACATTGACACCCCTATCACTACAATATGAAGTACAAACAATAAAACATTGGGTATCAAGAGTATGTGAACCACTCCTACCTTGTTTACTTCCCTGACGACCTCCTCAAAGTTTTGTAATCCATCAGAAATATCAAGCAGCTAAAATCCGTCAAACATGTTGATGTGTGAAGAGAATGTTGTGCATTTTACATGCATTGTAGGGATTTAAATGGGTGTAATTTTGAATTGTGTGTGGTGCTTAGACATTTTTGGCCGCCGGTCCAGTGCCCTACGTCTTGCCCCAAAATCATGCCCTACTGAGGACAAGTACTATATTAAATGGCTAGATTGTTGGGAAAGACTTTTGTCTTTGACTTTGTATGAGTGATCAAATAACACAGCAGTAGAAGTGGATGTCCCCATAGAAGTCCCCAAAACAATAATAAATCTAGAGCTATATGTGCAGCAATGTTAGCACCTGGTCCTCTCTGATAAGGACTCGTGCCTCTTCAACACTTGGCATACTGGATAACATTTTCAAAGGACTGGACCCCCGCCTTGGAATCCCTCTTTCCAGCCTTCCAGCCACTTCTTCCCAAATGCCAACAGAAAGGTTAGCAGCGTCAGAGGTGACACATAAAGCAGTGATAGTGAGGTGTTATAGCATACACACTCTCAGAACTTAGATTTTTTTTTTTTGGTAAAGAAAAGTTCCCTCTCTGCCTGTGGCTCAGGAGGGTGTGCAAGTTATCCTCTAATCCGCGGGCGTGATCCCCCACCTGGAGCCATTCGCTGCAGTTTAAGTAGCTCCTAATGGCCAAGACGGTTGCAGGCCTGTGAGCTGGAGCAGCTGGGTGGGCGACTCAGTGTTTTGAGCACACATAGGGTAGGAAAGTGACGCATAAATAATGTGTTTCTTCAGTGATATGTTCTAAAGCTCCAAATCACAATGTAGTAAGATCATACCTTGGCAAGAATATCAGTTTCACTTATAACACAAAAGCTAAAATGTGGATGTACAAAATGTATTTTTTTCATTTTGACATGATGCATTAAAGGAGAACTGCACTTTTTTTGGAATCCTGCCTATCATTCACAATCCTTATGAGAGACAAGAACACATACCGGTATGTATTTAAAAAAATATTTTTTGCATTCTAATTTGTAATAATCAGCTTGTTCTTAATGGCTCGCAATGGTGTTAATGCGAGTAATTCATTTTGCCTTTAAACCACTCTAAAAATGCAAAAAAGCGCCAACTATACTTTATTTACAACTCGTGACCTGAATAATAACCAAGTATTAGCAATATTGTTACTATAAGCGTTTACGCAGACAAACAATTTTTAGCCCCGCTGCGATCGCAGAGAACTAACTAGCTTGTGCAACTGGAGTGTTGACATACTGAACTGCTGCTCCTGATCGCCTGTTAGTTTGTGAAATTTAATTCTAGATTATAAATCATGCCTCTCACCTGGATTGAAAAAGGTTGTGGACATAAACCAAGAAGTTGGTCATTCGTGACATTCAATTTATACCTGGTGATAACGTGAAAGACACAAAAAGATGCTAGTTTGGGGCACCAGATTTTTTTTAACCCTTCGAAAGAATTATGAATAATTCTTCATCTATAGGGCAAGATTTGAACTTCCCATCAGTTGGCATCCTAGTGAGAGCAGACATTGTACAGTAATTGAATATTTATTATGTTTGTTTCTCAGGAAGTGTGCCAATTATTTTTAGTGTTGTTGTTGAAGAAAAAAAATAAATTTTGTAATGCGTCTATGAAATTAATATGCCACCATATGCTTAAAATGAGCAAAATATGTAATAATTGTTACATGTTATTGTGAAAGTTACTACATTACATTCATACTTACAGTTTGTATACAAAACATTGATGGAGGTGTTTGAACGTTTTTTAGAGCGCTTTATGGGCAGAAGAGGGAGACTCTCATCGGCTCCATTGTTAGCTGACTTTCGTTAACACTTATTTACGAGTTGGAATGCATTAAAAAAATATATATGTGTGTGCTTTGCTCACATAAGGACTGTGAATGATAGGCAACATTCCAAAAAAAAGTGCAGTTCCCCATTAACATATTGGGCTTAATATCACTCAAAAACCGCCTTTGCTCAATTCTGTTTGCATTCTTTTTACTTGACCAAGACTCCAGATATGAGGTCATAGAGTACTGAGAATTATTTGCAATAATAGAATGTGCAGGCCATACTCTCTAAACTCTGTAAAGTCGTACATCTTTCTTTTTGGCTCACTTCCTTATCAGCACTAAATGACAAGTGTAAGGTGAAGCTAGTTTTTTGTAGATGTTGTTTTTTTAACTGTTCTTTGTCACTTAATAACCTTTCCAAAGGCACCAGATTGTGTGAAGAATGGCCGTCGCTGATTGGTGACCTGCTGTCAGTGGCGGGTGTTTGTTTGCCCTTCCAGAAGCTCTGCAGCTACAGTATAAATGGCAGCCATTAGCGGTGCACTTTATTTCCCTCTGAATGGACGACCTGCTTGCTGTAAGAAAGAAATATTACACACAAGAGATGTTTTAACTTACACCAGTCTTTTTTAAGCTGCAGATCTAATCAACACGCAAATCCAGTTTTGGTTTTCTGTGTGACGTGTTCTGCTCTCCATCAAAGCATCCTCTTGCATCTTCTTATTCCAGCCTTTATGTTCTCAGTGTTTTCAGCTGTTCTTTTGTCCGCCAAGCTTTTGTTTAGAAATTGACTGCAAATAAGGGCCTTGGCATTGTGGGCAAAAACATGCTGTACAGGTGAAATTAGATTTAATAGTTAGAGCTAATACAGGTATATGACCCAGGCTCATAACATGCAACTCAGGATATTTCAGGCGTTCTTCTGATATAAGTCTGATGATTATGGCTTACAGTTTATAATAATCGCAAATTGATAATCTCAGAAAAATTGGGGTTTTCAAAATGAAAATAAATTAAATCTTGACGTATAATAAATCAACTTGCAGGTAATGATTTCATATGGTAAATGGTCTGTATTTTATATAGCGCTTTGCTATACCTGCACTATTCCCAAAGTACTTTACAGTACACGTTACATTCACCCATTCACACACATATTCTCACACTAATGGCGGAAGCTGCCATGCAAGGTGCTAACCACGACCCATCGGGACCAAGATAGGGGATATGTCTTGCCCAACTGCCGTGACTAGGATGGCGGAAGCTGGATTTGAACAAGGAAGCCTCAAGTTGCTGGCACGGCCACTCTGCCATCTGAGCGACGCCACCCACATATCACATATTGCTTGGATTTACATGACGTCACGTCCGGCTCATGTCCAGCGCAATTAATATGCGTGGCGGTCAAGTTAGAGTCTGTTCTCAATGGGTAATATGCACTATTTAGCCTTTCTCTGAAAAAAATGCCCTATGTTTGCATTATTTTTGGCTGTACGAACCATTGAAATTTCGACAGGATATTGGTTTCTTCAGAGTTCCTTGGGAGGTAATCAGGAAGGGTGGAAGAGTGCAAGATTTTATAAAACGACGACGAGAAAAGTGGCACACACTCAGGAAGCAAAGTGGAAGAATGCACAAGTTTGCAGTGATCACTTTCAGGTTTGTCTGATTTACTTTTAACTTTTAGTACTTCCCAATTAAGTGTTATTGTGGTATTATTTGTATTTGTCAAAACACATTTTTGCTACAAGTGTTTTGTATAGCACCAACTCGGCGAGTCTAACTAAAAAAAAAGGAAATGTCAGCAAAACCTAAAGGGGTTAAGCTTTTACCAAGGGCAGCAATCATAAATGAAGCTTTCAGCACATACACAATGTTGACATCTATAGTTATATTTTGATAAAGATGGAGAAAAAGATGCATACTCGTAAACAACGGGTTCACGGACAACAAACATGGCTGTAGATGCTAAGTTAAATCATAAAATGCAACCTTACCCTAGCTAAAACAATGCATATTTCTCCGAGAGAGTCTTGATACCAATTTCCTTGACCCAGCACACACAAATAAATTGTAGGCCTTCATGCTTTTCCAAGTTTTCATCTGTTTGGAACATAAGATAGTTCAATATCTCTGGGAACTCCACCGGTGGATAATCCTTTATCACTCGACACATCTTTTTTTGATAGTATCTGCTTTTTGCAGGAATATCTAGGTCCCTTGAGTACTCAGATAGCTTGCGCGCTGCTTGCAGCACAACAGCCACCTTGGCTTGGTTGACCACCACTGTTTTTCACTTACGGGAAGAAGTCACGTGACGGAATACATGCAATTAATTTCCCATTTCATGTTGAATTTCTAACATGAGTTAACTTTTGCACGATATTAAAAAAATTTGAGTTTCACCTATAAATATGCTAAATAATCACTTCTGAACTCCCTTTTGACATATCTAATAGACAATATACAGTCTACCAGTTGACTATTGTTTATCATTTACGAGATTCAGCATGAGTGACTGGTATTGCAGAATGCATGTGATTAGCCTGAATACGACAACATGTGACAGCCGTGCTGTCACATGTTGTCGACATCAATACACAGCCAAAGAGGCATCAGGTTGGCATGATGGAAACTCATATCTACTCTGTTAGTCCAATAACGAAACATACATTTGTTGCCGTGCTTTTGTTGGCAGATGATTATACAAATGTGACACTAGAATGGATACCTTACACATGATCCGAGGATGAGACTCACCGCATTGCCAGCGGCAGATGTGTACTTGATTGACAATTAGAGGGATTAATGAAAGTTTAATTAAATACAGTGAAAACATTTCTTGTAATTTTTCCTATTGTTCACAATCATGAAAGACATGACGACGGATGCATTTTAAAAATAAATAATCTTAAATAAAATTTTGCTTACAGCGAAGCCAATGGAAGCTCCACTGTTCCACCCATAAAATCCAATGAATAACAATTTAAAAAGGGTTAATAATACTCAATTTACATTTCGTGCCTTGAATATTAATCAAGTATTGGTGATATTGTTATTATAAGCGCTAACACAGACAAACTATTTATATCACTTCCGTTTGTCCCTGTGTTTACATCATCGAGTGGTCTGCTGTTTCCTCGCTTCCCTGCTCCCTGTAAGTTTATTCTAGATCATAAATCATGCATCTCACCTGGAAAGTATATGGCTGAGGAGATAATCCGACAAGTTGGGACACTTTGACTGCTATGTAAGACCTGGACCTGGCGAGAACGACACGAAAAGCGCTTCCACAGCCTTCCCGCCAATATTTTCCTGCTGCTGAAGAGTGCTCCTCCAGCCGCGGATCGGCCACATGCAGGCCTGAAGCTGCCCTGGGGTGTTTGAGGTTCTCTGCTCACCATGTCCTTTCTGCTCCTGCATTATTACTCTCCTAGCACATTGCCTGAAAAGCGTCAACTCTTCTCTAACACTGACTCCGAGAGTTAGCGTAACTTGGAATATCCTCTTTTTCAATGCCATTACTCGCTGCCACCAGCCTTCCCTCTTTGGTTACTTGGCTTGTTGTACATGCTGGATCTAATGAGACCGGAAGACGCCAAACAGAACCAATTAAAAAGGATTTCAAAGTCCTCTTCAATCTGCTTCACATATATAATATTACTGTTTTACAAAATACAGGTGATGCGTTGGCTGTGGGAATTCTCCATTATCTACCTACCCTGTTACACTCATAAAACTACTGTAGTGGTTTGTATTACTATTGTATTGTTTTTCAAACCATATTTCTTATCTAACGGTTTGTTTTTCTTTTTAAAAGGCATGTTTAAAGTTTAAATGTGTGCTGGTTTGAGAGGGCCAAGCATGGATTAAATTGATTTCACTGGAGAAGAAGGAGAATAAAATCTATTATTGTCACATGTACAGCAAATGTAGTCCCAGAACTATCCTCTCTTGAGGAGCAGTGGGCAGCCATCGTGTAGCGCCCAGAGACTATATGTGGCTCGAGGTGGTTCGGCCTCTTGCTCAGTTAAACTTTCCTGTGGGTGACTAGGGTGGCAGAATTTGGATTCGAAATGGGAACCCATAACTTTCTGGACCGCCGCTCTACCCTTTGCGCCACTCCTTCCTTGGAGGCGCTGCTTCAACATACGAGTGTTCCGGGTTACAATCTTGGCAGTGGAACGCATGTGCTCGTAGGTTGAGGTACCACTGTATATTTTATTATAATATATATAATATAATGCGATATATTAGTATATATTATAATATATACTAATCATAATTAGTCCAGTGGATGCTTTAGGAAAATTTAAATTTTGGGCCGTTTATATATTGCTGGAGGTATGCTTCGCCTGTTATTTTTATTTTAACACAAGCATAACCCAAAAAGGTTGCTATGAATTAAGCAGTGATCATGATCTATAGCCACATTTCTAACTTGTAGGAGGTCTGACCGTACACTGCATTTTGCTGTACTTTTCTATGTAAATGCACTTGTGCCCTTATAGGACAAAGAGAAAGTACGGACGTGCACCAATTGAGACACAACTGAATGTCTGAAAATGCCCTTAAAGGGAATGTTTTATTTAATTGTTATATAGTCAGCAGCCTTGGGTCTACATATAATCTACATATGAGCTGTGGTTTAGCCTGGAAGAACATGTTGGTCTGCTGTGATTACAGGAAATGTAAAACACAAGGAGGAAACAATAAGGAAAAACATTGCCATTTGTGTTTCGTTAATGACAGCGTCCTGTTTCTCTGTGATAACTGAACTCTTTTCCTGGCATGTAGATTAGACATAATGAATGACCTCAGTGGGCGAGCTGCACTTTAGCAGAGCCCACGCTGGCCGCTTGAACATGCATCTATATTCAACACCTGCCACACTGCATTGTCGTTTTACCTCTTGTCATTGTCTGTTTGGGTCAACAAAAGCTCTCCATCCTTGTAAATCTCCCCAATTCTATTTTTAATCTCCTCACTCTTTTAGAAGATTTGGCATCGTCATGAAATCCCAATGACATTCAAAAATCACCAGTCACTCTCCCGTCTTAACCGCTTACTTACTTTATACATATCACGCTCAAATGACTCACAGCATAAATACGGGCTGGAAGGCGAAAAAAACACTTTACATGCTTTATGTGCCTTTTCCTGCACCAGAACCACCTTTGTGCTTTGTTTGGTACATTGTGTCATATTTACTTATTGTGTAGACGGCCGTGTATCAGGGGTAAGGCTTTGACAGTGATGCATTCTGGTAACAAAGGGGTTGTTATGCCTCTATTTGATGATCTAACTCCCTCTCTTCTTAATCCAACAGAATGAGCATCCAATTAGAGGGGAAATTGTGCTCTCCTCCAGCGACCTCCAACTGGTGCTACAAGTAGAACGTAACCAGTGAGTATTGCCCTTCTTCTTGCATCCATTTCAGAAATACTTGTCTTTTCTGGCTTCACTCGCTGCTTTGCTGTTTTCTTTTGCCTTAAACCAGTGCATCTCAATTCATTTCTGTTACGCCCCTCCTAGGAAGAAGAAAATATTTTGCGGCCCCCCCCCACTATCCACTCTGACCATAAATAGTATAATTTGTCTATACATTTCTTATAACTATACCTCTGCATAACATTGTAAGTTTATTAACATCAAAGAAAACAACGTACCCGCCTTTTTCTTATTTCCCACCGTGGTTACAGTAAAGCCAAGTGCTACATATGCTTTGTCATATTTTGGTATAGAGGGGAAAAAAAGCATGTTTCTGAGGTAACATTAACCGTATCCACTCAGCATTCATTGCACTGGTCGCCCAGGGGGGGTCCCCACATCTGCGGTCCCCTCCAGGGTTTCTTACTGCACCCAATGGGTTGAGTTTTTTCTTGCCCTGATGTGGGATCTTAGCCGAGGATGTCGATGTGGCTTGTGCAGCCCTTTGAGACACTTGTGATTAAGGGCTATATAAATAAACTTTGATTAATTGATTGATCGATTTCACAGCCCCCCCTCCCCAGGGGGGCCCGCCCCACTATTTGAGAAGGACTGCCTTAAACAAAAGCATTCATTCTTAAGCAGACATATTGTGGCCATGCAGACAGCTCCTTAAAACACTAGTTTGACCTTAAATTAACAGCTTAAGAATCACTTGCTGCTACATTATGAATGAGAACATTTCATGCATTACTTACAGTTGTATTCCTCTGGCACACAAGATAAAATAAATGAATGAAAGGGGTGTAAGAAGTGTGTTTTGTCAGAGAATGCGGAGGATTCCAGTTGCCTGGAAACAGATTGATGTGTTGGAGTAAAAGGAGACAGACGCTTGGGAAGGTCGGAAGCCCTGAGACAAAGTTGGCATTGAGTGAAGAATGAATGAGATGTCGTGGAGACGAGTGCTGCTGGTCATTAGTCAGCTCGGCCACTCGGCTCAGTCTGTCGACTTCCAGCACAAGTTTGGACCAGGGAATGTAGGTCACAGTAATGAAAGAGGGACTTACTTGGAATGTTATTCTATCTATTGGGCCCCCTCCCTGCTCCTGTGGGCATGAAGCAGCCATGCTAGTTCATCAACGTTGGACTTATATGGTACGATGATAAAATGTGTCATCACTTCTAGGCTCTTGAATGGCGGCCAGAAAAGCACACATGTTGCAGAATGTTTAAATAGTTTGCGCGTGACTCAAGGTCTGAGATTTGTGTAACTGCTAGCTAGGTCTAAGACACATGAGGATAAAAGTTGGCTAGTGTTACAAATCATCTTAGGCCCCCAAACAAACATGTAAGAATGTATCAACTATTTATTTTGTTAGCTACAATTCCAAGCCCTTGGAAGGAATCTAAGGACACTAAGGCTTTTCTGTCCATGGCTCAAACCTGTGGAACTCCATGAGTCCGAAACTCAGACTGGGTCATTTTAGATATTAACTTTTCGTATTTAAAAGAAGGTCAGTCATGTAGCTGTAACTGATTCAATGTGAAATGTTTAATGCCTTTCTTTTATTGCTTATTACATAATGTTTATGTGCAATTGTTGTTTTTGTAAAGGCCCTTTAATTTAGGCATGGCTATACTGTAAGTGCCGTAGCAATCAATTAATCAACAATAATTAATTTATTTATGAAGCACTTTTCATGCACAGGTGTGTTGTGAAGTTGATGCAGTTTTACTGCAGAGGTGCTCTTGTAACAGGAATTTTCAATGAGAGTAAAAAGCGGCCCAGCAACAACAGCGTGGTGCATGCGCAGAGCGCAGCTGACTCCGGGGCGAATTGGGTGGCCCGAAGGCGGACCCGCCCCGGAGTCAGATCCGCTCTAACCATCAGTCAGGTGCTATGATGCTTACTACACACAAGACGCAAAAACTTAAGAAGTTTTTTAATATAATTTTTTTTAAATAATATATATATCTGCGGGGAAAAAGTAAAAGACACCAAAATGCATCAATTGAATTTATTTTAATCAGCCCCTCAAAGTACAAGTACAGTGGAAAAACAAGTTGCCTCTATATTGAAGCTATTATCATATATATCTGATTTATGATGGCGAAAGACTTACACAGTTTGTGAGTAAATAGATATGATCAAATTAGTATCAATCTCACAGAGATTCCCGAGCCATTTTGAGAGATAATGAGCTAGCCAGATGCGTCATCACGTGACGTAGAGGTGGGAACTACACGTCCCTTGATCACCAACAATAAGATCCAGAACCTTATATCTTTGATCCCAAATATAAGGAAGATGAGCTACACGTTTTCGAAGCTCTGCTAAACAGATCCAGCTTTAGTGAAACACTAAGCATCATGTAGTAGTATATATGAATAATTAATCCGGATGCACACGAAGGGTTAACAAGTAAACGTCTCCCTGCAGACACTGTCTGAGGTTGTGTGTGCTTGTCCCCATCCGGGTATACATTGAATGTCACAGATGAACAACTTCTAGATTTATGGCAAAATTTTCCTAATATCCAGATGAGAGGCATGATTTATAATCTACAATAATTTTGACGAGCTGAGACGCGATGATGCGGGAGCAGCAGGACATCGCAGCCAGCTCACAGTAAAGCAGCAGAAGGCGACTTAGCTGTGTGCTGTCAATCCGCCGCTAAAAATTGTTTGTCTGCGTTAGCGTTTATAATAACATCGCTAATATTTGGTTTATCTTCAGGCATGATACTGTATGTAAATAGAGCATTGTTGGCGGGTTTTAGATGGTTATTTAGAAGGTTTTTATGGGCGAAATAGAGGGCCTCCATTGACTACAGTACATTGTTGGCTGACTTATAATGTATTTATTTATTTAGGACTTAGGATGCATAAAAAAGGAAAACGTGTTCATGTCTTATTTAAGGACTGTGAATGATAGACGGCACATCTCTGTCTAATGTTTGCGTATTTCCAGTATGACTGATCTGATACTATGGTCAGAGTGCAGAAGTGTTACTCCAGTAACGTCAATCTAAGGAAATGACCAAAGACGTTTGGAGCGGAATTTTCAAAATGGGTGAATTTGTGGCATTTTGTGATGTTAAGACGGTATTTTCACATACTCAGCGGATTGTAAATACAATTGGTTATGGTTTAATGGATACAATGAAACACAATTAAGCATATAAAGTCAACTACTTTTTCCACTGTACTGTTACTTTAAGTCCTTTAACAGCGATAAGTAAAGTACCAATGATTGTCACACACACACTAGGTGTGGTGAAATTTGTCCTCTGCATTTGACCCATCCCCTTGTTCACCCCCTGGGAGGTGAGGGGAGCAGTGGGCAGCAGCGGTGCCGCACCCGGGAATCATTTTTGGTGATTTAACCCCCAATTCCAACCCTTGATGCTGAGTGCCAAGCAGGGAGGTGATGGGTCCTATTTTTATAGTCTTTGGTATGACTCGGCTGGGGTTTGAACTACCGATCTCAGGGCGGACACTCTACCCACTAGAATAACATTATAAAATAATGTTGCTGATTAGACAACATGTATAATATTTTTTTTATTTATATTTATATTTTTTATATTTTATTTATTTATCATTATTTCTAACCGTCCAAAATGTTGACACAAACTCCTTGAACGGAGAATTCTTGTCTGTCCATATATATTTTGCATATTAATGAAGAGAGACGCAAAATGGATTGCACGCCTTATTCTGCTCACTTAATAGACGCAATCCACTTTGCACACATTTAGTATTAGTAGATTAGCTTTGCGTGTGCTATCAAGTTTGCATGAGTTTTACTCCACGTAAACCTTTAGTAAATCAGGCAAGTGTGCATGAATTGTGCTGGCCTCTCAAAGATCTCTTCCAGTCATGCTGAAAGAGGGGAATAGTGTTTCATCTGACTGTGGACACAAGTTAATGGTTCCGTAATTTAGATTGACTGTGTGCACACAAATCCACAAAGACTTGGAGATTATTGGATAACCAACACGTTATATAAATTGTTTAATATAATAATATGTAATATACAGGTGGTCCTCAGTTTACGAACGTGCTCTCATAAATTAATAAAAAACTAAGAGAGCCAGCAGAGGGAAGGGAAATCATGCCCAAGTCCTGCACGCGTTCGCACATACAAGCTGTGTCCCAATTCAGGGTCTACATCCTTCGAAGGGTGAATTTGAAGGCCGCTTACATCACAACGCTGTGCGAAGGCTGTCCCAATTCATTCATATTTGAAGGCTCCTCCAAATGCAGCCGACGATTGCGCCCTCCTTTTCCCTGTATTCGGAGGATGTACCGCAACTATCCTTTGTGGCCTCCCATATCCCAAGATGCTTTGCGTGCCTTTGTTCAATCCGGATCTTTTTGACGATGGCGGCAAATACAAGCACCGGCACCGGCAACAAATACACTTTCAATTGTAAGTATCCTCCGCAGGCTAGACTGTCCCATTTAGCAACGGGTGACGCATCCTTCAGAGGTGCCTCCGAAGGTCCAGCCTTCTGCGCGCAACGTAGCAATTGCTCCTTGCGAGTTAAAAATGATAACTGACACAATTCATAATAGAAACAAACTATGAATCAAGTCTCAAGATCATCCAAAAGTCAAACCCATGGCACGCTCTGTCACCCGTGACAAAATTGAAAAGAATAATCCGACCCCAGACTGGAAACAATCCACAAAGTCAGGGAGATAACGTTTTAGTGATGGAACAAGTAAACGGGCTGTGGCTTGAATGCTCAGTTTGCACGCAGGCCTAGTGTGAGAATGCGTTTACTCTTTTGTAGTTGCAACTGATGCAGTCACTCAACTGTGTCGTGCCAGCTGGCGAGATCCTCCCACTTTTGAATACAATGTAGACATAAAGTATGAAGCTGTTTTTCCTGTGTATACTTAGCACTTAAAGGGGAGCTGCACTTTTTGGGGAATTTTAGATATTGTTCCCATTCCTAATAAGAGACAAGAAGTCTCTTGTTAGTTGTTTTTTTTTGCATTCTACTTTGTAAAAATCGGATCGTTGTTGGTGGATGGCAATGCAGCGAATGGGAGCAATCCATTCTCCCGCTAAATCACTTTAAAAAATGCATCCAAAAACCGGCAACAATAATTAATTTATGTTCCGTAACCTGTATAATAACAAAGCTGTAGTGACATTTTTATTGTAAGAGCAAACACTGAGGAGCTCTCTTTCTAGCGTAGTAAGAAACCGTCTCGGGACAGCATGCTAAGGCATTAGCCGTAAGTGAGCTACGGAAAGAGATAAGCTAGCTTTTGTGTCAGCAGATGAATCACTTTTGAGTTTGTAATGCACAACACATGCGATAGCACACCAATCTGTATTATGTACAGGAAAAATCATCTGTAAAGTATTAGCCCACATTTCACGTTTTGTTTGTACACAGCTAGCTTGACAGTTTATGTAGTTGTATGGTGTGCTGCTTGTATCATGATCAATATTAAAATGACTCACTCGATGGACAGTTGTCTGTTTGGTCCAGCTGACTGGGGAAGTTTTTTCAAGTTGACTTTTGGTAAGCACGCCATACTGTATGTTTGCATAGTTTGGCTCCAAAGTTCCACATGCCGACTTCACTCTCTCGACTTCCGTCTGCTCCAACGTTTCACCCTCTCTTCCTGCTCACTTCGATAAGCTGCAGTTTGTATTCCGTATATTCAGGTTAAAAAAGATAAGGTTGTGAATCCTCATTTGTCCAAAAATAGTCATCTTCATTGTCTGTTACCAAGTCTGACATGATTACAACACACAGTTGGAAGAGCGCTGCTATGGAAACGGAAATAATGCGCTAGGAAAGAAGTTCCGATAATGCAGAAAATGACCAAAATACGATACATATTGTTAATTATAGTCTACATTTTGAATCTTTCCTTGTGGTCTATAATAGATAATATGTATTGGATATGCTTTGGTGTCGGGGACAGCGCCAGGACTTTTTCTCTCCCAGGGCTAAGGGGGCGCTTGACTAATATTCAATAGGTCAATCAAATTGTATTTATATAGCTCTTAATCACGAGTGCCTCAAAGGGTTTGAATTTGTAAACATGAAAAAAAAAAAGTTTGACCTCTTTAAACACTTATTTCTTGTGTTGTTTCAAGCTAGCTTAGCGATTAGCTTGTCTTCTCTTGGCTTGCTCTTACTGCGTAAAACATGTTTAACCTTGTCCTCCAGTGATACTCAAGCTTCTGAGAGATGTAGTTTATTTGCCACAATGGAGGTGATTATATTACTAAGCTGTTAACCACCTCTGTCAGTCGAGTGACCAAAAATAAATTACGTATCATTCAGAGGTGATCAGCTTTGAAAGGCATTAATTGGCAAGGCCAGATCACATATTTTTTCACAAAGTCATGGTGCTAAGAAAATAATCGATTTCAATGAATTCAGTTCCCATTGTTTCAATAAAAGCGGTTATGATACACAGCATGAGCATGTTTGATACAAAAGTAGTTTTAACTGAATTTAACCAAAGAATATTTAACAAAATATTTAAGCCTAACACAAGCGATGATGGCAAAAAATGTTATACGTGCATAGGTGACCGATACGTCAGCGGACCACGCCAGAGAGCTTGAGTTAATGTCCAAATAAGAACGTTCTCCTCGTTGTGATGTCACAACGTAGCCAGACTGCAAAACTCCGCCAACAGAGGCATCCAAAACTGTGTGCAAGCTCACGCCCAAATGCAGGAACCTTATTATTTGATGAAACACAAGTATCCAGAAGAAAATACAAAATTTGTCGTATGTCCCGTTTAATGAAAACAACACCAATGTTAGTATGACAAATTTGTTCCAAAAATGTGATGGATATGTCATAAAACATCTTTATGTGGAGCAATAGTGAGAGTCACGCAAGGTCAAAATTGGACATTATACAGCGATAACATTGAGATTCAACGCTCAACAATAAAACGAAACAGTACCTGGTGACGCCGATTTTGTTTCCGAATACACACCTACTTCATTGAAATTAATGACATAACAAGGTGTATCTTTCAGTGTTACATACAACTTTCTGCATCCTCCAAATGGGTTTCCGCTCATCAAAAATCTAAGTTTCCGTAGTAGAGGTAATATACAGTACACAGTGTCTCTATTTGGCCAATATCTTATCCATGCTCATTCAACAAGAGGGTGTTCTGTGTGTGAGGAAGTGAACGCCAACAGGCAGATTGAATCCTATTGTACAAAACATCACTGATGAGGCATGTCCTAGATAATGTGCTGTCTTCAGCTTCATGTTTTGGCACCCAACACAACAAGGTGGGAGTTTGGAGTCCTGCAAAAGTCTGGATAACCTCTGGAGACGCATAAGTCTGTCTTATTTCGACATATTGACAGTTTGTTTGAACTCGGCTGTGATTGAAATCAAATAAGAGCTTTGTTCTTATCAGAGTCTCTTCCTGCTCTGGATGATAGCTGAGATGATGACTGGCAGCTCAGAGTCAACAGCGCTGAGAAAAGAAAGAAATTGTGGAGTATAGGCGGGTCTGGGAGGGATTGAGCAGCATTAAATAAATAGTCTGCTGCGGGCTAGAAAGATACAGGAAATGGAATGAAGAGGGGAGGAAGTTGAAGACAGAGAGCAACGGCTGTTTGGCCTGTTGTGCCTAAGTGCTTCCTGTCAAGTTCAGGAAGTACTGTAGCTGACTTCATGCACACTATGAGAGTTTATTTGAGTTTAGAGTTTATTGTCTCCCTAAAGACAAGCAGGCTTCTTCGCTCACAGTGTGACCTTCAGGGTCTGAGACAGTGAGATGGGCCGTGAGCAATCTGTGGTCCTGCAGGGCGTCTTTCATTTGGCTTCACCCTCCTCCTGAAGGCCAGAATATTTAGCCAGACATCTATGGAAGTAGAAATGTCTCGCTTCAACTTATATATATCTATATGATATGAATACATATGCATATATTAATAAATATACAAATACAAATGTGATATACAAATAAATAAATAATTTGTATAAATAAACGCGTATTTGTAAATATATTTTTGATATTTGAAAATATATACAAATAAAATGTGTAAATATAAAAATGTGACATACAAATAAATCAAGAATTTTTATAAATAAACGTGTATCTGTAAATATATTTTTGAGATTTAAATATAAATATGCTTGATTTTGTAATTGTATTTGTATTGAATTTGCATATGTGGATCGCTTTTTTGCTTTTGTGTCGATGAGACAGTCCTACCACAAACCAGATGCACAAATAAATGTGACCTACACACTCCCCTGAACAACCAGCAGAGGGCACTGCAGCCAAAGTGGTCTAGGTCACAGACATGGTAACACACTGGCGAGCCAATCATAGGCACACTAGGGAGGGTCATATTACGTCATGACTTTTGGGATGATTTGACAGATTGCACTGATAAGAGATCAGTATCTACTGTACATCGGGACAAGGTCATTAAACGGCATTGATACAATAAAATAAGCAGCTAGCACGGTCCTTCAGATTAACTGGATGAATTAGCATTAGCTAATACAACACTAACGTTAGCTAGCTCAGGCCCATTGTGCGTTCTCTCTGTAAAGACGTGGATTGTTTTTGGGCAGAGAACTCTGGGCATTTTGCATATAACGCATATAATGCTCTGTGACCCAGACCGCTCTGGCTGCAGTGCCCTCTGCTGGTTGTTCAGGGGAGTGTGTAGGTCACATTTATTTGTGCATCTGGTTTGTGGTAGGAATGTCTCATCGACACAAAAGCAAAAAAACGATCCACCTATGCAAATTCAATACAAATACAATTACAAAATCAAGCATATTTATATTCAAATCTCAAAAATATATTTTACAAATACACGTTTATTTATACAAATTCTTGATTTATTTGTATGTCACATTTTTATATTTATAAATGTTATTTATATATATTTAAAAATCTCAAAAATGTATTTACAAATACGCGTTTATTTATACAAATGATTTATTTATTTGTATATCACATTTGTATTTGTATATTTATTAATAAATGCATATGTATTAATATCATATTGATATATATAAGTTGATGTGAGACAATTCTACTTCCATAGACATCCACCTTCTCTATTCTCTGGAGACAAAGTAATAACCAAACAGACTCAACGACTTAAAAAAACTGTTTAAAAGTAAGCTTTCCTAGAATTTAAACAAATCATTACTTTTCTTAAAAGGCGAAAGCTGAATTTATACCAAAATCATATTTTTACAGTGTTAATTATTATGTTATTTCATGATTTATCTTATCTAGCAGGTTGATTTCTTTTTTTTAAACTTAAATTTTTATTCTGTCACATGCATACATATATCAACAGGGTCAACATCTTACAATATATACATAGTCAATTTATATTCCATATCAAGCATTTGTGGTGTCATTTTCCTGAGTTTTGTATTCAGTCCATTTTGTCCATTTCTCAAGAAATAGTTCCTCCTGTATTCTGAGTCTATGTGTAAATCTTTCCATTACATATAGTTCTTCCACAATGCACATCCACTGTTCACAGGTCGGTGAGCTGCTACTACGCCACAGTCTTGTAATTGCCTTTTTGCTGGCTGCTAACAAAACCTTGACTAAATAGAAATCATCGAATTGCATATATTCCTGCGTCAAGTTTCCCAAGTATAGTATCATACTTGTTTTTGGAATGTCATATTGTAGTACTTCTTTTATCACTGACCACACGTCATACCAATATTTTTCAATATTGGGACAGTTCCAGAACACATGTTCGTGGTCAGCGTCCATATTTCCACATAGCCTCCAACATGGTTGTTTCTTTGCTGCGACTCTTCCGCTTATTTTTGGAGTTATAAAGTATCTAGTCATGTTTTTCCAGCAAAACTCCCTCCATACCCTAGAACTCGTGGCCGTGCACTGCGTTTTACAAATATTATACCAGTCCTTTTCAGTGATCTGCTCCCCAAATCCTCTTTCCCATTTCTCTTTAATGTACATGGTTGAAGTCCCCTTGCTTGTCATCAATCCCTGGTAAACAGCTGAGATCACTCTACATTTTTTATTGTTATAAGCTTGTACCATTATTCTAATTAGCGGGTTCATTGAT
Organism: Entelurus aequoreus; assembly: GCF_033978785.1. Taxonomy (NCBI): domain Eukaryota; kingdom Metazoa; phylum Chordata; class Actinopteri; order Syngnathiformes; family Syngnathidae; genus Entelurus; species Entelurus aequoreus. The sequence goes on along the minus strand of NC_084742.1, from coordinate 19,966,015 downwards.
GCCCTTTTAATTTTTTTAATATAGTAGTCCCTTATCTGTAAATACCGGAAGAACTCATGTTTGTCTAGATCATATGTCGCCCGTAGGTCTTCGAAACTCCTCATCTGCCCATCTTCCAACAGTGTGCACATTGCCGTCAAGCCTTTTCGTTCCCACTGTTTAAACCCATGATCTTCGAACCCAGGCTTGAAATTGGGATCACGTGTCAACCATCCTAGTATCTTTCTTTCATCCTCTAATTTGTATTTTTTTGAGATATTATTCCAAATTCCAATTGTAAAGCCTCACCGTATGTCCCACGTGTGTTGCTGCACATACTGTATTTTAAATCACAAAAAAACGTACATAAAAAGCCTTAAACCCATCAGAAATAGCAGGTTGATTTCTGATGGGTTTAAGGCTTTTTATGTACGTTTTTTTGTGATTTAAAATACAGTATGTGCAGCAACACACGTGGGACATACGGTGAGGCTCATGGCTGGTGAGGTACTGAATGTACAGATGGCTACAAGATGTATGGATACTAGCATGCTATGATCGATATTTTTCACTTCTCGTCTATTCTATTATAAAAAAGTCCTTGTTTTTTTTCTAGTTTTGCTCACATTGCTACACTGTTAATATTACGTTATATCTATATTAGTGCTGTCAAATGATATTTTTCTATCAGATTAATCACAATTTTTCCATTTATATGAACCATGATTAATCAGGTTATTACTCGCTTCCATAACTCAAATTAACTTAAAAAAAATACTGCAGTATATGACCACAATTTCAATTTTATTTTTAGAATGTCTCACAGGAAAATAATTCAAATGGTTTACTTAAATGCAGGTCATTTGCTCTAAATTAGGTACGGGCTATATAAATAAACATTGATTGATTGATTGATTGAGTTTTATCCAAAGGCTAGTCAGGAAGTATTTTGAAGTGAAATTTAACAGCAAGCACAATGATCGATGACAGCGAGCATTCAGTATAGGAACAGTAATATATAGGAACATTGTTTTTGTGACACCACTCGTGCGTCTGCTCTGCTGTGTGTAATTGTTGTCGATCGTTGGAGCGCATCTGCTTGTTCTGTTTTTCCAGATGTCACTGAGAGAAGGCCGGGAATTCTACATAATTACATTAACTGCAGCCAAGCCATTGATTTTCTGCCTCTTTTTTCCCCAGAGGCCTGCCTGTGAACATTATATGTTTTTTTTTTATGTGGACAAGAAAAGTGATGATTCGATGTTGCTACAGGAAAAACATGCCTCAACCCTCTTTGTTGCTTTTGGCTGGATAAAATGAAACCAATTTAATTAAGCCTTTTTTTTTGCTTTCCTCACTCTAACCTCTCGATAAGAATGCTATAGCACTCCTTCTTATTGCTGACTTTAATTAAAACCAGCTAGGTGTAATCTGTAGCGATTAGAATTGACTGGTGCTAATGCACACAGCCTTTGATGGTTATAGATGGATGTGTTTTCTCCTTAATGACTGCTTGCACAGAGAGGCTTTATTTAATATTCAGCATGTGACTGTGTGTCATTATGAATGAACCGGCCTGATGGTATTCCTATTCAACACGGTGTGCATTCTCACAGACAAAAGAATGTTTTGATGCTTTCTTGTTAGTCATTAACATGTGACTAACATGTCAGCATTGCTACAAAACTGCATGCATTCTGCTGTGTTTGAAGCCTGTGTTTTGACATTTGCAGCACCTGTGTTGGCTTCAAATAAATTAAATCATAATCACTCATAACTGCTTTTTTTTTTCGCTTTTTTTACCCAGTGAGCTTTTGGGTGCAGACTTCACAGAAACCTACTACACAGACGATGGAAAGCCAGTGACTGTGACCAATCACAATTACACTGTAAGTACAAAGCAAATGCAAATGTAGCACAATGCTGTATTTTTTACTTGCAATAGAATGATAACACATATTTTGGGGAAAAATAGGTATTTGATGATTCTGTAAGTTTACCCCCTTACAAAAATTATATATCACAATCGTTTTTTTCCTATCATCCGATATTAAATATAATTTTTTATATTGTTTTTAATCTGCCAGTTTTAAACCATCTGTACTAAAACTATAGAAACTAGAGATTAGTTCATTATTTAGTTAACATATGAAGCAAACATAACAAGTCAAAAAAGATGAACATAGAAAATATTTAAAATGTTTACTCAACAATAGAACAAATGTAGAAAAAATTAGCACAATGCTGTATTTTTATTTGCAATAGTAGAATGATAAAACATCACATATTTTGGGGAAAAAATAGATATTTGATGATTCTGTAAGTTTACTCCCTTACAAAGTGTTAAGTCTTGGCAAGAATGAGGACTCAGTTGCAGACGGGGAACGATTGACGCAGGCTTTTATTCAGCAGTTTAAGAACTCTCTTTAGACAGAGTGAATAAACAAATTGTGACAATCTGGGCGCATGGTGCAGCGGGGGTCGTTTTCCCAAGATACAGACGGACTCCGGACACAGCGTGCAGGTAGGAAATTATTTATTTACCAATAAATCAGGCGGTAACAAACAAAAGCGTGCTCATAGCACGGAAGGCAAAAGCTAAGGGGGCTAGCGTGGGAACTAGCAAACAAAAAGGAGCTTAGCGTGGAAGCTATCATAACAAAATAACCTAGCGTGGAAGCTAGTATGTAAAGAGCAGGAATCAAAACCGCCGTCAACTGTTGCGTGAAGCAAATTAGGAAGCCGGACTGAGTGTTCTTCTTCTTCTTCTATGGAGTTTATTGGCGGTTGGCAAACCAACAAAGGTGCATTACCGCCACCTACTGGACTGGAGTGTGGGACTGTAAATTGGGATTCAAAATAAATACAAATAATAATTAACAAAATAAATAATAAGAAAAATAAAGAAAATAAAAAAAAATTAAATAAAGAAATAAAGAAACAAAACAACTAAATAGGGAACTTAAATCCTCTCCATTAGGCCTGTGTCTATCAGATATGCCATAAGATGCTTGAGCATAGCTTCTGCCTCTGCTCCTAGCAGGTTCCCAACACTTAATACCATCCTGGATTCCTCTGCCGCTGCTGTTAGCGTCCTCCTTTCCTCCTCATACCCTCTACATTCTAACAACACATGCTGGACACTTTCATCCTGCCCACATTGGTCACATCTGCCATCAGGGTGTTTTCCTATCCTGTGTAGTGAACTATTCAGTCCTGTGTGCCCTATCCTAAGTCGTGTGATCACTGCTTCTTCCCTCCGGCTCCTGCCCCTCCTCCTTCCCAACCCAACGTGTTTCTGTATGTTGTAAAGGTGTCTTCCCGTGTCTTGGATGTCCCAATATTCTTGCCACACTTTACCCACATGTTTCTTGATTATTGATTTACCTTCTTCCCTACATAACGGTATGTCCATATCTACAGTGTGTGATCTGAGTGATTGTTTGGCCAGAATATCCACTCCCTCATTCCCTTCTATCCCTACATGCCGGACTGAGTGTGGAAAGAAACGGGAATAAATAGCACTATGATTAGTGCCTGGCAGCAGGTGAGCATCCCAGACACTAATCAGAGGCAGCTGCAACCAATCAGCACCCATGGTAACCAAGGAGACACAAAACAGGGGTGCTGAAACAGAACTAAGGGAGTCCAAAAACCAAATAGAACATGATCCGGGCAGCGGATCATAACACAAATGGCTATAAACTTTAGACTTGATACACGAGAGTAACCATCAAAAGAAACGTAGCACAGGGCGCAAAATAATGAACAGAAAATCACTCCCGAGGGAGGATAAATGGCGATAGCAAAATTTACACTATCTACTAACAAAAAACAAAAATCTATGATTAGCTACACCAAAAGAAAATCGCTCACCAAGTGGAAGAGACAAAAGGCTATAAACAGAAACTACACTATAAAGAGCTAAGAAAACTGCAAATTAAAGCGCTCCAAGAGGAGGGAAAAAAGAAGGCAGAGCACTATGAAATTAGCTCAAACAAAAACTGACCAAAAATGTTAGCAAATCAAAATCACTCTTCTTCAGAAGGTACAAAGAAATCAAGGAACAAAGCAAGGCAATACTTAGCGACTTTGACAAAACTGTGGAAGGCGGCTGGCGGTACACGGTGAGACGATATACTCTGGCAACAAGACAGGGGAAGACGAGGGCTATATACACATGAGGGAGGGTGACACAGGGGGGGGGCACAATCAAGCAATCAGGAAAGACATCAGACCAGTGACACAGGAGGAAGGGCAAGTGGCCTGAATTGAGAGGAGGGTTAGACTTTCCAACATAAAACAGGAAGTTCACCAGACAACCCCAAAACAGAACTTCCCTCACCGCGGTGTGACACAAAGCTATAAAGAGTCAATAGGTTTTATAGTAGGTTTATTGTGACTAGGCCTAGGCTGACAATCAATTAATTGAAGGATAAATGCAATGAACTTGATACATTTTGTGGCGTCGACAAATTGCCATGTACGTATGTGTTTGTTTTCTTTGTCTCTATAACAAAAACAACAGGGTTCAATCTGTGTATTGGTCTACCCCAGACCTGGGCATTGTGCGGCCCGCGGGCCGCATCCGGCCCTTTGTACGTCCCTGTCCGGCCCGCGTGAGGCCAATTATAAATTACAAAATAAATTTTAAAAAGCATCTATTTCGAGTGTGCAATACAACGGTGCTGCTTTTGTTTTGAAAAGCGTTATTTGTATTACTTCCGTGTGGACGTATGCTCGTGCGCGCAGCTGCAATCTCAAATTACAAAATAAATTTAAAAAAACATCTTTGTCGTGCGTGCAATACAACTGTGCTGCTTTTATTTTGAAAAGTGTTATATGTGCGTATGTCCTGTGAGGGAAGGCGCACAGCGACTAAAAAGAGAAAAGTTGATGACGAATGGCGTGTTTTCAACAAGACAAGTAAAGGTAAAGCTGTGTGCTTATTTGTGGTACACACGTTGCTGTGTTTAAAGAATATAGTGTAACGACCTGCTGAAGTAGATGTTGTCTTCTTGAGTTGCGTAAATGAGGAGTGAGGAGACGTGCGTGTGGAAGGAACGAGATAAGTTGAGCTGTGTTAGTATAGCTTGCTCAATAAAAGTTTAAAAAGAGCGTCAGACTTGATGTGCACTTCTTCTGGACACTACAATTGGTGGCAGAAGTAAAACTTTGCGCATACTGCACTGTTTGTGTGCTACGTCATCGGGAGGTACGTGCCACGTGAGGAGCTCGCCGCAAAGAGAGAGAGAGAGAGAGAGCGTTTACAGGTGCAGCCACGCTGCTTGCCACGGGGGGAATTCCGCCCTCAATGAAGACTCCCAGGTTTGATGGCAAGGCGAACTGGGAGGCATTTCATCCCACTTCTGACATCAATTGTAGCGTCCAGAAGAAGTGCACACCAAGTCTGATGCACTTTTTAAACTTTTATTGAGCATGCTATACTAACACTGCTCAACTTATCTCGTTCTTTCCAAAAGGAAAACCAATCCTCACTCCTCATTTCCGCAACAGCAACGCTTCCTCCTTCTTCGCCAATCACCTTACAGGCGTGCTACGTTCACAACGTTTTCTTATCTGGTTAAATAAAGGTTTTACAACAAAGAGGATGCAGGATAAAGTGACAGAAATTGAAATTTTTGTATTGTAATATACATCAGGAAGTGTTGTGTAAGAAAGTGTTAAAAATAAAACCATCAAAAGCCATCTGCTTTTGTATAAAGATAAGTTAGGTTAAATGAAAATATTATTATTATCTATCTTACGGTATATCAAAAATAATTTGAGCAAAATTTAATTGAAATATTGTCAGTGTGGCCCTCCAGCAGTGCTCGGGTTGCTCATGCGGCCCCCGGTAAAAATGAATTGCCCACCCCTGGTCTACCCTCACAAGGGTGTATTTGTTCAATAGCGAAATAAAATGAACAGAGTGAACACTCTTGTGCAAAAAAAATATATATATATATACACTACCGTTGAAAAGTTTGGGGTCACCCAAACAATTTTGTGGAATAGCCTTGATTTCTAAGAACAAGAATAGACTGTCGAGTTTCAGATGAAAGTTCTCTTTTTCAGGCCATTTTGAGCGTTTAATTGACCTCACAAATGTGATGCTCCACAAACTCAATCTGCTCAAAGGAACGTCAGTTTTGTAGCTTCTGTAACGAGCTAAACTGTTTTCAGATGTGTGAACATGATTGCACAAGGGTTTTCTAATCATCAATTAGCCTTCTGAGCCAATGAGCAAACACATTGTACCATTAGAACACTGGAATGATAGTTGCTGGAAATGGGCCTCTATACACCTATGTAGATATTGCACCAAAAACCAGACATTTGCAGCTAGAATAGTCATTTACCACATTAGCAATGTATAGAGTGTATTTCTTTAAAGTTAAGACTAGTTTAAAGTTATCTTCATTGAAAAGTACAGTGCTTTTCCTTCAAAAATAAGGACATTTCAATGTGACCCCAAACTTTTGAACGGTAGTGTATATATATATATATATATATATATATATATATATATATATATATATATATATATATATATATATGTGTATATATATATATGTGTGTGTGTGTATATATCACAACAATTGTTTTCCTATCATCTGATACTAAATATCACAATTTTTTTATATTGTTTTTAATCTGCTAGTTTTAAACTGTCTGTACTAAAACTATAGAAACTACAGATTAGTTCATTTTGTAGTTAACATATGAAGCAAACATAACATAATAATAATAATAAGATGAACATAGAAAATATTTAAAATGTTTACTCAACAGTAAAACAAATGTAGAAAAATATAAAATACCACCTAACCTGAGTGTTTGTGTAGTTATGCAAGACCCAAAATAAACAAAGACGTTTTCAAATGTAAACATTACCATTTTAAAATGAAGATGCTACATACGGTCATCAGCACAGCGGTTATCACCAACAGGCAGCACGGTGGTTAGCCCTCATTCCTCACAGTGAGAAAAGCCTGGGTTCCGTTACCGGGCTCACAGCCTTTCTGTGTGGAGTTTGTATGCTTTCCTCGTGAATGTGCAATTTGCACCGGGTACTGCAGCTTTCTCCCACCTCCAAAGTAGGCCTATTGGTTGATTGTTAACACTAAATTGGCCCTAGTGTGCGAATGTTGGTGTGAATGTTGTCTGTCTATCTGTGCTGGCCCTACAATAAGGTGGCGACTTGTCCAGAGTGTACCCTGCCCTCTGTCCGAGTGCAGCTGGGATAGGCTCCAGTCCGGCAACCCCAAGAGGGATGCCAAATACGTTAACATCATTGCTACTTGCAAATGTGCATTATCTTTTAGAACAATACAGTTTCGCTCAAGGCACAATTATATACCGGTAATCACCATACCACAAAACCCTTTGTCTCTTCGGGTGGAGGCAGAGGTGGTTGTTGACACACAAAGGGTGCACCGACAAAGCCTTGCTAGTCACAAGTGAGAATCACAGCAAGGTAACGTATTAAAAATTAGGAAGAAAAAAGATGATTGAAAAGCCAAATGTGGGAATATTTCGGCTTCAAACCAAATGAGAAAGATGAATAAAGACATTAGCACAGATGAGCCAGCATGCCAATTTTTTGGGAAAGTGATTGCAACAAAATATTAAGGATGTAACGGTATCAAAATCTCACGGTACGATGATATCACGGTATTAAGGCTCGGTACGATATTATTGCGGTATATATCCACACAAAAAAGCTTGATAAAAATGCCATAGTGTGTAAAATGAATTAGCAGAAATGCTTAGAATAAACATATTTACTGTAATTGAATACAAACTAAATGTTAAAATGTCATAGTTATTACTACAAACTAGTATTTCTAAGTGCAAATAATTATGCAGGAATATCTACTGTTTCAAGTAAATATTTTAAATAATAACTTACAGTTGATGTCTCTAAAGACAGTGTAAACACCCAGTGAACAAGTATAAAACAATAATGTACAATCAATCAATCAAAGTTGATTTATATAGCCCTTAATCACAATTGCCTCAAAGGGCTGCACAAACTGCACTTTTTGGAGAATTTTGCCAATCATTTACAATAATTATGAGAGACAAGAATACAAGTTATTTTTATTTTTTTTGCCTTCTAACATGTAAAAATCGGCTCGTTCTAGGTGGCTAGTAATGCAGCTAATGGGAGCAATCAATTCTACCTATAAATCACTTTCAAATGCATTCAAAAACTGTCAACAATACTTTATTTACGTTTCACATCCAATATAATAACCAAGCTGCAGCGACATTGTTATTGTAGAAGTGGACACTGAGGAACTCTTTTTCTATCGTAGTAACACATCGGTATTAGCCGTAAAAGCTAACTACGGCAGGAGATGAGCTAGCTTCTACAACAACACGTAACGCATTTGAGTTTGTAATGCACAACACAATGCTGACTGAAAAACATCAACAATCCTCATTTCTTCAAAAATAGTCGTCTTCGTTGTCTGTTACCATGATTAAAAAACACTCTTGTGTTTGATTCCGGAAGTAGGAACACACATGTTGCCACATATTAGGCGTGCACTGCTATGGAAACAGAAATCAAAGCGTGGAAGAAATGTTTAAAATGATCAAAATACGGTTAATATTGAACATATTACATTTTGTTATGAACGTGATTGTTAGTACATTATATATAGACTTGCAGTGTGTATATAAAACGTTGCTGGGGGGTTTTAAAGTTGTTTTAGAGAGCTTTGAAGGCTACAACGGTGACTCCCATTAGCCACATCTTTAAAATCGTTTAAAAAAAAATTCAAAAGACGTATGTTCTTGTCTCTCATAATGACTGTGAACGATAAGCAAAATTTAAAAAAAAAAAAGTGCAGTTCCCATATAAGGGCAAACACCAAATGATTTAAATCAGAGCCAATAGTAGGGAATTATATAAATATTTTATTGCTATTGCTACACCATCATCCTGTGTTTTTGTCTGGTTATAATTGTGATCAAAATATCAATCATTCAATAATCTTGAACATTTTTGTTGTCATTATTGGTATAATACAATACTGCCGATGTAACTACCGTATTTTTCGGATTATAAATCGCTCCGGAGTATAAATCGCACCAGCCGAAAATGCATAATAAAGAAGGAAAAAAACATATATAAGTCGCATTTTTTGGGGAAATGTATTTGATAAATTCCAACACCAAGAATAGACGTTTGAAAGGCAATTTAAAATAAAAAAAAGAATAGTGAACAACAGGCTGAATAAGTGTACGTTATATGACGCATAAACTACCAACTGAGAATGTGCCTGGTATGTTAACGTAACATATTATGGTAAGAGTCATTCAAATAACTATAACATATAGAACATGCTATACGTTTACCAAACAATCTGTCACTCCTAATTGCTAAATCCAATGAACTCTTATACGTCTAGTCTCTTACATGAATGAGCTAAATAATATTTGATATTTTACGGTAATGTGTTAATAATTTCACACATAAGTCGCTTTAGAGTATAAATCGCACCCCCGCCCAAACTATGAAAAAAACTGCGATTTATAATCCGAAAAATACGGTACCTTGTATTGGATCAATACATAATCGCCCAAAACTAATGTGATGTAGCCAAACAGATGAATAACTGCTTATTATATTTTAGTAGAAGTGCAGCTAAAACCATGTTACAACAGAACATAACCAACGATTGACTGTAAAATTACCAAGTGGATCAATAATAGTTTTGATAAAATAATACAACCGGAAATGACATGTTACTGTGTATGTCAGCAGCCAAATTAGAAGCCTTTCTAACCCATTTTGAAATGGTTGTATTATCATTTATATGCCAAATAATGTATCGTGATTTATATCGTTATTGTAGGAGCTTGCAATATATATTGCGATAGAGATTTTAGGCCGTATCGCCCATCCCTATGGTGAATCCTTGTGCACACATTTGGGATCCGACTAAATATTCTACTAAGTGCATTGAACCTCACACAGGCCATTCTGTACGCTTTTAAAATTCATTCTTTGAAAATGTCTTGGCACAGGAACAACACGGCTCCCTCTCACCGGGTTCATTAGCATAAAGAGCGGAGCCGTAAGATCCGACCGATCACGAGCAAGTTGCGTGGGGGTGGGTGGAAATAACAAAACATGCACACAGAGTCATGCAGTCAAAAGTGAGGAGTATGAAGTTAAAAGATTTGTCAGTATTGCATCCTGCATCATCCTACGCATACAAAGATGATTTTCCACTTGCATTACAGAGGATTTAATTTCTGCATTTTCTTTTCCCTTTGACTTTTGCCTCCACTAAACTGATTTGGCTGAGAGTGTTATTAAATTACCACTTGTGAGCTTTGTCTTCCAAAAGGAATTATAGTTGGGGGTAATTTTATAATGCAGGCCACCTCAGGTAAAACGGTGGCCGCCTCCTCTAGGGATGGGACCTCCTCCTCCTCCTCCATCACCTCCTAACCCCCCGCTGCATTTGTAATTTGGCAAAATAAATATGTTATTTAAAATATACATGTTTGTACACTGAGGATACAAGGGGAAAGTGTGTGTTATTTAGTGTAGCTTTTTAATTGGCATATTTTTATATTTAATACACTTGTTACCTTTTAGTACCTCTGCTTGGATATGTGTATATAATTATATGTATATATATATATATATATATATATATATATATATATATATATATATATATATATATATATATATATATATATATATATATATATATATATATATATATATATATATATATATATATATATATATGTATATGTATATATATACATTTATATATGTATATATATACATATATATACATATACTGTATATATATATATATATATATATAATTTTTATTTATTTATTTTTTTTTTTTTCTTCAGCCCCTTTGATAATGTGCTATGCAGTGCACTGTTCACATCCAATCATGCACCTTTGTGTTTAAAAAGATGATATACAGTACGTGAGATCACACCTGTACGTGCATGCTGCAAGCTGTGTGCGCACAAATCATAGCAGCGGTATTCACATCAAATTCTATCAGCACACTAATTGCTGGATGTTTGCGTGTGTGTGTGTGTGTGTGTGTGTGTGTGTGTGTGTGTGTGTGTGTGTGTGTGTGTGTGTGTGTGTGTGTGTGTGTGTGTGTGTGTGTGTGTGTGTGTGTGTGTGTGTGTGTGTGTGTGTGTGTGTGTGTGTGTGTGTGTGGTGGTGGGAGGGGGCGGCTGGAGAAACTGTTCTTTCTCGCTGACAATTAATTTGTATGTTCGCTATAACTGAGCTGGAATGAAAGAGCTCATTTCACGCTCTGATGAACTGACAATTTGGGATGATAAAAAAATAATAATAATAACCTGCTTGCATAATTTAAAGCTAGTGGCGATAAAATCTCTTTTAACATCAGCAGCTGGTAATAAGAGCCTTCCAGCTGCTTTTCATTTCACCAAAAGTTCACAAAGCGTCACAGAAGCTTGTTTGCTTTTCACTTCGACATCAAACTAGAATTTGGTCAATTATAATGTGCTGTTGTAATACGATTTGGGCTAAGAAGCAAATTACTATATCGTCATTTCTTTATGTCTGCTATTAAAGTACTTGGATCACCTGGTATTGGCTATGTAAGTGCAATGTACCTTAAAGCCACTATGGTTTTTCTTCCAGGATCACTGCTTCTATCACGGCCACGTCGGAGGACATCCGCATTCCTGGGTGGCCCTCAGCACATGCTCAGGTGTCAGGTATGTGCATTTTAATAACATGACATGACGCCACAGGTTCAAGCTCACTTTGACCTCTGTTAACATTTAAACAGTGAAAAGAAATTAGCTCCGCTATGATTCATGTCCGGAATAATACGTATGTAAGTTGGCTAGATAATAATTATAATAGTTACACTCTTAACCGTTTTTTTCTTAAGAATGGTTTATTTTTAGATTTTCTTTCTGCATTAAGCAGCATGAATTTGGACTAACTTTGGAAAGAGAGAGGACCAGTATTTTTACAGTTTCCTCTTTTCATCTTATTCAGGACTGATTTTGATCCTCTTAATGTATCTCAGGAAGAAGTTGTAAAACTGTACTTATGGCGGAAATGTGTGCATATTTCACAGCTAAATAATTCACGACGTTGATGTGACTAAAAATGAAAATGAAAATTATATTCTAGTTTTTCATGTACAGTAAGGCATGGTTTGTCCAAATGTTTTTCGTCAAGGGCCATGTGTAGAAAAATATAAGGATCCAGAACCAGGGGGACATTTTTGCATTTTGCCTTCTTGTTTATTCTACATTTTAAAACCAATCCAAAGTGAAGCTATACTATGCAGGGACATGTATTTATTTTTTTAAACTGCCAGCTACACAGATTTTGGTTATTCAGCTGTACTTTGGCTTACGAGTTGAATTGGTGTTGTGATGGAAATTGTAACTCAAAATAGTCATATCTCAAACCATTGTTGCCCATTGATATCGATTTTAAAATATCTGTTCAGAGCCCCCAAAAACACCACACTTTTAATATGTAACATGCTTCTTATGGGAAAAACAAACTTCTAGTTAATGAATATTGTATGAAAAAAATAAAACTATACAATGTACGACAAACAACTAATTTAATAAATAGTTGTATTACCCTATATTTGGGGACTATAGAGCGAACCAGTATATAAGCCACACCCACAAAATTTTAGAAGAAAAACTTTTTTTCCATGTATTAGCCGCACCTGACTACAAGCCGCAGATATTTACATTGTGAAATGAGTTATTTACACAGAAATATTTTGTAAATGTTTATTTACATACCTTAATTGTTTCCAAACAGCACCTGTATCACTGCAGTAAAATTGCTGTTCGAACAAAAGAGAAGTCACCGTCATGGACCCACTCGTTGTGGAAGCTAGCTCTCCAATCAGCTTAATAGACTCAAAAACTCCACATTGATGTGTTGGTGAATTTATTGAGGAATTTGTGAAGCTGAAACAATACAAAAATAATGAAATTATAAGTTAATAATGCTAACACAGACACTTTTAGACATGTTAGCATATCAGCTAATGCTAATGACGCAAGCTTCATTGGCAATTGGAAAGATTCATAAGTTAGCCGCACCGTTTTGTAAGTTGCAAGGTTCAAAGTTTAGGGAAAAAGTAGCGGCTTATAGCCCGGAATTTACCGTAAGTCAATTTTTATTAAGTAATGTACAGCAGTAATAATGTACAACATTTACCTTGGATAGCGGACTTGTACGATATCCCCTTCCTGGTGCTTCTCCATCAAATACACCATAGGCAGCTTTATCATGATTTCATTGATAGATGGCCGCCATTCAGAAATAATTTTAACATATTTGTGTTCTTTAACGGTTCCCTGTTGTTTTCCTACCAAGATGGCGCAGCGGATGGCTACCACGGTACTGTGCTCTCGCGTAGTTGTTGCATTTTTCTTTGTTTCTAGTGTTGAACAAAGAGATCACAGTCTACCAAGTCAAATTCCTTGTGTGTTAAATATACTTGGCAAATAAAGCTGGTGGTGATTCTTCTTAGCACCCTCCTTCACAATCACTTTCTTTGGACACACGGTTGGAAGTTTTGTCTCTCTAGCTATTGATCTGCTATCAACTAATGCTAGCGAGTGAGACACGGGATGTTGGGCAGGGCTCACTGCGACATTTGTTACGCTAAATAGTGGTAAGGAGGTATCTGAAGCTGGCTCATAACCCACATTTTTGCTCACAACTTAAAGGGGCCCTTCTATGCAAACCCAACTTTTCTTACCTGTTTGTGCCTGCTTTTGTGTATTTGGGATTTGCATACGTCCTGAAAATTTGAAATCAAAACCCGTAGGCATTGCAGAGATATTTATAAAACTATCTTGCCTTCCTTCATACTTCCGCTAAACGATCAGTTTGGAATTTTCCCCATTAGTGGCGTTTTTCCCATTGGTGGCGTCAGCGGATTATCCATTAACGGTGAAGTTTTCCCCGAAGAGCTATGGACGTGTCCGCCATTGTAGTCAAACACTGGAGTCAATAAGCCTCTTTTTTTCGCTATCCTCTTGTTGTGGGGCAGACTGGCTGGTAAATGCGCATACATCCTCCGTTGTTGCCATTTGTAATGCAAAATAGCGTATAGTTCAAACTTATATCTGTCAGTAGACTCGCTATGGAAGCGCTAAAAGCTACAACAATGATAGCGGGGAGGAAATGCTGTCGAAGTGGAGCCACGTAAATAAGACCGCAATGAATTCTGAAGAGACGGTCAGAAAGCAGCTTGAAAACAATTTGTAAAACATAATCTATGCAAAATTTTAACATTACAACAAGGAAGTGTTTTAAATGTTGAAACAAATCATAATCTGACCCCTTCAAAGAAAAAGTCTTCAGAGAAACAACTCATATCTCCAAAAATTTGTGAGGTATGCCACTCGTAAGCGGAGGAACCACTGTATGTTAATATTATAGTTTTTTTTTCTTTTTTGTCCAGGGTACTATTTACCATTTTTGTATTTAAACATAGAAACTATAGGTTTTGCCTCTGTTGGTTTTCTTTTTTTTTTTTTCAGTATAACCTCATGTGTAATGGACGGTCAAATGGGACTGAATCCATCCATCCATCCATTTTCTACCGCTTAATCCCTTCGGGGTCGCGGGGGGCGCTGGAGCCTATCTCAGCTACAATCGGGCGGAAGGCGGGGTACACCCTGGACAAGTCGCCACCTCATCACAGGGCCAACACAGATAGACAGACAACATTCACACTCACATTCACACACTAGGGCCAATTTAGTGTTGCCAATCAACCTATCCCGAATGAAATGTTTAAATAATTACTAAAATGGGTTGTTAATTAATTAAAATTGTAATTAAATATATGAATGTGTTATTTATTTATTGTAAAATTATATATTTTATTATTTATTCATGTAAAATTGTACATTATCTGTTTTAATATTAAATCAGTTATCCAACTATTTAACTGATTATTTCACAATGTAATTATTTTTCAATGTATTTATTCCACAATTTAATCAATTATTTTATGCTTTAATTAATTATTTCAAGATTTAATTTTTTATTTCAAGATTTGAAAAAAAATGTCTAGCTATTTAACGAACCTGTAGGGCAGCACTTCATGAATGTATTTTTATTTCTCAAAGTCAGCAGGCGGGTCCTACCATCTGATTGGTTGCCTAGCACTTTCACTTCTCTATGAAACACTTACACTGTACCAGAGAAGCAGATTACTACTTCCCCTACTTTAACTGCCAAATGCTCTGGATCAGAAGGTCTCGCTTCCACATAATCCGCAAGGTCTTAAATGTCTACCACAAATATTACGGGTATATTTGAGCCAACAAGACACTTGGGCAAGACACTTCACCCTTGCTCCTGATGGCTGCTGGTTAGCGCCTTGCATGGCAGCTCCCGCCATCAGTGTGTGAATGTGTGTGTGAATGGGTGAATGTGGAAATACTGTCAAAGCGCTTTGAGTACCTTGAAGGTAGAAAAGCGCTATACAAGTGTAACCCATTTATCATTTATTTATTTATAACATTTCAACATCATTGGCATTATTCGAAATAGCGGAAGACATTACCAATGCAATAGATCAGTGGTTCTGAACCTTTTTCCCTAAGTACCACCGTAGAAAACACATGGCTCTCTAAGTACCACCATAATGACCAACATTAAAATACAGTAGACCTAAATATTTATTAAAACACAGCAGCGGTTTTATTTAACAAGTATATTAAATATTTCTGGCCACTGTACAATTACACACAGTTCAAACATTAACACTGTGTGAATATTTAATTTAGGGATTCTTCTGCGTACCACTAGTGGTACATGTACTACCATTTGAGAATGACTGCAATAGATGGTAAACAGTGTGTAGCTGCAGTGTTTATGGATCCAACAAAAGTATTTGACACAATTATTCGTAATATCTTTGTTGACAAATTAAAACAGCATGGTATCAGAGGGTTGGTCTTGAACTGGGTTAGAAACTACTTAACCAACAGGAGCAATTCGAGAAGCTAGGCGAACATATGTCTACAGCGCTAAATATATATTGCGGCATACCCCAGGGCTCAATACTGTGACCAAAATTGTTAATCTCTATATTAACGACATTTGTAAAGTTATAAAGGACTTAAAGTTCAGCATCAAGGGTTGGAATTGGGGGTTAAATCACCAAAAATTATTCCCGGGTGCGGCCACTGCTGCTGCTCACTGCTCCCCTCACCTCCTAGGGGGTGATCAAGGGTGATGGGTTAAATGCATAGAATAATTTCGCCACACCTAGTGTGTGTGTGACAATCATTGGTACTTTAACTTTTTTACAGTAGTGCTGTTTGCAGACAACACAAATGTGTTTTGTTCGGGAGAAAACGCACAGAAGCTTATACAAATAACAGAATAAATTAACAAATTAAAGAGATGGTTTGACAAAAACAGACTATCTTAAAATCTAAGTAAAACTAAAATATTGTTATTCGGAAACAGTAAGAGAGAAAGTCAAACACAAATACAAATAGACGAGTAGAGATTGACAGGGTAATAGAAATAAAATGTTTGTGTGTAATAAATGATAAAATGAACTGGAGGTCTCATGTAAAAAATATACAACAAGTGAGAAACACATCAATAATGAATAAAGCTAAATATGTTCTGTACTAAAAATCACTCCATATTCTCTACTGCTTGCTAGTTTTACCATACAGTATCTGAGTTATTGTGTAGAAAAATGAGAAAATAACTACAAAAGTATGCTTTATTCACTAACCATGTTACAAAAGAGGTCAGTTAGAATAACACATAAAGTTGGCTACCGAGAACATTCAAACGCTTTATTTATTTTATCCAAAAAAAATGTATTTAATAATTTAGTGCAATTGCAAACAGCTAAAAGTATGCACAAAGCAAACTATAACCTGCTACTCGAGAAAGTACAACAATTCTTCTCAACAAAAGAGGAGAAATATAATTTTAGAGAAAAATTTTACATAAAACATTTGTATGCACGTACAACATTTAAAACCTTTAGTATATCAGTAAATTGAATTAAAATATGGACTAGATTAAGCAAATAAGTCAAACAATGTACTAATATGATCCAGTTTTAGAAACTATTCGAACTCAGTGTTTACAATGTACAAAAAAGAATCCTCTTAAACCTTATTGAAAAATGTGATAATGTTATTTATCTAACTATGTGAATCATACATTACTTCACTATTTATTCATGAGAACTTTATTAATATTTTATTTACTCATTTGTCTATGTATTTATTTACTTGCTCATTGTGAAACATAGAAGATGAAACATAGGAAGTGAAACATAGGATGTGTAACAATGTATTTATTCGCTTTTGTGTTACAGATTGAGTACAAATAAAAGTGTTAGAAATTGCTATGATACAAAAAGGGGTAAGATTACATAAGCTCTGCTTCTTCCTAATCCTTTTCCGACATGCTCTAATGGTACACTGGTAAAATGGGATGTATCATATTGTATTTATATGCACGTTTGAAATAAACTAACACCATAACTAGAATAATTTAAGTAATAATTCAAAGATGTATTTATTTATTTTATTCAGTCCCATTTGACCCCTCATAATGTGTGACTGTACAGTTATGTTCATTTTGATTTAGTGGTCATATACATATTTACCCCTGATGTAAGGTTTAAGGTGTGAATATTATTTTCTCTTTGTCCACTCTGTTTATTCTTCAAGATTCATTTTTCCCTACCCTTTGATGCAGGGGCTTGATATCTTTGAATTCTAACAACACTTTCTACCTGGAGCCAATGGCCAGGCCGGGTCCTCCCCACCATCATTCATTGCAGACTGTGGACCAACTGGAATTTAATGGTGGAACGTGTGGCCAAGGCTATCACAGCACAGTATCCACACTGTCCTCTCACATCGCCAACCTCCTCACAGCACATCATTCAAGGGTGAGTGTAAATACTGTATTAGTTGAGAAAATTTCCTGAGAATTGTCATTGTTTAATTCGGTCTTTGAATGGACCCCTCGGGTTGATCCTCCAACGGTTTATTGAAGAAAAATGAATGTAGTTTACTTTGCTGCTCTTCTAGTACGTCATTTGTCTAGAGGGGTTTGAATATATTTTTTCCTCATTCAATGTCTCCATCAATCACTTTAAAATGCCTCACATCATTAGCTAAAGCCCTCACAGCTCTCCACTAGGCCCTGATCCTTTTGCTATTCCTTCATTTCTTTATCTTCCTCATTCCGCCATCGCGCCCCTTGGCTTTGCTATTTCCCTCGACTGGCACCCATT
Source organism: Entelurus aequoreus (assembly GCF_033978785.1). Lineage (NCBI taxonomy): Eukaryota > Metazoa > Chordata > Actinopteri > Syngnathiformes > Syngnathidae > Entelurus > Entelurus aequoreus. The sequence continues at coordinate 19,947,710 of NC_084742.1, read as the reverse complement.
CATCCATTATGGCTGTGGAGAGTCCAGACATGCTAGCTTGAGACGGCCCACACTGGGCCCTTAAGGCTTTTGTTTGCTTCAACAATACAGAGTCCACACTAGTGCACTACGGTGGTGTCACAAAGCATTGGCAGCAGTTTCCCTACATGTTAATTAATTATTTTTAAAGGGGATCTGCCCTTTTTGGAATTTTGCCTGTCGTACACAATCATTACAAAAGACATGACGATGGACAGCACGGGGCCAGAGGGGTTAGTGCGTCTGCCTCACAATACGAAGGTCCTGGGTTCGATCCTGCGCTCAGAATCTTTCTGTGTGGGGTTGGCATGTTCTCCTCATGACTGCGTGGGTTCCCTCTGGGTACTCCGGCTTCCTCCCACCTCCAAAAACATGCACCTGGGGATAGGTTGATTGGCAACACTAAATTGGCCCTAGTGTGTGAATGTGAGTGTGAATGTTGTCTGTCTATCTGTGTTGGCCCTGCGATGAGGTGGCGACTTGTCCAGGGTGTACCCCGCCTTCCGCCCGTGTGCAGCTGAGGTAGGCTCCAGCACCCCCCGCGATCCCGAAAGGGACAAGCGGTAGAAAATGGATGGATGAATGGATGACGACAGATGTATTTATTATTTTTTGCATTCTAACTCGTAAATATACGTAAATAAATGTTGGCTTATAATGGAGTCAGTAGGAGGTCCTCTATTCCCACCATTAAACCCAATAAAAAAACATCTAAAAAGCGCCAACAATACACCATTTATATTTTATGTCTTGAATATAAACCAAGTATTAGGGATATTGTTATTTTAATACAGACAAACTATTCATCACAAGCTTATATGGCTATGTTCACATCATCGAATGGTGAGCTGCTTCCTCGCCTTGGTGCTTGTGGAAGTTTATTGTAGATCATAAATCATGCCCCTTACCTTGATAGTAGAAGGATGAGGACGTATTACGACAAGTTGGGTTACTTTGACAGCCAATTTAGACCCGAGAATGGCGAGAATGACACAAAAAGACGCTTGGTTCCACACCCCTTTTCTTTGCGAAGATTATGAGTCATTCTTTATCTAAACGATAATATAACAAGATTCTATCAGTCGGCATCCCAATGACAGCAGACATTGCACAGTAAGTAATGTTTTATTATGTTTGTTGGCTCTCATGAAGTCTGAAGTGAGCAGTAATCAGTTATGTTGTTGGAAAAAAAAAGCGAACCTTGTGATGCGTTTTTTAAATTAATGCACCGCCTATGCTTAAAATGAGCAAAATACATAAATATTGAATGTTGTTATACATTTGCCCGTTACTGCATTACATATATACTTACAGCATGTATATAAAACCTTGATGGAGGTGTTTGGAGGTTTTTAAGGGCGTTATAGGCTCCATTGTAAGCGGAGCATGCTTGTCCTTGACCAACAGCTTTCATAAGGGGCGGCGTGGCGAAGTTGGTAGAGTGGCCGTGCCAGCAATCGGGGGGTTGCTGGTTACTGGGGTTCAATCCCCACCTACTACCATCCTAGTCACGTCCGTTGTGTCCTTGGGCAAGACACTTCACCCTTGCTCCTGATGGCTGCTGGTTAGCGCCTTGCATGGCAGCTTCCGCCATCAGTGTGTGAATGTGTGTGAATGGGTGAATGTGGAAATACTGTAAAAGCGCTTTGAGTACCTTGAAGGTAGAAAAGCGCTATACAAGTATAACCCATTTATTTATTTATAAAATATTCCCATAAATGACACAAAAAAACACAAATAACAAATACGCCTAAACTAAACAGGTAACAAATAATAAATAAATAAATAAATCATGAAGAAATTCAATTCATTCAGACTAATTCAATAAACACTAAATACTAAACTAAACAACACTAAAAACGACAAAATAATTAAATACTTTGCTGTAATAAATATGTTTTAAAATTTTTAAAATAAGGTCATATATATATATATATATATATATACAGTATATAAATATACTATATATACAGCATATACAGTGTGTGTGTATATATATATATATATATATATATATATATATATATATATATATATATATATATATATATATATATATATATATATATATATATATATATATATATATATAATTTTTATTTATTTTTATTTTTTATTTTTAGTTATTTATTTTATTTTTATTTTTTAATATGTTCTTTGAAACCACTAATAGTAACACAAGCTAGTCGGTGGTGTTTTTTTTCACATTTCTCCACACTCCGCACTCCACACTTGTTGAATGTGTACAGAGTAATGTTGTTGAGGAGGGCAGTCTCGGTTGGTAGATCATTCAATACAGCAGTGGATTGAATTACGGTGCTCAGCTTTTTTCTTGGAACAAGATGACTGTTAAAACTTTGCATACTCCTGATTGCGATGCTTTTGCGAATATTTTGATCACGTTTGTATTGTTGATACTGTAGCCCTTAAACTCTTGTTGCACAAATTGCGCACAACCATTCTCTTTGCTGTAGAAGGTAAAGTAACTCCAAATGTTTACATTGATATATGTAGTGATTGACTAAGGAAAACTAGTACGTATGTCTGCTCACATTAAAGTACACCAGGTTATGGTTACTATACTCTCAAGTATGGTAACATCTGTAGTCACCATGGCAGCAGCACCATCGCCATTGTCCTTACTGCCAAAATATATTTTTTGTGAGTGCTTCTAAAAATAAAGCAGCTTTTTTTTACCCCGATGACAGGTGAAAAGGAGCACGTGGGGCACCACAAAGTACATGGAACTCTACATAGTGGCTGACAACACGCTGGTAATCTCATTCTTCTTTATTTCATACTGTGGTATCCACTTAATGAAGGAGAGTGAAAGGACAATATGCTCCAATGATGAGACACTTAGTCTTCATAAACATCCACCTATTTCATTATGACTTTTTCCTTCTAAGTGCAGTCGTAACCCAGTATAATGTGTACAATTATGATGATGGACACACTAAAAAGCGGTAAAGCAAGACATATTGGCTTTCACTGAAGGACTTTTTTTACCTCATTATTGCCACTGATTCTTGGCCGTCTCTCCTTTACTGCAGTTTAAACGGCAGAATAAAGATTATGAGAAAATCAAAGCGAGGATCATGGAAATTGCTAATTATGTGGACAAGGTAAGCCGGTTGAGCTGCACGTCTTTCTATCTGTAGCAAGACTTGTGAGCAATCTTTGTGTGTTTTTTTTCCAGTTCTACAGGGCACTGAACATCCGCGTTCCTCTGATTGGTCTGGAGGTTTGGACCGACCGGGACCAGTGTATTGTCAGCGAGGAGCCCAACGCCACCCTGTGGTCCTTCCTGCAGTGGAGACAGAAGTTGAAGTCCCGCAAGAAGCATGACAACGCCCAGCTGCTAACGTGAGGAAACGCAGCACTAACTTTTGGATGTTTGAGATAAAAAAGACTGCACATTTTTCCAGTCTCCTGCAAACGTCTGCACGAAGAAGAAGGTGGAAATATTAATTAGGAAATGTGGTTCTTGGACTTGTATTATTGTGGCGCTTTAAAAGTTAGCAAAAAAAAAGAGCAAGTCTCTTCGTCGCTGTTAAATGCTTTGGATAACATGGACTCATTTCTTTAGGCGGACAGGCTTCAAGCACACTCTTTACGTTAAGTGCCCAAATGCTTGTTTTTCTTTGATGTACGTTCACTTTAATTGCCTGCACACAAAAAAACCCTAAAGCAGTGGTCCCCAACCTTTTTGTAACTGCGGACCGGTCAACGCTTGAAAATTTGTCCCACGGACCGGGGGGAGTGTTTTTTTTTGTTCTTTTGTTTTTTTTTGTCATAAAAAAATACAATCATGCGTGCTTACAGACTGTACCCCTGCAGACTGTATTGATCTATATTGATATATAGTGTAGGAACCAGAAATATTAATAACAGAAAGAAACAACCCTTTTGTGTAAATGAGTGTAAATGGGGGAGGGAGGTTTTTTGGTTTGTTGCACTAATTGTAAGTGTATCTTGTGTTTTTTATGTTAATTTAATAAGAAATAAAAATAAATATATATATATATTTTTTTAATTTCTTGTGCGGCCCGGTACCAATCGATCCACGGACCGGTACCGGGCCGCGGCCCAGTGGTTGGGGACCACTGCCCTAAAGCACCTTCTAGTGCAGGGGTAGGCAAACCATTTCACTTGCGGGCCATTTGTAAAAAACATGTGCGTTTGCACTTGTTTTAGAACTACTTATTTTAACATCTGGCAGTTGTTCTGCATCCCTATATGCTTTATTTAAATTATTGGTGTCCCGATCCGATATTGTTATCAGATATTGGTTCGATACCAGCAAAAATCGAAAACCTCCGATACAACCAGTCCTGCAGAGCATTTATTTGTGCAATGCTGGACAGTTTTCCTTTACATTTACCATCTAAATGTCCTCCGATAAGCATACAAAGTTGGTCTTTTGTTATATTTTTAATGAAGTAATTTACTGGTAAACATAGTGCCAGCAACTTGAGGGTTTCAAGTTTGATTCCTGCGTCCGCCATTCTAGTCACTGCTGCCAGTGTCACCCTCACTGGTTTAAATGAGCCTAAAAATGTAAATAATGGGTTTCATCGTGTAAAGTGCTATATATATATATAATTCACAAAATATAATTCATGGAGAAGTGTCCTTAGTTGAACAATAAAACAAAAGAAAATGAAAAAGAACGTATCCTCTAACAAACGTGTCTTGATCATTCAACCGCATCTTGAGAGTCATACGCTTAACTTTATGAATTATCATGGCCACTGTCCATTTCAGTTACTTAATAGGTTAGTGTTTTTCATACCTGCTATTGTTTTCAGTTTGAGTAATTTTACTTGATCAAGCACTTTCTAACATTCCACATTACAAAATAAAGTGGAATTAATTATGGTATTAGGGATGTAAAGATAAACGGTAATAATAACTGCGGTAAAACTCCCGAAGGTTAGTTAGTATTACTGTTTTAAATCAAAATTATAAAAAAAAAACAGTGTTGATAACTTCACTTTGATAAACTCACGAACTGACTGGAGCCAGCTCACTAGCTTAAATGCTAACATAAAAATTCCCATTTTTCCCATTAGGAAACAACATACCCCAATCTAAACTTATATAAACACATTGCTGTCTGAGCATATAAGATATTCACTTGTGCAGATTGAACCTAAAAGATGTGCTCTCTTAGGACAGAGTGACACCTTACAATGTGTCTATTTATAAAAAAAAATTGTCAAAAGATTTCACTGTGTGTACATTCAACAATACCGCGATAATAATGATAACCGTGAAAATTTTGGTCACAAAAACAAGGATATGAAATGTTCATATCGTTACATGATACCTAATCGGTATTGGCCCCATATGTGCCCATACAATGAACAAACTACAACTAATAGACTAAAAGCTTGGTGACAACTACTATGGTATAATAAAAACCTAATTTTAAAAAATGGGAGAATTTGGGGCGGCCGTCTCCACTGACTGAACCCACTAACACACTGATTGCACATGAGACTGATAAGACAGGCATCACTTGTGTTTGGGATGCTAAATGCAAAAGGAAGATGGAAGTCTCCTTGTCATGTGACAGTTGACATCACCAATCAATGTGCATCCACTGTGGATTCATTATATCAACAGGAAGCAGATCTAAGTTAAGTGATTTTTCTCTTTGTGTGTGTCTTCATGTGTGTCACAGTGGCGTGATTTTCAAGGGGACGACTATTGGCATGGCACCGCTGGAAGGCATGTGCAGTCTGGAGAACTCAGGAGGGATCAATGTGGTATGTGGAAATAACGTTTGTCCTCTTTGTGTTCCTTTCTTTTCACTGTTTGAAATCATTTGCTATTGATTGATTGACTTATCCATTCTCTCCAAAGGAGGCCTCACTAGTGATTTATTCTTCACTAACCATATTAAAAAACACATATGCAGTGCTTAGCTTGTGTGAGACCATATTGGCAATAAGAAAACAACAGAACCTTGAATTACAGTAAGTGCCCCAAAGAGGCATGTAAATAAGCTTTGCACGCTTCATTGGCAACATTAATAATGTGGGATGAGTGAATATGATTTATTTTAGAAATATGAAACATCTCAGACATGTAATGAAGATGTTTACTGCGAGAAAGGAGAATGAAAACACACATTTCTAGCTCCAGGTGGCAATTTATTACAGTACAGTGGATGTGTTCGTTCCCGCCGAAAGTAACGGACATGTGTCAATGAAGGAACCCAGCTGGAGAGATCAATAGCTTGATTAGTTACTGATAGCTGTTCAGCATCTCGTGGGTCGAGGTGCTGTAACAAATCCAAATGGCGTCGTTTAGAAAGCACCTACACCCCTGTTTTTGTCATTATGCAGAATTTTGAAGAAGGGTTAAAAGGGAATGACTTCATTTCGGAGTATTGTGTCTGTGTAACACAGCGCTATGGATGGCTTTCATTTTAATTGAAGCCACTTTCCCCCTTGGCGCATTTAATTCTAATCATGCACGTTAAAAGTTCTAACAGGAAACACAGAAAAAATGTGAGCTCAGCGCTCTGTCAAATGTTTACGCCAGCAGGTAAGGTGTAATAAAGAGTGCACTTTGTGAAAAATAAATTTGCATCCACTTTAGAAGGTACAATATCACCGAGTGGCTTTTGACTTGTTGGTATTTGGAGAGTCGGTTAGAGAAAAAAAAACATTCTTTCTACAGTGTAAGGAGTGGACTTCTGACTGGCATTGACATCAATGTAAGAAGTTGCAGACATAATCAAATTAATGCACATTTACTTGTGACTTTGTCCAAAGCTGTAAGTATAATGAACAATAAAACGTTTTTTTACCTAGAGCAGTCTGTTTACATATTTATCCTTGTTTTATATACATTTTATGTACATAATTTTGTATTTTCTGTATTTGTATTATATTCTTATTTAACAGCTGCAGTAATTTGTTGTACATCTTGCCCATATTGACAATCAAGCTTTTTTGCGTGCACAAATCTTTCTTTTGGTGGGTAACAATCTTTAAAAAAGAAAATGAATGTAATAGAATTAAGTTTAATTCTCCCAGTCTTTTTATGATAACTGTTTTACTGAACAGGTAGTCATTGAATGCTGTGTAACTTTGGATGTGGTTGGGCTGCAACTAACCATTCTTTTAATAGTCGACTAGGGTATTTTTTGATTAGTCGAATAGTCAAACCATTATTGCCTATATTATCTGCTATATATGTTGGAGTCCATGACTTGATTTGACCTGATTTCCCAAAAAAATTATAGTAAATTGTTGGTAAGTTCTATGTTGGTCTTGACCCACAAGATGCAGAGAAAGCAGGCGTAGCGCAGGTAAAAGTAAATTTCATTTAAAAGAACAAAGCAATAGTGCAGCAGGAAGTGCACAGGAAGCATAAACACTTGAAAGAAAACGCATGAAACCAAATGGTCCATAAAAGCATCCTGGTTGGTAACTAGGGACAGTTGTGTGTCAGACTAGAGCTCAGACAAGGGAACTGGTGGAGGCAAACCGCAAGTGCAAAACGAAAATAAGAGTGCTGGACAGGAAATAAATAAAGAAACTAATAATAAAGTCCAAACTGCAATGCGAAATCATGACAAATTCTAACAAAAGAAACATAAATCACTAAGGAATCAATGGTTTTACTTTATTACACAAAGTAGATAACCACAGTGAAAAATAAATAGACTTAAAGTGCAAAATATCCTGTAAACTTGAATTTCAGTGTGACCAAAAAGCCTGAAGACTACTTTTGTCTTGTACTGGATTACTCAGCTGCCATCAGTAACCTGAAGGAAAAATATAAATGTTCCTTATCAAAGTAAAAAAATATTAGCATTAGAGATGCGCCGATTTTATCGGCCGATAAATGCTTTAAAATGTAATATCTGAAATTATCGGTATCGGTTTCAAAAAGTAATGTTTAAAAAAATAATAATAATGTTTGTCCTGTCCAGCTTCTCAGGCAAATTATATAGTTGATGTAGATGCCCGTATCGGCTGTTCAGATTGAGCCCAGTTTATAATTTCCTGTTATACAGTATGCCAGGCAGTCTTGCCCTAAAGGAGGACTATGTTATTGTTTACTTTATTACTCTAGTATACTCTGGACTGAAGCTGTGTGCCTTCATTGTTTTTGTAGCTGTTGTTTTGAGGCATGTTTAAAAAAAATAATGCACTTTGTGAAAGTCAAAGTATAGTACTTCCTATAGTTGTAGTGGGTATCAGGATTATCTCAGGGAGAGCATGTCCCAAATTCCAAGCTGCTGTTTTGAGCCATGTTAAAAAAAAATAATGCACTTTGTGACTTCAATAATAAATATGGCAGTGCCATGTTGGTATTTTTTTCCATAACTTGAGTTGATTTATTTTGGAAAACCTTGTTACATTGTTTAATGCATCCAGCGGGGCATCACAACAAAATTAGGCATAATAATGTGTTAATTCCACGACTGTATATATCGGTATCGGTTGATAGCGGAATCGGTAATTAAGAGTTGGACAATATCGGAATATCGGATATCGGCAAAAAAGCCATTATCGGACATCCCTAATTAGCATCCTGCTTTACTTTTTATCTGCTATTGTTGTAGGCTCCAGCTCAACTGTCAGTTTTTATTCATGCATTTGGCTTATGTTAATGTGGCAAGGGGTTATGTTGGTAGAGTGGCCGTGCCAGCAATCGGAGGGTTGCTGGTTACTGGGGTTCAATCCCCACCTTCTACCATCTTAGTCACGTCCGTTGTGTCTTTGGGCAAGACACTTCACCCTTGCTCCTGATGGGTGCTGGTTAGCACCTTGCATGGCAGCTCCCGCCATCAGTGTGTGAATGTGTGTGTGAATGGGTGAATGTGTAAATACTGTCAAAGCGCTTTGAGTACCTTGAAGGTAGAAAAGCGCTATACAAGTATAACCCATTTATTATTATTATCACTTTATGAAATTTAAAATTGCATCCACTTTAAAAGGTACAATACCACAGAGTGGCTTTTGACTTGTTGGTATTTGGAGAGCCAATTAGAAAAGGACAATAAAACTGCAAATTGACCTTAAAAGCTTCCATTTGTTGTGTAAAATGATTGCGGCAACGCACCTGCATTCAGCACACTTCCTAATGACCTTATTTTTGATGAAATCATAAGTAAATGCCATTATGATTTCCACAGGATCACTCAGAGGTTTCTATTGGCGCTGCCGCCACAATGGCCCACGAGATCGGACACAACTTTGGGATGAGTCATGACCACGACGGCTGCTGCTTGGAAGCGACTGCTGACCAGGGGGGTTGCGTTATGGCGGCTGCCACTGGGTGAGGCTCCCTGAATGCAACACACAACATTAGGTACACATATTCACGTCGCCATGATTTCCTTCACAGACATCCATTTCCGAGGGTCTTCAGCCACTGCAGCAAACGTGACCTGGACAGCTATTTCCAGAAGGGGGGAGGCATGTGTCTCTACAACATGCCCAACATGAAGGACCTCGTGGGGGGGAAGAAGTGCGGCAATGGCTTCGTGGAGGATGGAGAGGAGTGCGACTGCGGTGAACCGGATGTGAGTGCACTTTAGTCTGTTCTGCTTTGAAGCTTGTCTTTGGTGTGTTTGATGGATGTGTAGTCAGAGATCTTGGGGCATCCTCACGCTATGCAACTCGTGACATGCCGGACTTGGGCACCATTCCCCTTCCTTCTCTTCCATTCACACAGAGCATTCAAGTTACAACCAGTTTGCTTCTCCCATCATTACACTACTATGACTGCAATTTCCCTTACTTTGTGGATTATTTGTCAATAAGTCTTACTTCAAATTGTTCTGATTATTCATTTTGTGCGAGGAGGCCATCGTTATTACTTACAAGAGGAGCCATCGCATTAATTAAATGAAAGGTGTTTATAATATGTGAGCAAGCGTGCCGTGAGTTTGACTTTTGGAGATTTTAGATTGTTTTGTACAGTGGAGCCCGTTTATGTCGACGTCTCTTGGGCAGGCCAATTGACTTTGGCTTGGTGGTAAACTAGCCATTACTTTGACCAGAGGCATAAGGTGACTGGGCGATTATAAAGGATTTTTAAACCTGCAACTGTTTTTAGTTTTCCATTTTATAATTTAGATTCTTCTTGATCATATATGTTATACATTTATTTAATAGAGCTGCTGCTGTAATTTTGTTGTATGTCCTGACTACAATGACGATAAGCTTTTATACAATGTAAAATCTAAAAAAAAAATTAAAAAAAAAAAAAAAAAAAAAGGAAATGCATTTTTTTAAATTGCTGGGTTCATTATCAGGATATCTTGCTGGCGTGATCCAAGAATGCAGAGAAGGAAGGTGAAGTGCAAGCAGGAAGTAATTTTATAAGGTAACAGGCAGAACTTTGTGCAGGAACTCAGGTATATTGCACATGCACTGTTGCATACAGAAAACAATGAACCAGCATCGAACAGCAGGCAATACTGGAAGATACACCTTCCAAATTAGTCGTCCTGACAGGTGAGTCACCTAATCACCACAGGTGTGCTCAATCAGAACAATATTTTTAAGAAATGACCAGTTTACGCCGACGAAGTGGTCAACGATGTATGACGACACAAGACGTAACACAGTATTAATAAAAACACGGTGAACTGGGACCGTCCAAAGTGGGTTCCACTGTGTTTTGTTTCTATCGTGGATTTTGTCGGTTATCACTAATGCTCTTAATAGACTGCATTACAATCATTTTATGATTTGTCGATGTTGTGCGCATGCATATGTGTGTACATGGATTGTGCCGTGCCCTAGACCAGTGGTCCCCAACCTTTTTGGAACCGCAGACCGGTCAACGCTTGAAAATTTGTCCCACGGACCGGGGGTATTTTTTTATTTTTTTTTGTCATAAAAAAATACAATCATGTGTGCTTACTGACTGTATCCCTGCAGACTGTATTGATCTATATTGATATATAATGTAGGAACCAGAAATATTAATAACAGAAAGAAACAACCCTTTTATGCGCATGAGTGTGAATGAGTGTAAATGGGGGAGGGAGGGAGGATTTTTGGGTTGGTGCACTAATTGTAAGTGTGTCGTGTGTTTTTTATGTTGATTTAATAAAAAAAGTAGAAAAAATTTGTTTTTATTTTTAATTTTTTTATTTCTTGTGCGGCCCGGTACAATCGATCCACAGACCGGTACCGGGCCGCGGCCCGGTGGTTGGGGACCACTTCCTCTATTCTTGCCAGATGAGTGGAAGTGTCCGTGCACTTACCGTTCACTAGCAAAAGGTACCAAACTTAGTTGTGAAGTGAGCTTCAGCACATTACAATTGGCATTGTGTGATTAAGCCCTTAAAGGAGAATGGCACTTTTTGGGGAATTTTGCCTATCATTTACAAACATTATGTAAGGCAAGTACACATATGTTTTTATTTTTTTATGCATTCTTACTAGTAAATAAATGTGAGCAAAAGTCCACTTACAATGGACCCTATTGGAGTCACTCTATTGATGCCTATAAAGCCCTTAAAAAAACCTCCAAACATTTCCATCAATATTCTGTATATGCAAGTATACACTACCGTTCAAAAGTTTGGGGTCACCCAAACAATTTTGTGGAATAGCCTTCATTTCTAAGAACAAGAATAGACTGTCGAGTTTCAGATGAAAGTTTTCTTTTTCTGGCCATTGTGAGTGTTTAATTGACCCCAAAAATGTGATGCTCCAGAAACTCAATCTGCTCAAAGGAAGGTCAGTTTTGTAGCTTCTGTAACGAGCTAAACTGTTTTCAGATGTGTGAACATGATTGCACAAGGGTTTTCTAATCATCAATTAGCCTTCTGAGCCAATGAGCAAACACATTGTACCATTAGAACACTGGAGTGATAGTTGCTGGAAATGGGCCTCTATACACCTATGTAGATATTGCACCAAAAACCAGACATTTGCAGCTAGAATAGTCATTTACCACATTAGCAATGTATAGAGTGTATTTCTTTAAAGTTAAGACTAGTTTAAAGTTATCTTCATTGAAAAGTACAGTGCTTTTCCTTAAAAAATAAGGACATTTCAATGTGACCCCAAACTTTTGAACGGTAGTGTATATTTAATGTAGTAATATGTATGTATTTTGCTCATTTTAGGCATAATTTCATAGATGCATCAAACATAATTAAACATCACTTACTGCACAATGTTTGCTCTCACTGGGATGCCGTGTGATGGGATGTTTATATCTTCTCGTTTAGATGAAGAATGACACATCCTCCTCGCGAAGGGTTAAAAAAAATAAGGTGAACGCAAACCAGTGTCTTTCGCGTGTCTTTCTCGCCATTTCCGTTAAAGTGTAACAACTTCTCAGTTTATGTCCACATCATTTTGCTATCAAGGTGAGGGACATGATTTATAATCTATAATTAACTTTCACAAGCACAGAGGTGAGACAACAGCTCACCAGTTGATGATGTCAATACAGCAGCATAAAGCAGTTGCCGCTCTCTGATCAATGCGTCGCTAAATGTAGGACTTTAACGTTAGCGCTTATAATAACAATATTGCTAATACTAGATTAATATTCAGGTCACGAAATGTAAATAGAGTATTGTTGGCACATTTTGGATGTTTATTTATTGGGTTTTATGGTCGGAATAAACGCAATAGACGTTACGACGTCATGACGCCCATTGGCTTCATTGTAAGCAGACTTTTATTTGCGAGTTAGAATACATTAATTCCAAAAAAAAGACATGTGTTCTTGTCTCTCATGAAGATTGTGAATTATAGGCAAAATTCTAGAAAACACAAAACAAGTATAGTTCCCCATTAAGTTCTTCCACATCAAATTGATCCAAGGTGAGGAGGAATTTTAAAGTATTACAAAAAACTTCCCAAAGTGGACCTCTTTTTTGTTACTATGCTAAACACTTGTTACCACAAAGTTAGAAGTATAGAATTGTCTTGGTCAGATTAGGAATTGGGATTCAGCTGGGAACGAAGAGCTCTAGGCTAACCCCTAATTGATCAATTCATTGATTAAGCGTCTTTGTGGTGCTTCTTTAACTAACTAGGCCTCATCCTACATGCAGCATGCGTTTCATTGTTTTCTCACACTTGAGAGATTTTCGTAAAGTTTGTTCAAATGTCTGCTGTGTAAAATCAATAGAGCGGCTGAGCAAACCCGCTTTGCTTTGAGCAGCTGCAAGTGGCTGTCGCCGGGAGGCTTCTGACAAGCTCCTCGCTTTCAGTACAGCTACAAGACGCTGCTTGATAAACATACATACGCACACGTTGCCAGCGTTAGGGTTTGCAGACAAGGAAAGTCCAAAGAGCAGTTTGAAGAGTTCTTTGTGCTTTGCTCAGAGATAATTCCATCATTTGTTCTTTGTGACAGCACACAAACGACTGCATACTCTTGTTGTTGTTTTCATCACCCATAATCTCCTACGTCTCCTGCCAGCATGATCACCTTCTTCCTCTTTAAATCCTCCTCTCCTCTTGCTCGAATCAACTTCTACATTTATTAGAGGGTGCCATGGCAACAGGAGATGCTCTGTGCCGCAATGTGTCGCACCTCTGCATTTTATTTTTACACACTTTCCCTCACCCCCATCTTTTTGAAGTTTTGACATGCCTGTCGTAATTTTAATCCCCTAATGCCCCACCCAAAGCACTGCAAAGTCACTCATTTTTAATGCTTTCTGAGTGGCATGGTGCACTTTACTAACATGACTCAGGGCAGTGCTTCTACATTATTATCTGTAATGACCCCTGTGGGGGACAGAAATGTTTCCATGACCCCTCTGAATGAAACTACTATTGAGAACTTGATCTTATCTTTTTATTTATCTGTATAGACTGTGTGAGCTATATTCTTTATATTTACCGCTGACGATGACTCCTTTTTTCTTTTCATTCCTGTCACATCTCTCTGCCTCCGTTATCTCTGTACACATCTGTTCCTGTGTACTTAACTACTGCTACCAGGTAGAACAGGGAGCTTGTTGATTAGATTGACCACTGCTGCCATCTAGCTGCAAACATGTGTATCATTCTAGCATGAATACAAGAATGTGGACATAAATAATGAAAGTCTCGCCTGAAAACTCACCAACTGACCAGCCCCCAGGGCGTCCCCACCCCCAAACCCTCCCTTGTGCAATTCCTTCATGTGGTGTTTTAAATCCAAAAACAAAACAGACAAGGTCATGATATTTTTTGATGTGTTATAAAAGACCTTGCCACACGAGCACACATACAGTAAAACCCAGTGAAGTCAGTCCCACGTGTATGTCGATAATTGCTCTATGTTGATCAACTCATTCATCGTGTTGTTTTTAGCACTAAAAAGTGCCCGCCTAAGCATTGTCAACATGGTCGACCGCTTTTGTCGACACAAATTTTAATCAAAGAGATCATTTCTATGAAAACTCAGTGCATTTTGTCAACAATGGTGTAGTGAAACAACAACATGCAATGATTTATACCCATTGAGGAAATTTTGATTTAAAGGAGACCTCAAATGAGTCTAATCAACAGTTAACACACTTTATTGTGATCTAGATTTGAGTAATTAGTATTTGATACTCTTAGATATTGGGTTTCACTATGTAAAGCGCTTTGAGTCACTTGAGAAAAAGCGCTATATAAATGTAATTCACTTCACTTCACTTAGGTATACATTTTGTGTACATTTTGCTCCACAGTTACATTATAACCAGCTTTTTTGGTCCGTCTGGTTTGTGTGTGGAAGCGTTCCCTTTAGATTGCAAATGAAACACTCCACGCCCCGCACTCAACAACATTTTTAGAATTGATCTTATGAAAATGTACACTATTTGGGTATTTTGAAGACAAATCACCACTATTTATTTTGTATGTAGATTTACCAGTCCCAACATTAGGTATACCTTGTGTACCGCACGACGCAAAAAGAGCAGCATTTACCATCATTTACTGTATTTATTAATTGCATATCAGTGTTTTTGTGTGCATACCACGATAGACCTGCTCAGTGGCCTTGTGGTTTGAGTGTCCGCCCTGAGATCGGTAGGTCGGGAGTTCAAACCCCGGCCGAGTCATACCAAAGACTATAAAAATGGGACCCATTACCTCCCTGCTTGGCACTCAGCATCAAGGGTAGGAATTGGGGGTAAAATCACCAAAATGATTCCCGAGCGCGGCGACCACTGCTGCTCACTGCTCCCCTCACCTCCCATGGGGTGAAACAAGGAGAGGGTAATTTCACCACACCTAGTGTGTGTGTGACTATCTTAACTTTAACTTTAATAAGATGATGCGTCCAAGATGAAAATAATACTTTACTCTATGATTCCAACTTTTTCATTATTGTTCCTCAAACCAAATAGTGTTGTCGCAATGACACAATTTTTTGTCTGAGCTAATCCAACTTTGTATTGGTCCGTGACAAAACAGTCCAAAGTAAAATGTATTTATTGTATTATATTTGTTGTATTTATTTTATAGACATCAGAGCAGGCTGGAGAGCATGAGACAAAAATAAAATACATTGTCGGCTTCGGGCAGCGGCAAACAGTCTCACAGCCTGAAGCAGAGGTGAAGGAAATTCTAGAAATGACCACATAAGTACATTCACCACATAAGTACATTCACCACATTGTGACATCCCACTGCGCCCAAAGTTAAAAGAAGACTCCAAAACACGGTGTTCAGAGGCATCGAAAACAGCATGCAAGCTCACGCCCAAATGCATGAACCTTATGATTTGATGCTTTGGCATTGTTTAACATAAGTATCCAACATTGTAACATTTTGTAAGTCAGTAAACAAGAAGATAATCATAGGTCCTCTTGAAGCTTAAAAAAAACATTGCAGTTATATCGTTTCAATCACAGCGACTAACAAAATACGCCTATTCATTTTTTAGATATTTGGTCACCAGGAGAAAGATCTGTGCGTGTGCTTTATTGTCATTGCAGTCAAGACGTATAATAAAATTACCGCTTTAAAAAAGATTTCGGTTTTGTCGATGTCAATGAGCTTGTCTGAAGTACGTCGTAAGAGGGGGTTCCACTGTATTATCTAAAAGTCAAATTTTCCAAATTTGAAAAACATCCGTTCACATGAAACCACATTTACCAATGCCCATGTTCGTGTTGACAGCCTCAGTATTCTCAATTGTTTACAGGAATGTACCAATGACTGTTGCAATGCCAACAACTGCACTCTGAAGGAGGAGGCTCAGTGTGCTCATGGGGTGTGTTGCCAAGGCTGTAAGGTAACACGCGCGTGCACACACACACATACAGCAGTCCATTATGACATTATCACCTTCGTAGGCTTTTACGACGACTTCCGTTGCGGCACCTAGTTTCAGTTTCAAACCGCAACAGCGTCCCTAAGTGCAGCGCTGTAATGCTGATTCTGACATTTCGCTGTAAGAGAGAGGTGTCAAAGCTGAGTACCTACACTGTTTGTTTCAGATGTAATCCAAAGTTACAGAAAAAAATGAAAATGCAAAGAGTCCACTTGGATACGTTTTTGTTCATTTAAGCTGCTTAACTAGCTGGACAATAAAACATACTTACATAAACAAAGATGCATATGCAAAAGTGCAATATATTTATCTGTACAGTAATCTATTTATATCTGCACATTATTTTGTAAATGCAAACACTCTGCACCTTATTGCTCTTTTATCCTGCACTACAACGAGCTAATGCAACGAAATTTCGTTGTTATCTGTACTGTAAAGTTCAAATTTTAATGACAATAAAAGGAAGTGTAAGTCTTAAACCAATTCAATATAAATCAATATATACTCAGGTTAAAGGTAGATGTCGTTGGAGATGACAAAGTAAAATAATAAATGTATTTTATTTTTACAATATGCTGGAGGTCAATAAAAAACGAGCTGCATGCTAAAAATGGTCACACCACTGTTTATTTGTTACCATTAACTATGTATTATAGATGGTTAAACAATGGGCTTCACATTTATGATTGGTAATGAATGCAAACTTGAAAAGCGTCTTTATGAGGCACGGGTGAAACATGCAATTAGTCAGTTGTGGGATCTATAAAAATCCTGTGGATGGGGTGTTAATTAATCGTGTGTACAAGCAATTGAGGCATAATGGATTGTACCACTTGGCTGCAACCATCTGCGGACTGTTCAGCAAGCAAGTTGAATTCTAAAAGGATCACTGTTAAGAAAAAAATGACAATTATGCCCACAGTTGTATCACCAACATTCAGAACAGTCCTGTGCTTCGCCATTTGACCTTGATATGAAAGCATTAGAATCATTTATTCAACATTTCTTGCATCGCTGCTGTTGCCATAGCGATCCAGTCTTTGTGGTCTATAATATTGATGGCAAAGGCCCAGATAGCGCCCTATGCCGTGGGGCAAACCATAAACATGAGAATGCTTACTTCGTATCTTCACCCCTCCTCTCTCGGCTCCAGTTGAAACAGGCAGGCACCATGTGCCGGGGCCCGGCTGGGACCTGCGATCTGCCCGAGTACTGCACGGGGGCGTCGCCTTACTGCCCCGCCAATGTCTACCTGCTGGACGGCTCCACCTGCCAGTACGGACGGGCCTATTGCTACAACGGCATGTGTCTGACCCACGAGCAGCAGTGCCTCCAGCTGTGGGGCTCCGGTAAGGAAGCATCCTCTTCTCGTGAACATTGTGCTCAATTCTCTTGTAAATGTGACGTTTCCGTCAAACATGTCAACCACATTGACTGTGAACTCCTACAGTTCAGCTGTGAAGTGTTTATCTATTGATTTATTGTTTTTATTTTTTCGAGCAGTAAGCAATTATGGAATACATGGTGTTTCCAGGTGCCCGGCCGGCCCACGACGCCTGCTTTGAAGACGTCAATGCGGCAGGAAACGCTTTCGGAAACTGCGGTAAAGATGAGCACGGCAACTACATGAAGTGTGCAAAAAGGTGAGTGATGATGGTGAATGAAGATGTGCTCTACTCCAATGTGTGATGACGCAGGATGTCCACAATGCGCTGAAGACTATTTTAGGATGAGAGGAAATTGGTGGATTAGATGAAGTGAAGCGAACATAATCATCCTCCTTTTTTTGTCCTATGTTAACATTTAGGGGGGGAAAATCATGTTTTGGGGTTTTTTTTACATGCTAACCCAGTTAGCCTAACTATGGCGGTGCTGCAGCTAATGAATGGATCTAAATGAGCAATTTAGTTATGTTAATTAGGAAATTGATAATCATGATGATGATGATGATGTTGCCCTACAGTAGTCATTAGACACTGCAGTGAGGCTGATTAGAGGATATGTAAATGCAATACGTCCCCAGACGGAGCCTGACTAATCGTTGCATTAGTCACCGCGCTATCATACTGTAATTGTCAGCATTTATCCACTCAGACGGCACGTGTGAGTTTGTGTACTTGCCTGTCTCTGTCTGCATATCAATGAAGAAGATGTTAGTGATGATAAGAAAGTATTCACAAGAATAGATCAACAAAAAACAAACCAATACAGTGGAGGAAATAAGTACAGTGGTACCTCAACTTTAGAGTGTGTTTGAGATAAAAGCTTTCTCAGTTAAAAGTTATGCTTTAATTTGCCGACAAAAATTTGAGTTACAAGCATACCTGCCATTAGTTAGCGCAGCAAATATCACAGTAAACCCTGTAAGATCCGCCTAAAACATCTGGTCTTACTCGCTAGCATTAGCTTATAGCTAGGGGTCGACATAACTTTGTTTTCTAACCATGGGAACGGAGAAAGTGAGTGAGAAGGTCAATGCTATAAAGAAGCAGATGATATTTATTGATTTAAAGAAAGAAATCATAATAAACAAGCTCGCTAACTTAACAACGGCTAAGATGTTAAAATATCTAAACAGCATACATTTATCCTTGAAAATATGGAACAACTGGAGGAGAGACCGTAGAAGTCTACTCCACAAGGTAAATTCTGTACATTATTTTTACATTACTTCATAAAGTACTGTTGGATTGTTTGTAATCATTTCTATTGTATTGTAATATTTATTTTCTAAAAGTGAAGTGTTTTTCTTTTTAAAAGGCATGTTACGTGTTACAATCGTGCTGTTTTTTAGGGGTTGGGGGTTAAGGGGGAAAGCACCAATCAAATTGATTTTAATACATTTCAGTGGGAGATGTTCATTTGAGATAGTGTTTTCAGTTAAGAGCTCTGTCACAGAACCAATTAGGCTCATAAGTTGAGGTACTACTGTGTTTGTTTTTATTATGTAAATGTACCCTCTTATAGAGATTTCAAGATTCCATTATTTAATGGCAGATTAATTGTACAGAGAGAGACATAATGTGAAAAACATTTAAAGGGGTCTTATTATGCAAAAACAACTTTTAGATTAAACCACCCACAAAACGGCACATCCTGAAGAGAATAGATCCTGAAGATAGTCTGTAAAACATAATCTATGCAAAATGTTGACCAAAGAACCACCATTACATCTTATGTACACCACAAGGAAGTGTTTAAATTTAGAAAAACATCATAATATGACCCCTGTAAATAAAGACTGTATATTATTACTAAATTATAAAATATTAAAGAAATTAGTATTTGATCCTCTACCATACCGGTTATGTGTCCATTAAGCACACATTAATCGTGTCCCATTACGAAAGTACTCCTAATCTCAATCTCTTAAAATTGATAAAAGACATGTTTCAGAGAAACAGTCTCTTGTGTTCAAACATCTCCACCACAATGGGGAAGACCAAAGAGCTATCAAATGACCTCAGGGACCAGATTGTAGACCTGCACAAGACTGGAATGGACCACAAGATGATGAGAAATAGGCCACTTTTGGTGCAATAATTCATAAATTAATGAAATACAAGATAGCAATCAATCGCTCTTGCTCTGGAGCTCCATGCAAGAATTCACCTGATGGTGTAAGAATGATTGTTAGAAAGGTGAGAGACTAGCTCAGAATTACAAGGGGAAAGCTGGGTAATGGTATCAAGGACATTGGAAGCACAGTCACTAAGAAAAAACATTAGTAACACTTTTCTGTAATGATTTGAGAACCTGCAGAGCCTGAAGGTCCCACTGCTTTACAGGCCCATCTGAAGTTTGACAATCAACACCTGAATGACTCAAACATTGGGAGAATGTAATGTGGTCGCATGTGACCAAAATCAAGCTCTTTGGCATCAAGTTGACTGGAAGTGTTTGGGTGCAGAGAAATGCTTAATCTGACTCTAACAACAGCATCCCTATTGCCAAACATGGAGGTGCAAACATTCTGCTGATTTTTCTTCTGAACAAAAACCCTCCTGTGATCGTTGCAATTCTGCTGACCAACTCCAAGAAACATAAACAGGGGTTGTACAAAAAGTGTATAATTTATAACCTCTATGTATTGTTATTTGTTGCACTCTGTCTCTGTGTTACAATAAATGTAGCATAAAAGTTCTGGATTGTTCATTTTAAGGGGTTAGACTTAAACAATCAAGACGGGATCAAATACTTGTTTTACGCACTGTGCATATAGTTCTCCTGCTAGTTTGTGGGCATTAAGACTGTTGCATGTGTTTGTGTGCAGTGATGCCAAGTGTGGAAAGATCCAGTGCCACAGTGCTGCCAAGAAGCCCAAAGGTACCAACGCTGTGTCCATCGACACCACCATCAAGACGGGAGGCATGGAGGTGAAGTGTCGCGGGACCTACGTCTACAGCACGCAGGACGGCCAGGGGGACCTACCCGACCCCGGCCTTGTCGTGACCGGCACCAAGTGTGGCGAGGGCCAGGTGCGTCCTCGATTCAGCAAAGTGTGACGTTACTTGTTATTCAAAGACAGCCGAAGCCAAATTACAAGTCTCAGATATTTGAACAACGAGCGCTGTCTCTCTCTCCTGGGCACTTATCAAATGCAACGTTTGGATCGGAGGAACGACCTTGCTAATTCTCAGCCACTTTTTCCAGACAAATTCCACTTCGACAATTGAGGTACGCACCATGAGCAATATATTTAAGAAGTAATAGAAAATACACTGTCAGGCAGTCAGTTCACCTGCTCTACTATTGCGACTTTGGCACTAACAGATGTGTACACACACCGCTGTGTCCCTTCTGCTATTAGTGTGGCATTAAAGTTAAAGTTAAAGTACCAATGATTGTCTCACACACACACTAGGTGTGGTGAAATTTGTCCTCGGCATTTGACCCATCCCCTTGTTCACCCCCTGGGAGGTGAGGGGAACAGTGGGCAGCAGCGGTGGCTGCGCCCAGGAATCATTTTTGGTGATTTAACCCCCAATTCCAACCCTTGATGCTGAGTGCCAAGCAGGGATTTAATGGGTCCCATTTTTATAGTCTTTGGTATGACTCGGCCGGGGTTTGAACTCACAACCTACCGATCTCAGGGCGGACACTCTCACCACTAGTAGTATTGTATGTAACAAAAATTCTGCAAATGCCAAAAAACACACACAACCCCCAAAGACAACTGCAGGAGAGATATGCTGCAACTTCACAAAATATAACAAAAGTTAGCCAGGCACCACCAGGAAGTTAACTGGGGGCACCAAACCTGAGAGTTATGTGTCATTAAATACTTAAGATGTCATATTTTACAAGATTATTGAGCAAGCAATTTCTACAGCCAAGTAAAGACCTAAATAACAATTAATTTTACCAACATTTTTGTGGGATATCTTTAAAGGGGAACTGCACTTTTTTTAATTTTTTCTATCATTTACAATCCTTATGTGAGACAAGCACACATATGTTTTTCTTTGTTTATGCAGTCTAACTAGTAAATAAACGCTAGCAGAAGTCAGCTAACAATGGAGGTAATGGGATTCACTCTATATCGCCTATAAAGCACTATTTAAAAAATGCAATAACCTCCTTTTATATACATGCTGTAAGTGTATATGTAATGTAGTAACAGGCACATTCATAACAACATATAATATTTATGCATTTTAGTCATTTTAAGCTTACAGCTGTGGATTAATTTCAAAGACACATTACAGCGTTTGCGATTTCTTTCAAAAATAAAATACAACTACTACTTGGCAGACTTTATGCTACCCAACAATGACTACTTTGAGACAAATGATGATCCAGAATCTTATATTTTTTAGCCTAAGTATGAGGATAATCAGTTACAAGTTTTAGAAGCTAAGTGATCTAATCCAGCAAGTAGCAGTATTGCTAAGTGCTAAACAAGAAATACAAACTACAAACATAATAAAACAATCACTTACCGTACAATGTCTTCTCTCACTGAGATGCCGACTGATGGGATGTTCATATTTTCCCGCTTAGATGGAGCAATAATTGTAAACCTCACGCAGGTAAAAAAAAAAAAAAAAAAAAGGTGGCAACAAACCAGCGTCTTTTCATGTCTTTCTTGCCTTTGTTTGTAGCATTTCTGCACATTTGCCCCTGTACACCACTGTAAGTAGAGTGTAGGATATTTGTACTAGACACTGAATTGTGAATTATTTTTCTTTAGCACTTTTCTCTAGAGACTCAAGCGCTTTACATAGTGAAACATATCTACATCTATTAAGCTACATTTAAACCAGTGTGTGTGGCACTGGGAGCAGGTGGGTGAGGTGTCTTGCCCAAGGACACAATGGCAGTGACTAGGCTGGCGGAAGCGAGGATCGAACCTGGAACCCTCAAGTTGCTGGCACGGCCACTTTACCAACCGAGCCGCGCTGCCACAAAGCAAATAAATGGCAGTGGATTAAACCAGCAGGGGGCACATTAATTGGAGCATTTTGCATGATTCTATTTGAAAAACAGACCTAATCAGTAAAATATCTGCAAATAAGACAGCAGCAACAGTAACAGCATGATACTGGTACTTTCTTTTTCACGTCACTCTTTAAAATGTGTATTTCTGTGTAAAAGTGCCAAAGTGTACTCCCTTAAAAACAAAAGGGAGAGAATTTCCCACGACCAACCTGAATTTAATTACTAGTGAGAACTTGATATTAACCATCATATTTTTTCTGTACAACGCACTGTGCGAGTTACATTCTTTATATATGCTGCTGACTCCTTTTTCTTTTCAATCCTGTCACCTCACCTCACCGTGACCCCCCAGGGGATCCCATTCCACTATTTGAGAAACACTGTGTTAACGTTTTCTTTCTTTGCAAGTAATAGAATACACAAGTGAGATGGTTGATCATGAAAGTGCTCAAACTGGAAGAACGCATAAAGTTTTAAATCTGTTTTCAGTGCCAGCTGAAGTGTGTCTCTGAGGCAAATATTCCACATCCACTTGCTTTTGTTCTCACAGGTATGTCGGGACCGCCGGTGTCAAAACGCATCTTTTAACGAGCTGGAGGTTTGCATCGCACGCTGCCACGGCAATGGAGTAAGGACACACACACACGCACACCTACACACACACACAGAAAAAAAACACTGCCATGATCTGTGTCCTTGTGCTAAACTTGTGTGTTTTGCCATTGCACAAAGCAGCCGTAAAAGGCAGGAATGATAAGATGAAATTAAACAACAGCTGAAATACAGCAGTCTTCCCGAGGTAATGAGCTATTTATTGGAACCGTACAAGCAAGCCTGAGGCAGATAAGGAGACATCATGCAAGGTTTATGAGTCCATAAACTTTTGCTCAAGGCTTCATTGTGGTGATGGTCACCAGGCTCTAGCTGATATTTTATAGTAATGAAGTAGCCAATGTGGGTCAGTACACCTCCTGCATATGGCTGTCTTTTGTCATCGAGACTACTATGCATTAGTGGATGGGGATGTAGGAGGTAGACTGTGGACATGTGCGTTGCGCGACACGATGAAGTCATGTGATGTTGGACAAGACCAGGCTAGTCCCAGCTGTCACCAAGGTTTACACGAGGGTCCCGATTGTTGCTATTATTATTATTATTATTATTATTATTATTATTATCCTGCATCCACACACACTGTTCAATGTGTTGGCTTTTAGGATCATGGTCACTTTGAAACATGTCCGACACACCAAATGAAGGAACATACCTTAAACACAGACTTGTGCATCCTAAAGACCGGACACCCCACACCCACAAAGACAATCTGGTCTATGCTATCCAGTGTAATGTTGAATGCACTGATTCATATATTGGGGAAACAAAACAACCACTAAGCCGACGCATGCCACAGCATCGACGGGCAAATTCTTCAAGCAAAGACTTAGCTGTCTACCTGCACCTTTGGTAGAAACAGCACTCATTTGAGAACAAAAATTTACAGATTCTGGACAGGGGGGGGATTGTACCAAAGAGGAGTGAGGGAAGCCATCTATGCCTGCACTTTTTTGGTAATTTTGCCTATCGTTTACAATCATTATGAAAGACACAAGATGGATGTATTTGTTAATGCATTCTAACTTGTAAATAAACGTACATAAAAGCCTGCTTGAAGCGGAACAATACTCCATTTACATTTTGTGACTTGAATATGATTGGCAACACTAAATTGGCCCTAGTGTATGAACGGGAGTGTGAATGTTGTCTGTTGATCTGTATTGGCCCTGCGATGAGGTGGGGACTTGTCCAGGGTGGACCCCGCCTTCCGCCCGAATGCAGCTGAGATAGGCTCCATCACCCCCAGCGACCCTGAAAGGGACAAGCGGTAAAAAATGGATGGATGATTGGACTTGAATATTAAAGGTGCCATGTGTAATAATGTGGCCAGAAATGGTACTGCAATTACGGTCAAAATTCTGTTGTCCCCTACCACTCTTCATGACTGAGGTTGCCAGATACGCAGCCGAATCCGAATCATACTCCAAGGAACTTCAAATGGCAATCGTCGAGTCCTACGCTGTAGGTTCCTCTTGTTTATGCAAGATGGTTTACTAAGTAATTATGCCACATTTTACTGATGTCGATTAGCCAAATGTATTTGTAAAGTTACACAGCAATATTTTCGTCAGGAGTCGGAACAGATTGTTGGCATTACCCTGCTAATATTTCTTGTTTGACTGCACGGACTACCATCAAAATAATTATATATAATATATTATATATCGCATAGGCCTACTTTGATGGCCAGCCAAGGCCAACACTAAAATGACTGCCACATTTCGTTCAGCATAACTCCATGTTGCATCCAACCTGACGCACTGCATTCTCTTCCATGTATGCACATCACTAAGCTGACCTTACGTCCTCTTTTCCCCGGACATGTCCTCTTTTGCGGGGGTGTCCGGGCGGGCTTTCTTAAATGCCTCAAATGTCCGGCATTTTGAATTAGGGTTGCGAGTATTTTCAATGTACGTCCAGGGTTAAGTTAAGAAGGGGTTAAAAAAAAAAAACTGAAGGTGTGTGCACCACCAACATTCGGGAGGGAGGGGCAGAGACACAGAGCGAGAGAGCTAGTGAGTGGAGAGAGACATGAGAACAAGAAATGCCGAAACGTAAATGCAACTTCACGGATGATTTGCAGGAAAAGTATCCGTGTTTTCGTCCTGGCCGTGACACATGGGAAGCAGAATGCACTGTGTGCAAAGCAGCAACGTATGTATCTGTGGCAAATAAAGGGGCCAAAGCTCTACAAGCCCATATCGACACTACAAAGCACAAAACAGCTGTGCAGGGCGAGAGCTCATCTGCTGTTTTTTGTTTAAATTTAATTAACTTGTTTTGAGGCATTATTTATGTTTAGATTATATACAAGAGGTTATTTTGAATATTTCTACCTCTGCACTTTTTTTTCCAAAACTGTGAATGTTACAGAATATAAGTGTGACTTATTTTGTTATACTGTCAACCAGTGTTGGCGTTAACCCACTTTTTGTGTTGTTTTTTTTTAATTTTACCATTTGTGGCCCACAGCTAATGTTTTAAAGGCCCACGGCACATTCTAAAAATACTATTAAAATAAACAAAAACATAACAAAAGTGAAATAAAAAAGCTTAAAGGTAAAAATGTAATTTAGAAAAAGTTGCAATGTTGACTAATAAAACAAAGCTGTTTTTTTTTTCTTTCAAACAGTCATTGCTCAAAACATAATATTGAATCAAAATCAATGTTATTATGAATTATTGACCTATCAAAGGTTCCGATTACTTCACATCAAATATTCCACTTTGAAAAATATTTTTTTGGAAGATTTTGCATATTTTGTGTGTTTGCCATAAAAAACATAGTTTTGTTTGACAAAAAAGGGCGAAAAACAAACAAACAAAAAAACCAACATAAAAAAAACTAAAACATTTTGAAATTAGGAATAGATCTGAAGTTGATGTAGACTCCAGAGATTTAAGCGTTAAATATAAAATGTATGTATGCCCTGGCACACCATTATCATCATTTCATGACCCAAGCAAAACACTTTTTACACTTTTATACTGAAATAAATACCCCTACAACTTATTAAATAAAAACATAGAAAAAACTACCAGCAGCGGTAAAGTTTAGATCCATGAAGGAAAGAAGAAAGTGAATGAATGTTTATAACTGAATACATTTACATATGTATACTCATTTGTTTTCTTTTGTATTATCTTTTTTAATGAATTAAGTAACGTTTATGACAACCTTTTTCCAAAACACAATATAGAATGTGAGATATAACAGAATAATGCATACATTTGTCATTTGTTTTCTAAACGCTTACAAAAAAGTGGGACCCCAAAAATTTACTGTGGGACCCCATTTTCATGACTTGATGGGGTCCCTGGCACCCCATTTTGAAAATTCCTAGCGCCAACACTGCTGTCAACAGAGGAGAAAAAATGCTTTATTTAAATAAATATATTATTTATAAAGCAAGTTCGAGTATCATTGGCAAATGTTCACCTAGTCCCGGCCTTGGCGTGCTGCCCGCCTTGGCACGCATATATGTGTCCTCTTTTTGGGATTTCAGAATATGGTCAGCCTACACATCACCATCTTTCAGTGCAAAGTGCAATTATGTTACGCATAAATCATAAAGCTTACTACCATGTCAATACACAAAGTAGAAAATATTACATGTAATGCATTATATTGTCCCTAGCAAATACCACCCCACATGTGTTTGATGCATATGCAGTACCAGAAACCGCAATTAGCCGTGCTAATGTTGGAACGCATTTCCTCAGCGTATCAGCATATAGAGAACGAAATTGGTACTGACACTACCCATGTAGGTTTTATTTGTCGAAAATATAATTGACCGGGCTAGCATGCTAATAAGCATTACACTAGTGTGATACTGCTTCGCTCCTAAGCATTCGTTGCACGAACATACTAGCTTTGTTAGACAAGATCAAAGACTGTATTGGACAATATAGTTTACATACAAAATGTCCATTTCCATTTATTACAAGTAATAAGAAAACGTAAATGCCTGACTTACCTATCAAGGGGTAAATTAGCAAGTTTGGAGTCAGATGAAAAAATCTTCTCCGCCTTCAATCATCTCCATCTTTCAAAGGCAATCCCGATACAAAATCCATCCTTCGTTGTGTCTTTCATAATGATTGTGAATGCTAGGCAAAATTCCCCCAAAATTTGCAGTTCGCCTTTCATGATTACGGCCTTTTCAAATTTAAAGTGTTATCTTTTTCACAAATTTCACTGACATTCTCAAATGTTAGGAAAACTCCATGTTCTATGATTTTCACATTACCATTTCCTCCTTAGTTAAATTAACATTCACAGCTTACTCACTTGTGTCTCCTTTTAACAACGTGAGGTGGGCGTGTACCCAGCCTGGGTGGGAGACTACGAATAAGAAAAAACGTGGGTAACTCCAAGCACATGAAAAAATAACAGGAGAATAAGGTCCTAAGTGTTAACTCTCACTTTGCAACAAAAGTACATCAAGTCACACCTTAAAATAAATCTTAAATTGGGGCTGTCACAGATCACTATTCATTTGATGACGCCTTGACTACAAAAAGTCCATCCCAAATGCGTCAAAATCACAAAAAATGGTACTTCCTTCATTGTCTGATTGTTTGTGTGCGTACTGCAGGTGTGTAACAGCAATGGCAACTGCCACTGTAATCGAGGTTGGGCACCGCCCTTCTGCGAGAAGCCAGGCCTTGGAGGCAGCGTGGACAGCGGGCCCGTGCAGTACGACAGTGAGTACACACACACACTTTTAGGAAGTCATAATAAAGACTCCACATAACTATTCAGTTAAACGCCAAGTCTCCTGTAGTGGTCTACAAAACCAAGTAACCAGAGTCTCTAATTTCAAAAAACATTGGTGTTAACCGTTTTGATGGCAGTACAGTACTATTTACGGTACGGTATACGCACATTCGCTATTTATTTTTTCTCTGCTTTAAAGTGTAAATATTTTTGGGGGATAACTTAATTAGAAAGTATGCGAAAAGGAGTGTTGCGGCTACGAATCCAGCAGAAGGTGCGGTCTCAAGTCAATTCACTCAATGTAGGAAGAAGAAATTGCTAGACATGTGTAAGACTAAATTTAAAACGTGTTTAAAGACTTTCAGGAATATTGTAGGATTTGGAGTTTAAAAATAGGCATCTTTATGGCTTATTATGATGTGTCCATTGTTCACGGTATTCCACCATTCTGGAACTACTGTAGCTGCATTTGCAGTTTCATCAGTGGTCAGCATCCAGCAACTTTATCTACCTCCTTATATGAATGGATGGGGGCCACCCATCCATTCATTTTCTACCGCTTGTCCCATACTTTGTTCTACATTTAAAACACTTCCTTGTGGGCTACATAACATATAATGGTGGTTCTATTGTCACAATGTTGCATAGATTATGTTTTACTGACCACCTTCAAGCAGTTTTCTGACCCTCTCTTCAGAATGCGCCGTTTTGTTGGCGGTCTTATTTACGTGCCAAAGCCTTCCTCCAGGTCAAGCCCCCTTCGGCTGCATGTACCCCATCAGCCATTTTGTTGTTTTTAGCGCTTGCAGATCGATTCTACTAAAAGACATAAGTTGGAACTATATACGCTACGATTCGATTCAATATTTGTGGTTGCCAATACAATTGAGGGACGATCGCATGCGAAACGTTCCAGTGAGTTGAAATAGATTCAGTAACTTTTTAGCAAAAAAATGAAGCAGTGTGACTGTGAAATACTGGATACATGACACTGCAGGTGGAGTTTCCTGTATTCCTGTTATTTCTTGTAAGGGAATTATGTATAAATGAATTATGGAAACAAACAAGCAAGGAAACAACAATTAATGGCCAATGCATTCACATCGTATTCGAATAAGGTGCAACCAACACTTTAGGTTCAATTATCAAGAGGAAACCTTTTCTGCTCACATGTTCTAAATTTAAGACAGTTTCGATAAAAGTACGGTAACCAACATTTTAAGAGTAGATTTACCTCCTAAATAAAGTTCCCCGACCTGGCCTTACAGTATTTGTTCTTCGCCCTGGCCAGAGTCCCAGGTGTGTGGAAGCATATATGCTCCCTCATCTCTGTTGATGGTGTTGACTCCTTGCCTCCTAATTTCCATAGCCTCCTTGATCCATCTCTTGTATTTATTTGTTTCTGATTAAATAATTGGGTGCAAGGTGTTGTGTTCTGGAAGTCGGTGCGTTGCCATAACTTGTTCCGCTGTCACTTCCGTTTTCTCAGTCGGTCGGTTTTGTGGCTTTATATTATTGTGTTGTGCCATTTGTCTTTGTTGTGGTTGCAGCTGAAAGTTTTTGTATTTTAATTAATGATTTTGTCTGTCAGCGTTTGCGTTTATGAATTTTCTTGAGCACCATAGCTATCCGTCATTTTTGTTTTGATTGTACCACAGACGGTGAAATTAACATTTGACGTCCTTATTTTTTAAAAGTGCTAAACTTCCCATAAGGTCGGCATTTCTTAAATCCAATGTTTTCCTTTTTCTAGTATCGATAAAATTGATCGATTCTCTTTTAAAACGATCTCGGATCGATACCTATTTTCCGAAAGACAAACTGGCCAAGCACAGAAATTTGAAATTTAGGAATATAAATATATTCGTAAAAAATATATATATATAAATATATATATTTACTATGGGGTGTAACAATTGATCGATACATCCATATTTATTAGGGCTGCAAATCTTTGGGTGTTCCACGTTTCGATTCAATATCGATTCTTGGGGTCACGATTCGATTCAAAATCGATTTTTTTCGATTCAACGCGATTCTCGATTCAAAAACGATATTTTTCCTATTCAAAACGATTCTCTATTCATTCAATACATAGGATTTCAGCAGGATCTACCCCAGTCTGCTGACATGCAAGCAGAGTAGTAGATTTTTGTAAAAAGCTTTTATAATTGTAAAGGACAATGTTTTATCAACTGATTGCAATAATGTAAATTTGTTTTAACTATTAAATGAACCAAAAATATGACTTATTTTATCTTTGTGAAAATATTGGACACAGTGTGTTGTCAAGCTTATGAGATGCGATGCAAGTGGAAGCCACAGTGACACTATTGTTGTTTTTTGATAATGATAATGTCAATGAGGGATTTCTAATCACTGCTATGTTGAAATTGTAACTAATATTGATACTGTTGTTGATTATATTCATTTTTGTTTCACTACTTTTGGTTTGTTCTGTGTCGTATTATTTATTTATTTATTTGTGTCTCCTCTCAATTGCTCTGTTTATTGCAGTTCTGAGTGTTGCTGGGTCGGGTTTGGTTTTGGAATTGGATTGCATTGTTATGGTATTGCTGTGTATTGTTTTGTTGGATTGATTAATTAAAAAAATAATAATAATAATAAATAAATAAATTTAAAAAATCTATTTTTTAAGAATGAGAATCAATTCTGAATCGCACAACGTGAGAATCGCGATTCGAATTCGAATCGATTTTTTCCCACACCCCTAATATTTATATTACTAAATTTCATATATATGCATGTGTATGTATATATATATATATATATATATATATATATATATATATATATATATATATATATATATATATATATATATATATATATATATATATATATATATATATATATATATACATGTGTGTGTGTGTGTGTGTGTGTGTGTGTGTGTGTGTGTATATACAGTATAGGCCAAAAGTTTGGACACACCTACTCATTTAAAAGCATTTTCTTTATTTTCATGACTATTTACCTTGTAGATTGTCACTGAAGGCATCAAAACTATGACACCTGTGAAGTTAAAACCATTTCAGGTGACTACCTCTTGAAGCTCATGGAGAGAATGCCAAGAGTGTGCCAAAGCAGTAATCAGCGCACAGGGTGGCTATTTTGAAGAAACTAAAATATTAAACATGTTTTCAGTTATTTCACCTTTTTTTGTTAATTACATAACTCCACATGTGTTCATTCATAGTTTTGATGCCTTCAGTGACAATCTACAATGTAAATAGTCATGAAAATAAAGAAAACTAATTGAATGAGGTGTGTCCAAACTTTTGGCCTGTACTAAGGCAAAATACATCACTAAAGTCTCAAAATTTCCACGGCTCATTTGGAGCAAATTTGGAATAAGGCAAGATGGTTTTATAAATATCTCCGCCATGCGTGCATGGTTTTATTTCATATTTTTGGAACTTATGGGGATCCCAAATACACAAAAACAGGTACCAACAGGTAAGAAACATTGTTTTTAATAATAGGACCTCTTTTCAAAACGTTGCTACTCAGATGTTTGTGTGCATGTTACACTTGCCACACTGTTGTTTTGCATGAACTCATCAGCGCTATTAATGCAGTTTGCTCCGTCGTGCGGTAACACCATTAGTTTTTTTTGCTGCTGTGTAGCGCAACATACTTGACATACCCATAAATGACTGTGTGATCAAAGAGCCCAATGTTTTCCTTTCCACTTTATCGTGCCCACAAAATCAGCGGATGATGAGGACATACAGGTATAGTTACATACGTACCTAACGTTGCACGTGTGTGTTTGCAGGTCAAGTGGGCTTGGTGATTGGCCTTTTGTTTGCCTTCCTGGTGGTCCTCCCCGCTGTTCTTCTGCTCTTCTACTGCTACCACGTCAAGACGTCCTACTTCCACAAGTGGCTCACACAGCGAGAGAAGAACAAGAGCAACAAGTACGACAGCCATGCATGTGATGCCATTGTTGTTTGGCACTGCGGCACGCAGGAGACGTCATGTCACACGTCATGTGCTGCCTGGGACTTCGAGAGATCAATACATTTTTAACGACCGCGCCAGCTTGCCCCCGTCACACGCAAACAAAATCCAAGTCCTTATTACCTTGAGAGCTTCTTTTACGAGAGCATCCCTCTGCCTGAAGCTGCGTGACGGAGTGCCGTAAGGCATCCTCAGCTCCTCGCGTGCTGATTTACACCACAGAGAATTTTCTGGAGACCATCCAGTCTTTTAACGAGACCGGCTTTGCAAATGAAGACGACAGGAAATATATCCTGATGGTAGCAGATAGAAGCAAACACGACGACTGGCTTTTAATATGCCACCACATCCATCCATCCATTTTCTACCGCTTGTCCCTTTCGGGGTGGCGGGGGGTGCTGGAGCCTATCTCAGCTGCATTCGGGCGGAACGCAGGGTACACCCTGGACAAGTCAGGGCCAACACAGATAGACAGACAACATTCACACTCACACTTACACACTAGGGACAATTTTTAGTGTTGCCAACCACACTGATTCCAAATAGTCTTCAAAGCACAAGGCTGGCAATCAGGGCTGTCCAGAGTTGGACCAATTGGTGGCATGTAACTTGGTGTTTATTGGCCCTCAGGGTATTCTAAAAATAGGTTTCAGCACATTATGACGGCGGATCACTGATAATCAAAAAAGTTTTGGATAAAATAAAGTTTTTTCCACTTAGCATGTCAATCAGAATATCATCCAAAAGTTATTTGATTTCAGGAGTTCAATTCACTTAATTATTATTTTGTGTGGACAGGACGAATACGTCTGCGGAGAACGGGAAGAAGAACGGCCATCTGAATCCCGCCTTTCACTTAAAGGTTGTGGGACCAATCAGCAAAGCCGGCGTCCACAAGGGGGTGCGTCGCATTTTTGAACTGCCATCATGACTCATGTTGTCAAAATGATTTTATTTGTTTGATTTATCGCTCCTGCAGCTCCCCGCCACCAGCAAAGAGGTCCTTCCTCTCCGACCGGCACCGCCTCCCACCGGCACCCAGCCAGTCAACATTGTGCGACCCCTGCGGCCGGTTCCAAAAGGGTCCCGCCCACCTCTTCCGGCAGGCAAGCCGCCAGGAGTCGCCCGGAAAACCCCACCACCACCACAGCGTCTTAGCCCTCCCAAGAAGCCACTCCCCCTTAACCCGACACGATCCCCACTGGTGAGGCTGTCTTTTGCCTTCCTTTTTTATGCAAAGGAATCAATACAAATGTTTTTTTTTAGCTGCAGCCCAGACCATCCCCCTTCCCACCTCAGAGGCCCCTGCCCCTCAGTCCTGCCAGGGGAGCCTCACCTACAGCAAGTCCAGTCCGAGTGCTGACCTCAAAACCTCCTCCAAGACTGCTGGTCGTGATGCCTCCAGCAGGAGGACTCAGACCTGTGGGGAAAGTATCCACCGTCCCACCTCTCAGAGCTCTTAGGTGGGCACCCTTGGGTTGTTTGTGACGGGCGTCCTGATGCTAGCGTGAATTTTTGTTTTATTCTCTCCTCCAGACCGGTCCCAGGTGTCAAAGCAAACACGGCCTCACCGCCATCATGAAGATGACCTTCTCCCTGGCCGCTGCGCAGCCCTTCCCCACAAAGCCTATTTGCACTAAAGCAACATTGCCGTTTTGGTCGACCGCAGAGAAGCCGCAAGAGGAAGACGATGTCAGAAGAAACAAAAGCGGGCAAAAAAAAAGAAGAGAGAGCGCTCTAAATTTAGCCACATTGACGCAGTTTTGCACGGAGGCCTTGCAGACTGAGACGTTTTGCCAAATCTGTTGTTCTTTTACAGTCATTTTTAAATGTGTAACTCTTGTCTTGTTTACAATTGTTTTTAGGATTTGTGTTCTGTGCCAAAGAGGTCTCTCCATGCCAGGGTGGTGTGTGTCCACAATTGCTTAAAAATTGTCTCAAAGATAATGTTTCGTTACGTTTACCGCAAGTCCACTGATCGTCATAATTTATTGTACCAGAAGAGGAAGTAATGACAGCACTGTTGTTTACATGTGAATGGCGCACACCACCCTGCTGACTTTCATTTGAATGTCTTTTGTGTTGTGTCTTGAAATGTCACATAAAATATTTTTTACAAAACTAATTTGTGTCATTTTTAAAGCCTTGCTGTGCCGGAACAAAGACTTACGGAGCTGCGTCATGATGATCCAAAGGTTCTTGAGGTTTCATATCATCCATCCATCCATCCAGCCATTTCATATCAGCTGTTGGTAACGGATCCCACTCTGTTGGAAATGAGACGCCCGTTTCTCTCTGTGAAGCCTAATGCTTTTGGAAAGTACGCTTGGAGTGGAGAGCTGTGTCAAGATGAATGCCCTAATGGAGAGATGGATTCATGTAGATCTTTTCCTAGTCAATTACCAGGGTAGCCAAACAAATTTGGTGCGAGACACTGGATGTGATCACAATGACTGTAACAAGGAAGGTGTACACTGCAGTACTTGTGTATGCTAGGAGAGTGCACTCAAATAAACGTGTCCTTGGGGGCCTAAAGGTCGGTGTATGTTTTGGTATGTCAATTTTATTTTCATAAATAGAAATGAAAAAAAATTGAAAAACAGAGCGTTTTTGGTTTTGGAAAGAAAAAATGAAGATTCCCAGTAAACAAAAAGGGAAAAACAGACCAAAGCGGATGTTTTTTCATGGTCTGACACCAGAAGGCTTAGTTTTCAAAGTAAAAGCGGGAAACTACAGCACCCGTGTGTCTGGCTAAAATGTCTTTGGAGCCCTACACATAAGAGTATTTTAGACATGGCACAACGAGGTCTGACGTCTGCATACACATATATCTTTATGCACATATACGACAGTGAAGGCAAAAGGATTCGATCGCGCATTATAGTGCTGTAGGGAATTCTGGGAATTTGCTCTGTTATCTGTGTTGGCCCTGCGATGAGGTGATGACTTGTCCAGGGTATACCCCGCCTACCACCCGAATGCAGCTGAGATAGGCTCCAGCACCCCCCGCGACCCCGAACGGGACAAGCGGTAGAAAATGGCTGGATGGATGTTTATGTCGTGTTGCGGTGCAAATATTCTCCCGAAATGTGTGTGTTATTGTTATTTAGTGTGGTTTCACTATATGGCACAAGTTTATAACAGTGTTGGCGTTGTTTATACGGCCACTCTTAGTGTGACATGGATGCCTGTTGAATAAGTATGACCTGTATTCACTTTCATTCATTTCATCAAATTTAACATGCGTGACAGCTTCAGGTAAGACCTTTAATATTTCGTCAAATGACGAAAGCTAGTCCGTGGTCCTGTTTTATAACCGCAAGTTTTGTTTCCACTGTCGTAGTACGAAACAACCAATTTTAGGTTATCTCTTAAATTCCAAATTATAGATGGTTCTGTAGAAATCTGAGAGTTATGTGTGGTACGAAGCGGTAGATAGAAAATAGATTAGAAAGGGCAGATTGAAAAAATATATATATATATATTTTTTTTAGTTGGGACTTCCCACGGGCCGTAGTTTGGGGACCCTTGCACTAGAACATGACTTTCTTTTTCTAATGTTGGGACACAATAGATTTGGTACTAAAGTTTCGGGGCAAAATTAGAGGACTTTATGATAATATTAATAGTTGTGTTTTACTAGACTCAGGCACAACCCCAGTTTCCTAATCAATGTGGGCATTCCTCAAGGATGTCTGTTATCACCATATTTGAACCTACTGGCATGGAAGTAATAGTCAGTTAGCAGATGAAACAACTCTTTTCCTAAAACATGAAGAACAAATTCCAACTGCTATTGAAAATATTTAAGAATTATCTAATGTATCAGGACTTGGCCTGAATCTTTAAACAAGGGGGAAATGCTTCCTATCCATGAATGTGTGAAAGAAAATATTTCCAATGTCTCCGTAAAGTCGGCGGTGAAATATTTAGGAATGAACCTATCAAATAAAAAATTATACATACATAAAAATTAAAAAAAACTTACAACTCACAACAAACAAAAATACAATTAAAGAATCCCAAACTAAGATAAATGTATAGCAACAAAGAGATTTGTCACTACTTGGACATATTTATTTAACTCAAATGGAAAGTTTATCCATATGTTTTTATCTTGCTTATTCTCATTCCATATACTACAACAGGGATATCAAACTGGTTTTCATTGAGGGCCACATTACAGTTATGGCTGCCATCTGAGGGCCACTTGTAACAGCAAATAATGTATGAATTGGCCTCTGGATTTCCTTATTAATTATATCAATTGTTTTAAGTAGACTGTAAATTTTACAGTAAAAACTTTACATTTACAAAATGTTACTGTAAAATATAGTGAGTTTTTTTCAATTTCAACAACATTTTACGGTAAATGGAAAAACAGTACCACTGTTTTTTTGGTATGGGGGGGTTTACGGAAAAAGCTAGCCGTTTAGTTGCCAGAATGTTTGTGTTAAATTTACATTGTTTTTTTACAACATATTGTTAATGGAAAAACAGTACAAGTTCTTTTTTTATTCTGGCAACTTAGCTGCAAGTTTTTCTACCGTAAAAACAAATGTACCGTCTTTCCATTTACAGTAATGCACAGTTAAAACTACAACCGTCGATTTTACAGTCAAAAACTGGCAGCTCAGTCAACAGAATTTTAACGCAAAAAAACGTTTTTTCAATTCAAAGTAATTTGCTGTAAAGAACCACGTACAATGTATTGTCATTTTTATGAATTTGATGGGTAGTTTGCTGTAAGGTTAAGTATTTTTATTTAGACAAAAACATGTTTGTAAAGTATGATAATATACTGTAATATTTGTTGCAATAATGGATACTAGTAAAGTTTAAAATGTATGCAATATCAAGCAGTACATATATTTTTTTTGTCAAAATGAAAAAAAATCAATTAGATTTATTGAGAAAATATTAAGTACTTTATTGACACATATAATTTCCAGGTGTTTGCGGGCCAGATAAAATGATGTCGTCGGCCAGATCTGGCCTTTAGTTCGACACCTGTGTACTAGAATGATAAAAATCATAAACCAACTCCACTTCAATTTCATTTAGGGAAATAAAACTAATTATATAAAAAAGGCAACAAGATGAAAAAAATAAAGATGGCGGACTAAACGTTTTTGATTGTGATAGTTTAGATCAGTGGTTCTCAAACATTTTTTACCAAGTACGACCTCAGAAAACACTTTGCTCTCCAAGTACCACCATAATGACCGCCATTAAAATACAATAGTGATGTAAGCCTTCATGTTCATTAAAAACAAGGCATGGTTTATAATTAGCAAGTATACATTTCATATTTTTCCGCCACTTTAACACGACACACATTTTGAACAGTAACCCTGTCTTTGAATATAGGAAAATAAAACACTTTACTTTAATCAAGCGGTTCTTTGGCATACCACTAGATGAAGAACAAGTACCACAGTTTGCACACATTTAAATGGTACCCTGAAATCGAACTGGTGAAATTCATGGATTAATTCTTCTGGTACTGCATACCACTAAAAATATTTGATAAATTAGAAGGATTGAAGTTCCATGACATGCGACTTTGAAATTGAGACGCCTCCTGTCAAACACTTATTTGGAACATCCCACAGGTGAACAGGCTAATCGGGAACAGGTGGGTGCCATGATTGGGTATAAAAGCAGCGTCCATGAAATGCTTAGTCATTCACAAACAAGGATGGGCCGAGGGTCACCACTTTGTGGACAAATGTGTGAGCAAATTGTCAAACAGTTTAATAACAACATTTCTCAACGAGCTATTGCAAGGA
This sequence comes from Entelurus aequoreus, assembly GCF_033978785.1. Lineage (NCBI taxonomy): Eukaryota > Metazoa > Chordata > Actinopteri > Syngnathiformes > Syngnathidae > Entelurus > Entelurus aequoreus. The sequence continues at coordinate 19,909,865 of NC_084742.1, read as the reverse complement.
ATTTAGGGATTTTACCATCTACGGTCCGGAATATCATCAAAAGGTTCAGAGAATCTAGAGAAATCACTGCACGTAAGCAGCAAGGCTGAAAACCAACATTGAATGCCAGTGACCTTCGATCCCTCAGACGGTACTGCATCAAAAAGCGACATCGGTGTGTAAAGGATATCACCACATGGGCTCAGGAATACTTTAGAAAACCACTGTCAGAAACTATAGTTTGTCGCTACATCTATAAGTGCAAGTAAAAACTCTACTATGCAAAGTAAAAGCTATTTATCAACAACACCCAGAAACGCTGCTGGCTTCGCAGGACCCGAGCTCATCTAAGATGGACTGATGCAAAGTGGAAAAGTGTTCTGTGGTCTGATGAGTCTACATTTCAATTGTTTTTGCAAACTGTGGACGACGTGTCCTCCGGACCAAAGAGGAAAAGAACCATCCGGATTGTTATAGGTGCAAAGTTGAAAAGCCAGCAGCTGTGATGGTATGGGGGTGTATTAGTGCCCAAGGCATGGGTAACTTACACATCTGTGAAGGCGCCATTAATGCTGAAAGGTACTTACAGGTTTTGGAGCAACATATGTTGCCATCCAAGCAACGTTATCATGGACGCCCCTGCTTATTTCAGCAAGACAATGTCAAGCCACATTCTGCACGTGTTACAACAGCGTGGCTTCATAGTAAAAGCGTGCCGGTACTAGACTGGCCTGGTTCTAGTCCAGACATGTGTCCCATTAAAAATGTGTGGCGCAATATGAAGCCTAAAATACCACAACGGAGACCCCAAACTGTTGAATAACTTAAGTTGTACATCAAGCAAGAATGGGAAAGAATTCCATCTGAAAAGCTTAAAAAATGTGTCTCCTCAGTTCCCAAACGTTTACTGGGTGTTGTTAAAAGGAAAGGCCATGTAACACAGAGGTAAAAATGCCCCTGTGCTAACTTTTTTGCAATGTGTTGCTTCCATTAAATTCTAAGTTAATGATTATTTGCACACAAAAAAATAGTTTCTCAGTTCGAACATTAAATATCTTGTCTTTGCAGTCTATTCAATTGAATACAAGTTGAAAAGGATTTGCAAATCATTGTATTCTGTTTTTATTTACGAATTACACAACGTGCCAACTTCACTGGTTTTGGGTTTTGTAACAGGCGGATATAATTACTACCTTACCGTGTCGTGTGCCTGTGACGCTGGCTAACATGTAAAGAAAATAATTTAGACATGGCACAAAGTTCCCAGACATCTACAGAAATATCTACACACATATCAACAGAAACTAAAACTGAAAAGCAGACCAAAATTGACGTGCTTTCTTATTCCGAAATCGGAACCGGAAGTTGTCATTTTGAAGACAGCACTGTGAACGGTCCTGTAAGACAATCAATACTATAATGCATGATCGAATCCATTTTTGCCTCCACTTTCGTATTATATGTGCATATAGATATATGTGTATGCAGACGTCAGACCTCGTTGTGCCATGTCTAAAATATTTATGTGTAGGGCTCCAAAGACATTTTAGCCAGACGCACCGGTGCTGTAGTTCTCCGCTTTTACATTGGAAATTAAGACTTCCGGTGTCAGACTACGAAAAAACATCCGTTTTTGTCCCCGTACCTTCCGTTCATTATATTTCCAATTCTGAAACGCAAATCAAAAAACAAAGTTAGGGCCGTTTTTCAATTGTTACTATACATGGCAGATTTGAAAACAAATAAAAAAAGGGGTTGATTTTCATTACAATATTGCCATAACATTTTATTTTGTGCTGTTTTCTTTTTATGGATTTTGATTTTTCCAGATAAATACAAAAATCTAATTCATGTTTATCCAAAATGGAAAAAATGCGTGGTTATCTGTGTGATGACAAATTGAACCGAAAACAACATTTTAGCTTTTCCTTTGCGTTTAGCATGTTTTCTTTAGCATAACGCTAACATGTTTGTTCAGCAGGCGTCCTATTGTCGTTTTTTTTAAAAAGTGCCATTAAATAGTTGTCCAACTTTTGTTTCAGAAATGAAAATAGAAAAAATGGCCCGAAATTTGTTTTTTTAATTGCATTTAAGAATTGGAAATAGAGTGAAAGGAAGGTAGCCCGTTTTGGGTTGTTTTTCCGTTTTTGTTTACTGGGGAACTTCTTTTTTTTTTTTTAAACCAAAAAAGAAAAACACTTTGTTTTTCAATTTTCTTTTTTGCGTTTTAAAACTAAATTAAAATAAACCAGTAGGGTTTCCTTTTATAAAAAGAAAATTGAAATACCAAAACATACACAGACCCCTAAATATTATATAATAGCAATGTGCGTTCTTTGTTAGTTAGTGGGATTAATGTGTTGTTCGCAAAAGATTAAAATAATGAGAAGTGACTAGAACAAAAGTTTTAGCAACTGTTATGTAAAAGAAAAGGGGTAGGATTAAATAAGCTCTGCTTCTTCCTACTCCTTTTCGAACATGTTGAAAAGAGAAACAGGAAATTGTGATGTATCATGTTGTATGCTTGCATGTTCGAAATAAACTCAAACTCAACTCAACTCAACTCAACTGTACTTTTGTCCTGCTTTACAATATATGTCCAGCAGGTGGCAGTATCATTGTCAAACTCGTGTTATTCGCCTCAAAAGAAGAAAAGAATGCTTGACTACGCATGCGCTAATGTCATGGTGGAGCTTCTTCTTACTTCTGGTGAAATTCGGTTAAAGTCTTGCTTTTTAGTGACAGACATGGCGTGTTGGTAGCTCACTTCTCGCAAATATCAACCATAGGAAGAAGACTACGTCACAGGGAAGGAGAAGCGTAATAATGACAACAAACGAGGATCAAGAGGTAGGGAGGAGTGAATGATGACGATGCTAGCTGCTGTTAGCCGCACAATGCTAATTTGTTCATGCTAAAAACCCGTATATGTCGAACGAACACGGTGTTATTATTGTTATAAAAAGTGCCCGTTTAAGTTAACGTCGACCATGGTAAACCGCTTTTTTTCCACGTAAAATGCGGTCAAAGGGGGTCATTGTGGTGACAATTGCTGTCCTAGTGCAGTACTCTTAACTTCATCATTTTTGCCAAGTCACAACATAACTAATGTCACGTTACATAGCATCGTGCATGCAGTAACTTCCTGTTCAGTGCAAAATACGTTTCAAAATAAAATAAGATATTCTTCATCTCAGTATGTTAATGACTGAATTAAAGCCCTACTGAAATGAGATTTTCTTATTCAAACGGGGATAGCAGGTCCATTCTATGTGTCATACTTGATCATTTCGCGATATTGCCATATTTTTGCTGAAAGGATTTAGTAGAGAACATCGACGATAAAGTTCGCAACTTTTGGTCGCTGATAAAAAAGCTTTGCCTGTACCGGAAGTAGCGTGACGTCACAGGTTGTGGAGCTCCTCACATCTGCACATTGTTTACAATCATGGCCACCAGCAGCGATTCGGACAGAGAAAGCGATGATTACCCCATTAATTTGAGCGAGGATGAAAGATTTGTGGATGAGGAAAGTGAGAGTGAAGGATTAGAGGGCAGTGGAAGCGATTCAGATAGGGAAGATGCTGTGAGAGGCGGGTGAGACCTGATATTCAGCTGGGAATGACTAAAACAGTAAATAAAAACAAGACATATATATACTCTATTAGCCACAACACAACCAGGCTTATATTTAATATGCCACATAACAAACACCTCCCTCCTCCCGTCCATATAACCCGCCAATACAAATCAAACACCCGCACAACACACTCAATCCCACAGCCCAAAGTACCGTCCACTTCCGCAAAGTTCATACAGCACATATATTTCCCCAAAGTCACGTACGTGACATGCACATAGTGACAAGCACGTACGGGCAAGCGATCAAATGTTTGGAAGCCGCAGCTGCATACTCACGGTAGCGTGTATCCAACTCAAAGTCCTCCTGGTAAGAGTGTCTGTTGTCCCAGTTCTCTACGTGTTTGTGTTGCTGCAGCCGTCCGCTAATACACCGCTTCCCACCTACAGCTTTCTTCTTTGCTGTCTTCATTGTTCATTAAACAAATTGCAAAAGATTCACCAACACAGATGTCCAGAATACTGTTGAATTTTGCGATGAAAACAGACGACTTAATAGCTGGCCACAATGGTGTCCCAAAATGTCCGCTACAATCCGTGACATCACGCGCAAACGTCATCATACCGAGATGTTTTCAGCAGGATATTTCGCGGGAAATTTAAAATTGCACTTTACTAATATAACCCGACCGTATTGGCATGTGTTGCAATGTTAAAATTTCATCATTGATATATAAATGGTCAGATTGTGTGGTCGGTAGTAGTGGGTTTCAGTAGGCCTTTAATTAATTACATATTACAAAACTGTTGTATATACTAATTCATAGATGTTATTTTATTATATAAAAAGGTCAGTAAATGATTCTATATAATTGTAAACACTTTGAAGTGGGAAAGGGGTAGGATTAAATAAGCTTTGCTTCTTCCTACTCCTTTTCGGGCATGATGTAAAATGAAATGATATGAAATTGTGTGATGTATTATGATGTAAGTGTGTTCATGTTCGAAATAAACTAAAGAAAGAAAATAAAAGTATGCCAGTATTGACCTGGATTGTACACCCATGCTTAAATTGTTAACCACCAAAATAAAGATTTGTGCTTGTATGTAAGCTTTAATGTAATTGTAATCAAGACATTAATTGAAATTGCTGCTGCAAGTCTGTTAGATAATGGTATAAAATAGTGTAATGTTGGCAGAATGGCGATGGGATGACTGTTTACGAATCAGCCTTTCATTGGCCTCTATTAAAAGAAAAAAAGCCCTGTAAAACCTTACTATATAGCAAGACACTCTCTACATTGACCAATTAAACAACGTTCTCGTCACTATTTTTGGCTGGCTCTAATTGTCAGGCAGAGCTATGTAAAGAGAGAGTATGACCAACCCTGTTTCAGGCAATCTCTTTAATGATTGGTCAAAAGGCACTCACGTGACTACAGAGCGCCATGTTTGCTACCAACTTTGAGCTGATGCTGTGTGTTTTCTCATTTGTTTTTCGACGTGTAAAATTGCCCTGCTTTACCCGCGAGAATTGCGGAAAGTTTTTACATCACTTTTCCCACAACCCGAAAAGAAGACAAGTATGGGAAGTGAGAGTTTGCCGGTTCGCTGTCAACACTGGACACCGATTACAGTGTCTTGTGCGAGGTAAACACACAACGTCTGCGTTTTTTTCAGGACAGAACACACATGAGCTAACACAAATAATAACAGAAGAAATTAACTAATTAAAACAATGGTTTGAAAAAACAGACTATCTTTGGATCTCAGTAAAACTAAAATAATGCAATTTGGTAACAGTAGAAGAGAAAGTCAAACACAAATAAAAATAGATGGACATTGAAATAGTAAAAGAAGCCAAATGTTGGGTGTAATAATAGATTATAAAATGAACTGGAATTCTCATGAAAATATACAACATAAGGTGGCAAAAAATGCGTCAATATTGAATAAGGCAAAACATGTTATGGACCAAAAATCACTCCGTATTCTCTGGTGTTACCATATCTGAGTTATTGTTGAGAAATATGGGGGAAAGTCATTATTTCTCAGTGATTGTTGGTCCAAAGATAATTAAAATTTTGGCAAAATGAGGATAATAAGTTATTTTTTGGGTTGTTCAGTGTATTTTTTTACCTTTATTGTGCCGTCGAATAAGTGTTAGAGAGCCTGCTGGTCACTAAACGCTCCATGAATTTAGCACCATAGTGCATCAAATATGGCAGCATAATTATACTTAAACTAAATAAAAGCATGTTTTATTGTAATTTCATAAGCTGGAGTATGTTTAGAAATATAATAAGACGTATTATTTTGCAGCATACGTCCTCGGTAGAAAAACGTGGCACCTATCGTTCAGATGGCCATACTCTTTAAACACAGCTCTGTTAGCAGATAAATGTTGCTGTTTCCTAGAGCCCAACCCCCAAATCACATCTTAGAACCTTATACAATACTCTTTCGCAAACAATACCATATAATAACAGAAAAGTACAAATATGCACAAATGGATATTGAATTATCTCAAGAAACTGCGGTAGGTTTAAAAACGATCACCTGTTCTCTGAGTAAATGTAAGCAATGGTTAGTTGTGGTTTTGATTTTGGCTACATCGACAACCATCTATGTCAGGGGTTGGCAAGGCAGGGCTCCGCTTCATGTGGCGCTTAAAAACCTTCTGTTGTGGCTTCCTTTGCTGAGCTCAGAGATATGACGGAAATGTACATGTTATAAGGAGCTTTATATTTCCCTTTCGGCAAGCGAAGTGAATGCGTCCAGGTTGAGTTCTGACTCGAGATTAGATGAGCGCGTGGAAAGGAAGGGGTAGGGAGTGTTTGACTGTGTGCGACTGTGGAGAAAAGTTGGTTTTGCATTAGAGCCCCTTTAAGGGTGGAGGAAAATATTGATATGGCAATATATTGCGATAATTTTTCTAATGATTTTTAAAAAAAATACTGTTTAGTGTACATATATGTAACTTGTATTTTAAGATGCATTTTAAATTTATCAGTGAGTTATGTAGAATATCGCAATATTGTGTGGTGATATGTATCGTGAAGTCATTTCTAATACCCTGGTCTAGACTATATTCAGATGGGAGGGACATGACATCCTTACACCAGTCCTTCTCAAATGGTGGGGCAGGCCCCCCTGGGGTGGGGTGATGCGATGCCAGGGTGGGCGCTTGTGACCTCGGGGAACATGCTTTTTTTGCCTTACCAGAATATGATTAAGCCTATGTAGCACATGGCTTCAAACCTGGTGTGTTGTTTCACAAGTATAGTTATAACAATTTTATAGACAAAATATACTATTTATAGTCATGGTGGAGAGTGGGGGGGGGGGGCGCAAAATCTTTTTTTCTTCCTGGGGGGGCGTAACAGAAAATATGTGAGAAGCACTGCCTTACACATTAACACATCACTTCTATTTGTTGTATTCAATGTTGTAATAGATAAAATAATATAAAAAGATTCAAACTTTCAAAAGTTTAAACACTGTATTAAGTTTTGCGGATCCAGGCTATTTTTCTTTAGTGTAAGAGAGGGCAGAACCTTTTGAGAGTAAAGGTTGTCCACCCCTGCTCTGTGTTGACATCAGCCGGTCCGATGGGCTAAACGGGTGCCACTGTTATAAACACCCTGCAAGGAATAGTAAATGTTTGTTTTTCTTTGCTGAATATTTTAGATGGAGTTGGAAGCTCTTCGCTCTATCTATGAGGGCGATGAATGTTTTAAAGAGCTTAGTCCAGTTTCCTTTCAATTACGAGTGAGTACTCTGATTGTGTCTTACTGTAAATAGCCTAAAGCTGGACAAACTGGTAGTTTTCATGCCTTTCAATTCATGAATCCACAGATAGGAGACCTGGAGGACTCCAAATCATTCATCCTGGATGTAACATGGCCAGAGATGTACCCAGAGATTGGCCCACAAATTTCCCTTGATGGCTTTTTTAACAACAGACTGTAAGTTTCATTGTCGACATCTGGTTGTGAATTGTTTTTTAATTAAAATGTATTTTATTGCTCATGTCAGCGCTCCAGACACGAAGCAGCTCATCCTATCCAAGCTGGAGGAGCAAGTGGAGGCCAACGTGGGCACTGCAATGATGTACACACTGTTTGAGTGGGCCAAAGAGAACCAGGAAGCCCTGATGGAGAACCACACACCTGTAGTCACTGCTGTGGTCTGTATCGTTTCTTGCAGAAGTCTTTTTTTAAAGAATACTTTGCTCTGACCGACTGCTCACGACCCTCAGACCTTAACGTCCAACAGTGAGGTGACATTGACCACGGCGACTGCCAAAAAGAAGGAAAGGAGGGAGCAGCTGACCAAAGCTCAGAAGAGGAGAATCATCGGTCGAACAGGTGTGGAAAGATGCTTGATCACCTCTTGTTCAGACCATCACTCTTATGATAGTATATTTATTGACAGTTGAAGGGTCCCTCTAATGCCAAGAACATTGGCACTTATTTCATGGTTCTTCACCTAAAAATGATGTCTACAAGTAAAATTACCCCCAAAATAGACACAGTAGTGGTTTTCGGCTTGTTTTCTTACACATTGTTTCAGCACATTTTGGAACACCCATTTTTGACTCCAAAAGGTGGGCGGCCTGCATTAGCCTGCTGATGTCACAAGCAGTAGCCCAGTGGCAATTTCATATTGCCTAGCTGGGTTTACCCTAAACTGCTTTGATGATATGATTTTCTTTAAAAAGGCTAAAAAAAAATGTAAACATACATTTAAAACAAATCCGTTATTATGAATTCGTATTATCATTCAAAGGTTGCTGCTTTTTGGACAATGTACTTTGTTGAGATTTTTTCAAGTGTTTCCAGACTTTTAATTACTTTGTTTTAATTAAAAACTAGCAACCTTTCTAGAATCTTCTTCTGGTGTTATTATGGAATGTACTCGTGTTTAGAGACTCTTAACTACTGTCCCTTGATGTCCGTGACGAAAGAGGCTCGCTGCAGCAAGCATGACATCACACTTGCTTGGCCCTGTTGCTCTCGTTGTAGTTTCTCTTCTTAAAAGCCGCCACTGTCCTCTTAATATTTGCACATTTAGTAGACGGCTATACGCGGGTATATCTGCAATATACATGAAGATTATGTCCACATTGCAGACATGCTGACAATGCTCCAGACAGTCACAATGGCGTGCGTTTTGTTTACATCCGGTTTCGGTAGCGCGGTTTTCGGTGATCAAAGTCTTTTTACGATCCATATATATATATATATATACCGTACATATATATACATATATATATACATATATATACATATATATATACATATACATATATATATACATATACATATATATATATATATATATATATATATATATATATATATATATATATATATATATATATATATATATATATATATATATATATATATATATATATATATATATATATATATATATATAATTCATACTGTTTTACTAGTGTTAATGTTTTATGTTTGTGTGGTTTGGATTTGATGTCAGTTTTTCCCACACCGTCTCTGCCTGAAAAGTGATTGGCGGAGAATGAGGAAGTATATGAGCCGCACCCACTAAATTTTTGAAAAAAAACAAATTTTTCCATATGTTACCTGCACTGTACTATAAGCCTCAGATATATACGTTGCGAAATAAGTAATTTACACAGATTTATAAATGTTTATTTACATACTTTAATTTTTTCCAAACATTGCCTGTCACGTGGCAGTAAAACGGTTGATCAAACAAAACAGAAGTCATTGTCATGGACCCACTAGCTGCTGAAGCTACTGTAGCTCTTCAATCAGCTAAATAGACTCAATAACTCCATGGTGACGTCTTGGTGTATTTACTAAGGAATTTGTGAAACTGAAACTATACAAAAGTAATTCTATTGTAAGTTAATAATACTAACACACAATCATTAACTTGTTAGCATATTAGCTAATGCTAACAACGTTAGCTTGATAACATTTAGATAGCAGGCATAAAAACACTCCGACAGACATCACATCTCTGGTCTGTTTTTTGATGAATACTGCGGCTTACTAGGCTACTGTATTTTAATAGATAGTTAGATAGTACTTTATTGACTATCTATTAAAATACAGTAGCCTAGTAAGCCGCAGTATTCATTAAAAAACAGACTAGGTCTGTTTTTTAATGACCAACACCATAATGTTGGTCATTATGGTGTTACTTGGAGAGCCAAGTTTTTTTTCCTGAGGTGGTACTAGGTGAAAAAAGATTTAGAGCCACCGCTCTAAAAAGAAGGGCACTAAAGCAGTTAGCGAACTCGTCCAAAAAATTGCAAAAACAATAACACAGCGTTTTAGTTTAATTGCTTGTATGTTAGTTTTTTTTAACTATTTGTATTATGGCCATCAGCGAAGAAAAAACTGTAAAATAGCCGCACCGTTTTATAGGCCACAGGGTTCAAAGCGTAGTAAAAAGTAGCGGCTTATAGTACGGAAATTACAGTATGTTCCGAGTTGATATGTAGAATTTTACAATCCGCTAAGTGATTCTGAAACTGTGGTACGTGTATGCTAAACAATCATTTAATTAAATATTCAAACAGTGTTACTGTTCAAACTTTGTGTGATGTTACAGTGGCCAAAAATATTAAATATTCTTGCAAAATAAAACCCCTGCCTTGTTTTTAATGAATTAATACTTAAGCCTACTATGCTACTGTATTTTAATGTTGGTCATTATGGTGGTACTTGGATAGCCAAGAGTTTTCTGAGGTGGTACTTGGTGAAAAATGTTTGAGAACCACTGCTATAAGTGATCTTTTCTTTGTAAAATTTAGCATCTGTATATGTTATCTGTTATTGGAGACTGTACTCGTGTTTAGAGAGTAGCTGAAAATGAGCTTCCCCCTACTTCAAAAACCACCAGCTGCTGCTGGTGTCTATTAGCAAAAAATACATATAAATATTATAATATGTAATGTCAAGCATATAATTTTAAGTAATCTTGGAGCATGGCGATAAAAACATACAATTAAGTGATCAAAATGGTAGTTTTACATGCCTTTATCCACACTGTCTATGCGAGAAAATTGGCTCCATTTCTGCGAGTGACGTCACACCAAGAGGGGGCAGCGTATCGAGTCTTGAGGATAGAAAAGAGGCATTCCAAATATGTATCTACCGATTTCTTAAAAATTCATTATGTTATGTAAAATGACTACCAGATTCATTTTCAGGAGTAAAAATACACAAGGAGAACTCTTAAATGAAATTTTGGTCTTCCTGACTAATGTATAGATTGTGTTTTCAGACCACAAAGGGGAATTGCCCAGAGGTTGGAACTGGATCGACGTTATCAAAGTATGTTTTTAAACCTTCCACCACAACATGGCACACATTTAACAAAGAGCACTATTGATTTTTGTCTTGTATGTTTTTCCTCTCTATGCTCACTGTACATCCAGCACGTAAGTGGATCAACATCTGAATCGAAACCGGGTGAGACTGGTTCACACTTCTGTTGCGGTAATTGTTGTTCTCCGCTGTGTTGTAGCTGAGTAAGACAGGAGGCAAAGATGACGATTAAGCCCTAAAAGGGCAAACAGGACACAAGCTGTGCTTGTGAACATCAATAAGGAGTTCATGTGTCGGCAGGATTGTCTTCTTGTTCAGAATTTCTCCAACATGAAGGTACTGAATCCCACTGCCTACACTTTCGTCTGAAAGTGCAAGTGTTACATTGAACGTGGTCATTTTAAAACACAATTTTACTCCTTTTGCTATTTTCTCATGATTTTGTTTGACCTGAAAATATCTTGTACATAAATAAAACATTTTGAAAGTAGTTTAACGGGTGACCGACTTTGTGTTAAATTTGTTAGGACACTATATCATGATTATAATTTGAAAGTTTCATGTTAGCTTTAAATGAGCACATATTTTCCCCAGAGTTTCCATTGGACATTAGGTGGAAATAATATTCAATCCACTGCACAATGTAAATGAGCAAAAGTGAGAAAACATACCTGATGTATGGAAAGACATTTTTATTGTAGAAAGTGCCAAAAGTATATCAGGTTCTGTACACAAATATTGGAGATTTAAAATCCTCCCCTAGAACTGAGGGAATGTTTTCTTTAAGGTCGGCTACGCCGAACGTTTGATTTGTCTCGATGTGCCGATGATCCTTTTTCGGGAATGGAATCATTGACTACATCAAAGAGACTCCTTTTAAGGGACTTCTCTAACTGTTTGGAAAACTCCTTCTTAAACATGTTTTCAAAGAAACTTGTCATGTCATGTGCATCCTCCACAAAATGTGAAGATTGTTCATCAGTGCTTAAGTCTTCATTGGTGCCGCTATCGCTCAGTGGTAACGTCACTGACACTGTGGACGAGTCAAAAGAATGAGACAAGTCTTCTGTCTTGTTTTCTAAAATGATTGGATATGGTGTTCTCTCGCCTTTTCTTTCGCTCTTTGCTTTCACCCTCTTACTTTTCCTCCTGCCATAGTGGGTCTTCCACATGGATTTGACTTTTTTGAAAATTGGCCTGATAGCTGGTTTGGCTCCTATACAGTCCAGGATAGTACCAGGACAGTCCTCTAGAAGTGGGTGTATCTTTCGTGGCCGCCTTATGAGCCACCTCTTCCAAAGGGATGTCCTGGCGTGAAGTTCTAGAGATGGTGTCTCTTCAAGGTCTGTCGTGTCAGATAAAATATTCTTGCCAACGCTGTCCTCTGACACTTTCATGTCCATATCTTCGGGCTCTTTAGATGAAGACCCGCTGAACCCCCTGCCTTCTGACAACTTAGGGGCGTCTACAACCGCTTTTGATGAAGACCTCCTCGACTGGCAGCCTTCAGAAAATTTGCGTCCAGCCTCTACTTCTGCAACTGATGGGCTCTGAGTGAGCCAGTCTTCTGGTGACTTGAGTTCAACATATGCACCTGCTTCTGATGAAGACCTCTTGACTGTTCTGACTTCATGCAATTTAAGTTCAGCAGAAGGCCTCTTTGTTACCTGGTCTGCTGGAGATTGGGGATCAGCATATGCTCCTGATTCTGATGAAGGCCTTCTTGCGATCCAGTCTTCTGGAGACTTACAGACCGCATCTACTACAGCAAGCGATGAAGACCTCTTTGGTACATAGTCCTCTGGGGACTTACAATCAACATTTGCCAATGATTCTGAAGGCCTCCTTGCGATCCATTCTTCTGGAGACTTACAGACCGCATCTACTATAGCAACCGATGAAGACCTCTTTGGGACATAGTCCTCTGAGGACTTGCGATCAGCATTTGCCAATGTTTCTGATGGCCTTTTTGTGACCCAGTCCTGAGGTGAGTCAAGATCACTATCAGCTCCTGCAACCGATGAAAGCTTCTTTGCAACCCGGTCTTCTGATGACTCAAATTTAGCATATTTCTCTGCTTCTGATGAAGGTCTCTTTGTTACCCAATTCCCTGAGGTAAAATCGCTGTCTACTGTTGCCTCAGAAGAAGGCCTCTTTTCCACCCAGTCTTCTGGTGATTTAACATAATCTACTGTTGTGTCAAATAAAGGCTGCTCTTTGAACCAACCTTTCGGAGACATAATTTTACTATCTGCTATTGCAACTGATGGAGGACTCATTGGTTGCCAGACTTCTGGTGAACTGAGTTTACTACATGCACCCTCTTCTGATGAAGGCCACCCTGCATCCATGTTTTCTGGTGACATGTAGCCAGTAGAAACAGAGCCTTGGGTGGAACCACACTCCAGCAGATCTGGCAAACCTACTGCACCGGCAACCTGCTCATTGAGTCTACTGTTGTCCGTGCAAGCCAAGTTACGTGCTTTACTGATGCTCTCGGTGGATTCTGTTGAAAACGTTGTGAGGTAATTACACGGGGTATGTGTAGGGTCTTCTAATCCACTGGGAAAACTTAAAGACTGTAGTAATTTTATGTCAGCTGCCTGAGTATCAGTTCCTGCATCCCTCAGTTGATATTCAGCTGACTCTTCCAAAAAGTCAGGATAATGACAAGTATCCTCTTCTGCCTCTTGATCTAAGATGTCTGAGTCTCTCTCATATTTGCTGTCACTCATGATGGTTGAAGCACGTGAACTTTGAGTCCGTGTAGAGGAAGGGCTGCAAATAGATTCCATCTCAGAGTTACAAGGCTCTTCCTCTTCGCTGGTTTTATTCTCATCAAAAGGAGACATTAAGGTAGATTTCATTGTTTCTACTATTGTTTTGCTTGCAGTGTCGATGGTGTCAACAACAGGGTTAATCACATTTAAGAGCAAATGTTTAGCCTGGTCGAGGAAGGTAACGGGTGATGTGGAAGGAGAACCCAAGTCTGCCTCTTCAGATGGAGAAAGTGAACCATCTAATGTTTGGGAAAACGTGGAAGTCTCTTCTGTCTGCAGGTCATCAAAGGTATCCGGATTAATATATTGCTCATCTGTGTAGGCGCTCAGCTCCTCCTCAAAGATTCCAGTGTCGTCCTCTTCCTCAGGGTCCAAGGTATCGGAGTCTTGTGCTTTCTTGGTAATCACGGCGGTCGCCCTTGCAAATATTCCCATTGCTGAAGTGGCGTCGGAACACAAGTCTTCTTCCTCCCGTTCGGCGTATATGATGCGCTCAGAGAAAAAATCCTTGAGGTATTTCTTGATCTTCTGCTGAGTGACGACGCCATACGATGCTTCGTCTATGTCACAGTCCGACATGGCCCGCTCTTCCGCGTCCCAGTGAGTGATGAGCTGCCGCAACTTGGCAATGTCACCACTGCTTTTCTCCACAATGGTTTTGATGATACTGTTGATCTTGTCATCCCTCTCTTTGTCTTTCAGGCTTAAAATTGTATTCTGGTGGAGAAATAAACATCTTATTAGCGTGCATATCCTTTCCACACCTTTCAAAGCTAATTGGCCGTACAATAAAAATAATTTATGTAAATAGGCTAGTTTGTAAGGTGTGTTATTACCTTGCTCTCCTGAGAACTTCTCACAGCTTCACCTAACAGCCCTCGTTGTACAAAAAAATCTTTTATGTTCTGTTGAATCTTCTCAAGAGTAAGGACGCCATCTGCTGGCCCGTGTGTGGCAGCCTCCCTGCTCATCTCGGAGCACCTCTGTTGACCTCCGTTCATATCTGATGGCGCCCACCTTTAAAAATGTATTTTTGGGGGTGCCGTGTTCATAAATTAGCCCTGTGAGTTGTGCCCTTCCGCTAGCAATTACAAACCCTTTCTTTTACCGCTTCGATCTTAGCTGTCCAAAGGGCATCAGGATATGACATCAGAACTCTTTGTCATGAAGGGTTGACATCACACTCTGTCATCAAGGCATGCCATCAGCAGACTTTGTCATCAAGGTATGACACTCTGAGTATAATGATCTCCTGCCAGGCAGTCCTCAAAGCCTGCTGTCCGAACTAACAAAGTTTCCTGATTGTTGTCTGATCAGTGCTACAAAGAGGTCTACTTGATCCTATAAAACAGTCACTTTATCTGCTAGGTTGACAAATTAAATGTGACTGATTTTATTATGGAGAAAGGCAGCTCTTTAATCAAATAAAAAGCATATTTTTTAGTAAATCTTCCCCTTTCACCAAATATTCCCAAAATCTATATGGACATCAGGCCGGGGATTATTTACTTCAATAAACAGTTTGCATTCTCTCTTTAGGATGCCTCATAAGTGTCCCTTCTTAATTTATGACTACATCAACCTGATATATATTTTAATGAAAATACACATGATGAGCTTGAAAAGAGATGTTTTAATTTGATTATTTAATGTCAAAATAAAGGATAACTCGCCTAAAACAAATAGCTTCATGAAAATGGAAGCATCAGTGATATGTTGCTTTCTCTGTTTGATTGTGCTCTTCTTCATGTTCACTAGTCGACTACAAGTGATAGTCTTGACACTGGGACTGAAACCAGAAAGTGGGTCACTACCTCGACCGACGGTCCTTTCTGTTTTTGTCCAGGCTTTTGTCCATGGTTTTTTCACTGTCCCCCCTGCATTTGGGACAGTACCATTTGCCCTTAGGCTTATAGGTCAGTGCCACACAGGAGAAGTGGAACCATTCAATGGGGCACTGGTCATTGTCACAGCCAATCATTTCCCCATAAGACACCTGCTCACACAGGCAGTATGTGGGCTCATTGGGGTCAATAGCAAAGTCCACCGGCGAAGCGTCTCGCTCCTGCTTTGCCTTGCGCTTCTTCTTCTTGGCAGATTTGGACTTCTTCTCTCTGGGAGGCGGGATGGACAGTTCATCCATGGGGTCATCCACGAGAGACCCGTTTGCTGACGGATGGCTGGAGTCCCGGCTTTCACTGTTGCGTTGGCGTCGCGGGCGGCGGGCCGAGGTGCGCTCGGGAGCACAGGTCTCTTGAAGGTTGGGGCGCCGCTCCGGCACCAGGTGCTCGAGGTCACAGGGTTCCTGGAGGCACAAGGAGTGGGAGTCCATTTGGCGTGAGCGGTTCTCCGCCAACTCATTCATCTGGGTCACCACGTGGATCTTCTCGTCACCCAGCTCCTGGATGACGATGAGCGCACGCTGCAACTGGACCTGCAGGCGCTTCCGCTGGGAAGCATCCTGCTCTCCTTTGTACTTCTCGAACACTTCATCCACCTCCTTCAACACTTCTGTAAGTAGTAACACACGTAATGGTCATATTATATCATACGGTTACTGAAAGTGAGCCGAAATAATCTCTTTCAGCAACTTTATTCTGCTGACTATTGATGTGCAGTTCAATACCGAAAAATTGATACTGCCGATACCAGATCTTTATGCTCCAATATCGATTCTCAAATCAAAATATCAATACTTTAATAATTTGAAATGTGTATCAATAACAGGAACACAGTGTAAAAAATTAACTAAACCTCGAATGAAGCGATGTGTTAATGTTGAATGGTGAAGTGTTTACATTAGGGATGTCCGATAATGGCTTTTTACCGATATCAAACGATACCGATATATACAGTCGTGGAATTAACACATTATTATGCCTAATTTGGACAACCAGGTATGGTGAAGATAAGGTCCTTTTTTTAAAAAAATAATAAAATAAGAAATAAATTAAAAACATTTTCTTGAATAAAAAAGAAAGTAAAACAATATAAAAACAGTTACATAGAAACTAGTAATTAATGAAAAGGAGTAAAATTAACTGTCAAAGGTTAGTACTATTAGTGGCCCAGCAGCACGCACAATCATGTGTGCTTACGGACTGTATCCCTTGCAGACTGTATTGATATATATTGATATATAATGTAGGAACCAGAATATTAATAACAGAAAGAAACAACCCTTTTCTGTGAAAGAGTGTGAATGGGGGGAGAGGTTTTTTGGGTTAGTGCACTAATTGTAAGTGTATCTTGTGTTTTTAATGTTGATTTAATAAAAAAATTTTAAAAAACGATACCGATAATTTAAAAAACAATACCGATAATTTCCTATATTAAATTTTAAAGCATTTATCGGCATCTCTAGTTTACATATTTCGTATTTTCACATTAACATGTTCACGTAACTGAATTGTGAATTACGTTTTATTCTAAATTGCTCTTGTTAATTTGTTGTAATGCTATCAATTTACTTTTTTATGGTTTGAAACAATTGTGTTCTTTGTAGGATTTTGTCCTATTTTTTCTGTATTGTATATTTTATGCTATGAGATACGAAGTAGTAGTCATTTTATTTCAGACCCAGGGGGATCCATATCACAGAAAAATAAACCATACAACGATAAAACCCAAATAAAAGAAGAAATAAAATAAACTTGTATAAAAATAAATTTAAAAAAAAATCCACAATATTCAATATCTATTGAATATAAAACGCACAACTTTTTAAATTTTAGCAGGCACATTGGATATATTTGCACAAAGATCGGCAACGCCGACACCAGCCTGAATTTGACTCAGTATCGATTCGGAAAGAAAATGAGTGCTTCTCCTCGACCGGAAGTGACAACACAGTGAAAGCACGTGACAGGGGCGGAGCCTAGAGAAGCTTAACAGTCGACGGAGCACCACGGTGTCGAAAACAGCACGCACAAATCACACCAAGACGTCCATCGAACACTTCATTGCAACTCTTTAAATGTTCCAATGTGTATTGTGGCGTGTGGCTAAACATGCTAGCTTCGTCGCCGCTACCAACTAAAGTAACGATGAGGACGATTTTCTCCCCAAAAACAGAACGCAACGCTTTAGTTTCGAGTAGAGCGATCGATGCATGATCCAATACAGAAGTGTTTACTTGTCTTTCACTCTTTTTAAGATCCGGTGGTGACTTGTGTCAAATAACAGTTCATTTTTGTCATCATATTGTGTTGACTTCGACACCATTATGTAGATGTCGAACGTACGAGAGGATTTATGACATTTGTCCGAGCTGCTAGGTAATGTAATAATACATATGTATGCTTTTTACCAGGAATACATATAAAATGTCCGCCTTTTCCAATGGGATTTGATGCACGAGAGATCCACTACCGGGTTTAAGGAACGCGTTACCTACTTGTTTCCTATTTTGTCGGTTTATATTGTGCACATTGGCACATTTGGAAAGCTGCGAGCAGGGTTTGTGCAAAATGGGGAAACAAGACAGGCGACTTTGCTCGACCATTGCAGCACTCTGCCGGTGAGGTCGTTCATGGTGGCTCAAAAAGTAAACACACGTTAAGACACATTACCTTGATACTTTGCATCAATTTCCCGTAGGAGGGAAACATTTCTTTGTACGTCCAAAGGCAGGGACTCCACACATTCCAGATAATCCTCCACATAATTGACCAGTTGTTGCGACTTGTCAGCATTGGGATAGTGATGACCTAACATGGTCTCCCCGATGCATAGAGAGCAAGGAAATGTACAAAATGTTGCGTTAAACTCAAATGTGGACGACTTTGCAGCTTGTAAGGGCAGTTCCAGGCAGCACTTCACTTCGAACAAAACTGCAGCTACTGCGCATGCCTGAGTATTTTCCTTTTATGGTATTGGACCGTTTCCCTCGCCGCTGTCGTCATCGAAGGCGGGGCTAGTGAAAGTTACTCGGTCGCAATTGGCCGAGAGGACTGTAATGTTTTCCCGGGAAATTACAGTGTCGATTATATTAACTACGACTAAGTGAGTGTAACACACGTTTTAAAAAATATCTAATGTAAAGCAAAATCAATATATTCTGTGACACAATACGCCTGTAAATCGGTATCGATCGGATACCCAGTAAATACGGATATTGCCATTTTGATTGATTGATTGATTGAAACTTTTATTAGTAGATTGCACAGTACAGTACATATTCCGTACAATTGACCACTAAATGGTAACACCCAAATACATTTTTCAACGTGTTTAAGTCGGGGTCCACGTTAATCAATTAATGGTACAAATACTATCAGCATAATACAGTCATCACGCAAGTTAATCATCAGAGTATATACATTGAATTAGTTACATTATTTACAAACCTTACAGTTGACTTGAATGATATAACCTTTACTCAGGTCAATCATTTTAGGCAAAGAAAACATATTTTAGGAGAAATACTGTATAGTATAGTATAGAACGGCAGTATAAGACAACGTAACAATATACATATAATTATACAAGTATTTCCATTTATTAAGTACAATTTTGTGAGCAAAACACAAGTGCAATTGACTGTCATTCAAATAAATCAATGGGAATCTTGCCCCTAAACCCCGCCTAATCCAAGTATTTATTTACTAGGTTTGTAAATGTGTAAATATCAATGTAACAATAACAACACGAAAAACACCAACATTTTTTAAGATAAATATAGAAAAACTGAAAAAATGTTTTCCATCGCACTACTATTGATCCGATACTAATCTACCCCGTGGTATCAAAACTACTGGTAATCGTATCGATCGACCCACTCACCCCTGCTTTTTGGTAAATATTACTGTGCAACTGTCTCAGGAAATGATTGTTAGTAGTATTACTACTTCTGTTAATATTACCCTATAAACATAATTACTTTTTTTCCCTTAAATTTTTATTCAAACTGACATAACTGTATTTATTTCCAAAGGCTTTTTGACATTGAATTCATGAAACTGAATTTTATGCGTTTGAATTTTATGGAATGAACTCTGGTTAAGCAGTACTAAATGGATGGATAGATTTTTTTACATCAAAATTGTGAATAAAATATGTATGTTTAAAAAATTAAGTTAGTTAAAATAGAGTCCTGTTTATTGCTTTAAAAGTCAAGCCCCACTTCCGGTAAATTAAACCGAAGCACTCGACCGTGTATCATAACCAGCCAATGAGGTGTCACGTTTACAGTCACGTGACACTGTTTTTGCAAATAGACATGTTTTATGCAGCGTCGCTGTCATACATTACAGACCATGCAATTTGCTGTAAGTGGTTGGATTTTCTTTTTTAAGAACACTTCAAACGTGTGGAGGTTGCTGTAAAAAAGATGCCTTATAAAAGGATAAAAGCTGATCCCTCGACAATACAAATCCTCACACAATATTGACTGATAATAAAAACGTACAGCTGATGTGTTGGACTTTCACAATATTATGTCAGACCCACTCGACATCCATTGCTTTCGGTCTCCCCTAGAGGGGCAGGGGGTTACCCACATATGCGGTCCTCTCCAAGGTTTCTCATAGTCATTCACATTGACGTCCCACTGGGGTGAGTTTTCCTTGCCCGTATGTGGGCTCTGTACCGAGGATGTCGTTGTGGCTTGTACAGCCCTTTGAGACACTTGTGATTTAGGGCTATATAAATAAACATTGATTGATTGATTGATTGATTGATTGATTGATTGATTGATTGATTGATTGATTGATTGATTGATTGATAAAAAAAAAAAAAGGGAATTTTACAGATTTTTACTGAATAAAACACTCAGAATGTACAAAACCCAAAACCAGTGAAGTTGGCACGTTGTCCATCCATCCATTTTCTACCGCTTGTCCCTTTTGGGGTTGCGGGGGGTGCTGGAGCCTATCTCGTAAATAAAAACAGAATACAATGATTTGCAAATCATTTTCAACCTATATTCAATTGAATACACTGCAAAGACAAGATACTTAACGTTCGAAATGTTTATTTTTTTGCAAATATTAGCTCATTTGGAATTTGATGCCTGCAACGTTTCAAAAAAGCTGGCACAAGTGGCAAAAAAGACTGAGAAAGTTGAGGAATGCTCATCAAACACTTATTTGGAACATCCCACATGCAGGTGAACAGACAAATTGGGAACAGGTGGGTGCCGTGATTGGGTATAAAAGCAGCTTCCATGAAATGCTCTGTCATTCCCAAACAAGGATGAGATGAGGGTCACCACTTTGTGAACAAATGCTTGAGCAAATTGTCGAACAGTTTAAGAACAAAATTTCTCAACGAGGTATTGCAAGGAATTTAGGGATTTCACCATCTACGGTCCATAATATCATCAAAAGGTTCAGAGAATCTGGAGAAATCACTGCATGTAAGCGATGATATTACAGACCTTCGATCCCTCAGGTGGTACTGCATCAAAAAGCGACATCAGTGTGTAAAGGATATCCCCACATGGGCTCAGGAACACTTCAGAAAACCACTGTCAGTAACTACAGTTTGTCACTACATCTGTAAGCGCAAGTTAAAACTCTACTATGCAAAGCCAAAGCCATTTATCAACAACACCCAGAAATGCCGCCACTTTCGCTGGGCCAGAGCTCATCTAAGATGTACTGATGCAAAGTGGAAAAGTGTTCTGTGGTCTGACGAGTCCACATTTCAAATTGTTTTTGGAAACTGTGGACGTCGTGTCCTCCGGACCAAAGAGGAAAAGAACCATCCGGATTGTTATAGGCGCAAAGTTCAAAAGCCAGCCTCTTTGATGGTATGGGGGTGTATTAGTACCCAAGGCATGGGTAACTTACACATCTGTAAAGGCGCCATTAATGCTGAAAGGTACATACAGGTTTTGGAGCAACATATGTTGCCATCCAAGCAACGTTATCATGGACGCCCCTGCTTATTTCAGCAAGACAATGCCAAGCCACGTGTTACATGCAGCGTGGCTTCATAGTAAAAGAGTGCGGGTACTAGACTGGCCTGCCTGTAGTCCAGACCTGTCTCCCATTGAAAATGTGTGGCGCATTATGAAGCCTAAAATACCACAACAGAGACCCCGGACTGTAGAGCAACTTAAGCTGTACATCAAGCAAGAATGTGAAAGCATTCCACCTGAAAATCTTCAAAAATTGGTCTCCTCAGTTCCCAAACGTTAACTGAGTGTTGTTAAAAGGAAAGGCCATGTGCCAACTTTTTTGCAATGTGTTGCTGCCATTAAATTCTAAGTTAATGATTATTTGCACACACAAAAAGAAGTTTCTCAGTTCGAACATTAAATATCTTGTCTTTGCATTGTATTCATTTGAATATAAGTTGAAAAGGATTTGCAAATCATTGTATTCTGTTTTTATTTACGAATTACACAACGTTGCAACTTCACTGGTTTTGGGTTTTGTACATCAAAATACCGAATGTGGAACACTGACTATTAATAACAGATTCCCAGACAACCTACTTGATCTACACATTTTACAATCGAGCAAAACAAAGCAAATATGTGACAGATACGGCGAAACATAGACGCAAAGGTAAAAAAACAACTTTGTTGTGATATGTGCTTCCGTGTCCCTCACACTCGCGTCTCGCGCTTATCTCAAACCACGCCCACTGCTGTGATGTCGTCCCTATGATAATCGTAGTAACCCGTATGTCATTTAAAAGTGTAGATTACAACTTTTGGAATTGTTTTCATACTTCAGGACTTACATTAATTTGAAAACTGCACTACATGTCATATTGCTGGCTGCAGTTTCAATGTTAAAGGTTTACTGTGTCACGTGACTGCAAACTTTACACCTCATTGGCTGGTTCTGAGACACCATCGATCCCTGTCAGCGTTCATTTACCGGAAGTGGGTTTGAGTTGCGTCGCAACGAAAACAAGTTATACACCGAAATTGTCTGCACTCAATTTTAATAAATATAATTTCAAAACACTTTATTTTAACAAACCCAATTTCCAAACGCACGCATTTTGATCAATATTTTTTTATTCAATTAAATTATCAGCGTATTTTGCCGTACAAATTCAGTTCACATAAATTCAGTGTCCAAAAAAGCTTTGACAATAAAGACAAACATTGACCTCCATGCCGGCTGCCGCTACAGCAAGTCACAGACAACTCTTTGTTTCGTAATGACACTCAAGTATATTAACCTCCATAGGCCTGGACTTGTTTAGTTTCGTTTCCCAAACAGTCGCCGTCCGTTAATACAGTTGGGCGTATTGCGTATGCGACTTATTCCGCTTGTATCTTTCAAAACAAAAGAAAGTAAAGTGCCGATAGTGTCATTAAAATGTGAAATGTATTCAATTAAAAAGCAAAACTGTAAACAGTAGGTTTATTCAAAACTCGAGGGATGTCATGTAGAAGTTATGTAGAGTTTAAAACGTATATGTTTAGTATATTTCCTTGTACTCCTGGTGTTTCCGTGTGTAGTATTGTTACCTTGACTGAGTTGTGACTCGACTAAGTGCAGATGTTTCATTTTGAGCGTCATTACACGCCAATTGTCCGCTCCGCATAATTGCCACCATGAAATCGTCCCTTCTGCTTCTACTGTGCTGTGCTTTTTCAGGTAATATTCCGTCTCACACAGACACACTTCTGCGTTCATGTGTTTTTCTAAACAATGTGTGAATATGTTGCTTTTTAGTCTAAATGTCTCCTCGGCTTATAGGCTTAATGTTGTCCAATTAAATGGTGTCATTCAGTAAAGACTCAAAATGTCGGTCAGTGTGTGTGTGAGTGTGTGACTTCCTGGTTCGTTCACACATTTCCACGGTGTTCCAGGTAGCTGGTTTGTGTCTCTGTTTTTAAAAAAAACAGCCAAACAAATGTGAATTTAATTGCAAAAAATCTGCTTTTAGCCTGAGCAGCTTTCCTCTTGTTTGCTTGACGTTTCATGACACAGGAGGATAGCTTTAACTACAAAGTTCGCCTCTAATGTGCCTAATGTCTGTTATTTCAGTCCTATGGTTGGTATAGCAACTACTAAAGAGCTGAATTTAGACTCATAAATACAATATACACCCATGGACTTTTGCACTTGGATAAATAGGACGTTATCAGTCCATGTCAACACAACAAGTAACTTTGCTCTCACCCCGCCACCTCACGCTGATCTTACATTACAATGTCTACCTTTTGTTATTTGACAAATATGCTGTTTAACTAACACAACACAAATAAAAACATACTGTTGTTTTTTTGCACTAAATTATAACATTAATGCTGTCAAATGATACTTTTTTTTTATATCCAATCAATCACACTTTTACATTTGGATTAATCCTGATTAATTACAGGTTATTACTTGCTTACGTGATTTAAATTAACTTGAAAATTAGGACACCGCTGCAATTTTATTGTCCGAATGTCGCCCAGGAACATTCTGTAAATGTTCTTTGTACTTGCTACTTAAATGCATGTAATGTATTTGTTAGGAAGTCTCTTTTAAAACTGTTTTTATCTAAAGTTAAAGTACCACTGATAGTCACACACACACTAGGTGTGGTGAAATTACCTTCTGCATTTGACCCATCCCCTTGATCACCCCCTGGGAGGTGAGGGAAGCAGTGAGCAGCAGCGGTGGCCGTGCTCTGGAAATTATTTTTGGTGATTTAAGCCCAAATTCCAACCCTTGATGCTGAGTGCCAAGCAGGGAGGTAATGGGTCCCATTTTTATAGTCTTTGGTATGACTCGGGCGGGGTTTGAACTCACGACCTACCGATCTCAGGGCGGACATTCTAACCACAAGGCCCATCTGTGGGTATTTTCGAGTGAAATTTACCAGTGAGCACACCAGTCGGAGTCTCTCATCTTTGCACTGGTGTATGCATTGACTTGATCACTGACCGTGTAACAACCGCGTAGCTTGTCAGGTAACCATCCACAGTGAGGGTAAAAAAGCATGTACAGTCACATAATTTGTGTGATTAACCCGTGCAAATAAATAATTAATGCACTATTTTTTGTGATTAATCACATGGTTTAACTCTTTATTTTTGACAGCCCTGATAAAAAGTTTGTTGAGTGACTTTTTTGATCTCTTGCTGCATTAAGTACTAAGAAAAAAAAAATGTTGTCTTTGTTTTGTAAGAAGCACTGACGCTGGCTCAAGTGGACAAGGCTCCTGCAACTTTGACCCCTGCCAAAAAGTTTGTGACAGACCAAACCAGCAGCATACCAAGTGTTTCACCTGCACCCTCCACCAAGGCTACACAGCCTGTTCCCTCCACCAACGCTACAACGCCTGTGCCCTCCACCAACGCTACAACGCCTGTTCCCTCCACCAACGCTACAACGCCTGTGCCCTCCACCAATGCTACAACCAAAGCTGCACCCTCCACCAACGCTACAACGCCTGTTCCCTCCACCAACGCTACAACGCCTGTGCCTTCCACCAACGCTACAACGCCTGTGCCTTCCACCAACACAACCACAACGCCGACATCGCCTCCTTCTCCTCCCAAACCCACGCCGCCCGCCAACTTGAGCGTTGGGAACTACAGCCTGATGAAGGACAAGGTGGTCTGCCTGATGGCTCAAATGGCGCTGCAGATCCGCCTGATGACACCAAACGTAGGTTCTTGCAGCCAAAGATACACTAAATCACATCGCCAAGTGACGTGGCTGTAGACGTTTTGCACACGTCTCTTTAGATAACGTGCAGCTGTCAACATTTTTTTTTTTAGGAAGTGAATATTTTTTGTTCCTTTTCCAGGCCAGCGGGACTTTTGTGGTTCAGCCCAATAAGACCAAAGCAGTCGGGGAGTGTCAGGAGAACAAGGCTAACCTCACACTGGTCTTCCAGGAGGGTTTTATCACCTTTATGTTCAACAAGGTGTGTTTGCCTTTTCTGTTTTGTTTCCCAGATTGCTGATGGTAAAAAGCTCACCGTGATTGTACCTTGTTTGCGCCATCATGTGATGTTGTCTGACTGACGAGGAATTGTTAGAAAAGGGAAGTGGACTTGACAAGCCGGTTTTGTGTGTGTGTGTCACAGCATGTGACATAGATCACACACTGTCTCACCCGTGCATACACAATGACTTATGTTGACTTTGCAATTAAGATCATGTTGCAATTTTCTTTTAATTCCACAGAGCTTGGCTGAAAACAAGGTCTATGTGGATGCTCTGTCTTTTGTCTTCTCCTACCCTTTCAGTACAGGTAAGGCTAAGATAAAACATGTTCTCTAGATCTCCGCTATTTGCTGGGGTTACAATCCAAGACATCCCAAAGGACCCCTTGTGAATGGCCACAA
>NC_084742.1:19606438-19878938 GCF_033978785.1 Entelurus aequoreus | reverse complement strand
AATGTATATGTATACTTGTACTTTTTGATGATTAATGTTTTTAGGTCATGCTGGCTAACAATTTTCTTTGGTGTGTTGCCCTTATCGCTATTGCATCTTGTTTACAATGCCATGCTATGTTTGACTGTTCCAGCCAACGGACAGTACGCCGCCAGCAACAAGTCGATGAGAAGCTTTGCCGCAAAAATCGGCCACTCGTACTCCTGCAAGAGCGAGTCACTCGACATGGGGAATGGACTGTATTTGGATGTCAAGCAAGACAGGATGCAGGCCTTCAATCTGACCAAGAGCAATGAATTTGGCACCAGTAAGCATATTAATTTACTCGGAATATGTAGAAGGTATTTTACTCGATGACGTCTCCTCTGGCCAATAACTTTTTTTTAATTCAAAGTGGACCTACAGTGTACATTAGGGATGTGCAAAGTGTGACTCTGGCAGATTTTGTTTGGCCCAAGACTTGTTTATTTGGCAAAATAACCAAATTAATTCCATCCATCCATCCATTTTCTACCGCTTGTCCCTTTTTGGGGTCGCGGGGGGTGCTGGAGCCTATCTCAACTGCATTCGGGCGGAAGGCGGGGTACACCCTGGACAAGTCGCCACCTCATCACAGGGCCAACACAGATAGACAGACAACATTCACACTCACATTCACACACTAGGGCCAATTTAGTGTTGCCAATCCTAATTCATAAAATATATTATTAGATATGAAACTAAATTGCTTTGTCATCTTTTAAATTTAACATGTGGATGTTTACTTTAGATAGTTTATCATATACTGATTAGATTGATTGGATTAGTGTCTATGAATGTTGTCATTCATCCAGGTCATTGTAATCTCAGGGCACTCATCGATCGCAACTACATCTGACCAATCTAAGTCTATGAGCACGAACTGATGAAGCTGACTCGGATGAGAGGCAAAACGTCTTCTAAAACAAACTAAAGAGGCGTGTTGCAATCGATTGAATGCTCTGAGATTACATTGAATTAGCATCTTTTTAATGCATTTTTAATAATTAATCAAGTAGAATTTTTCAGCATGATTGTTATCATTGAGCAACTAAAGTACAAGCCAACATATTGCTCAAAGCTAAATCTTTATTAGAAAGTAAATGTCGGCTTTGGATTTTTGTACACAATTATGATGAGTACATGAAAAACAGGGTGGTGGTTCCTCTCTTTAAGAAGGGGAACCGGAGGGTGTGTTCCCACTATCGTGGGATCACACTCCTCAGCCTTTCCCGGTAAGGTCTATTCAGGTGTACTGGAGAGGAGGCTACGCCGGATAGTCGAACCTCGGATCAAGAAGGAACATTGTGGTTTTCGTCCTGGTCGTGGAACGGTAGACCAGCTCTATACTCTCGACAGGGTCCTTGAGGGTGCATGGAAGTTTGCCCAACCAGTCTACATGTGCTTTGTGGACTTGGAGAAGGCATTCGACCGTGTCCCCCGGGAAGTCCTGTGGGGAGTGCTCAGAGAGTATGGGGTATCGGACTGTCTGATTGTGGCGGTCTGCTCCCTGTATGATCCGTGTCAGAGCTTGGTCCGCATTGCCGGCAGTAAGTCGGACCCGTTTCCAGTGAGGGTTGGACTCCGCCAAGACTGCCCTTTGTCACCGATTCTGTTCATAACCTTCATGGACATAATTTCCAGGCGCAGTCAGGGCGTTGAGGGGATCCGGTTTGGTGGCTGCAAGATTAGGTCTCTGCTTTTTGCAGATGATGTGGTCCTGATGGCTTCATCTGGCCAGGATCTTCAGCTCTCACTGGATCGGTTCGCAGCTGAGTGTGAAGCGACTGGAATGAGAATCAGCACCTCCAAGTCCGAGTCCATGGTTCTCGCCCGGGAAAGGGTGGAGTGCCATCTCCAAGTTGGGGAGGAGATCTTTTCCCAAGTGGAGGAGTTCAAGTACCTAGGAGTCTTGCTCACGAGTGGGGGAAGAGTAGATTGTGAGATCGACAGGCAGATCGGTGCAGTGTCTTCAGTAATGCGGACGCTGTATCGATCCGTTGTGGTGAAGAAGGAGCTGAGCCGGAAGGCAAAGCTCTCACTTTACCGGTCGGTCTACGTTCCCATCCTCACCTATGGTCAAGAGCTTTGGGTTATGACCAAAAGGACAAGATCACAGGTACAAGCGGCCGAAATGAGTTTCCTCCACCGGGTGGCGGGTCTCTCCCTTAGAGATAGGGTGAGAAGCTCTGAGAGCTCAAAGTAAAGCCGCTGCTCCTCCACATCGAGAGGAGCCAGATGAGGTGGTTCGGGCATCTGCTCAGGATGCCACCCTCCCTAGGTGTTTGGGGCCCGTTCGACCGGCAGAAGGCCTAGGGGAAGACCCAGGACACGTTGGGAAGACTATGTCTCCCGGCTGGCCTGGGAACGCGTCGGGATCCCCAGTGGCTGGGGAGAGGGAAGTCTGGGCTTCTCTTCTTGGGCTGCTGCCCCTGCGACTCGATCTCGGATAAGCGGAAGAAAATGGATGGATGGATGGACATGAAAAACAGCATTTTAACTATCACCCTTTTTTTTCCATCAATTTGATTTGGTGCTGCATTCTTTTTGAAAGTCTTGTTCCAACGTTTGACTTTACAGTTAGTCCAATGTTCTTTTTTGATCCATTGAGCCAGAGGACATAAAGCTCTTAAAATTGTACACACCTTTTTATATAAAGGTATTGATCACCTTAGGCTACACCCTCCCTTGTTACACTAATGCACATGAGCAGATATGTTTTCATTTGATATGCTTTATTCAGCTTGGACTTGGGAAAATCTGCATGTATACTTTTCTGATGAAGCATGACTTTTCTGCAATGATTTAATGCAAACATTCATTGAACAAATTGTGTATTTTTTTTTTCAGCTGATCCGTGTGCAGCCGACCAGCCAGATTATCGCGTGGCCATTGGAGTAGGGGTCACGCTGCTGGTGCTTATTGTGGTGGTAGTGGTGGTCTACCTGTTGGGCCGCAAGAGGAGGACCGATGGCTACCAGTCGCTGTGAGGCCAGCCATGCCCCAGGGGTGGCTGGGTGAGGCAGGGTGTGCTGTCAAGGGCACCAAAATGCACATTTTGCTCAAAATGTGTTACTGGAATCACATTTGGTTCTTTTTTTTCCCACTGTTGACATTTTGTTTTAGTATTCTGTTTTAAAGTGTTGTTTTTATTATGAGAATTGTACTGATGTACCCCTCATACACTTGGATATATGTTGCGTTTTTACTGTGAATTAGCAAAAAGGGATTTCTAAAGGGATGCTACTGCATGTGTTGAGAATGACATGTGATGTACTGATCAATTATAATTGCACTAATTAGGGTTACAGCCGAGGTTGTACATATATGGTCGTCTGAATAGAACCCTTGTTTCTAGCTTTATGGCTTCTGATGACAAAACATGCAAATAGTTTACATTATTGATTAATACAGCCAAAATAAAGTGAGACATAAAATATGTATTAATAATACATTTGTGTTGTGCATGTTGCCATTGTGTACAGCAGTAAGTTTGCTGTAGATGCATATTTTTCTCCCTTTGAATGCTTTTTATGCCATTAAAGAACGAAATTTATTCCAATAATACCCAGTTGAGTCAATGGGTATAACAACATGGCTTTTTTTAATGTACTTTTAAAAAACATGTTTTGATTTAAACAGAATGGTAGTATTGTTATTACTGGACTTGACACCTCTTATTAAATCGTGGCTGTCATACTTTGTCGCCGGATATCCAAAGGAATCATATTTCTGAACGTAATACAATTAACAGGCTGCCATACCATGAATTGATTTACATGGACCCCGACTTAAACATGTTGAAAAACGTATTCGGGTGTCATCATTTAGTGGTGAATTGTACGGAATATGTACTGTACTGTGCAATCTACTAATAAAAGTTTCAATCAATCAATCAAAAAGCCTTCCTTTGTTAATAATGATAATAATGCAGCTCTTTTCTGTCGACTAGTTATGTGTTTTATTATATTACAACTGTATGTATGTTCGAAATAAACGTATTCCATAACCATACATAGTCATGTATTTGTTTAAATATACTTTATGTACTTTGAAGAAATGTAGATAATGAACGGCGACGATTGTTCGAGTAACTTTCAGTTTTCCGACTGCACATGAAACACTCGCGAGTGACGTCATGTTACGTAAACGTGATGACGCACGCCGGGTGACTCTCGGGCAGCCTGAAGTGCGCGGCAAAAGAAGTGGGACACAAACAAAAAACATGTGGCTACCACACTGAGGAACCGGGTACGTTGTTCTTTACATACTAGCGTTATTAGGAGACTGGAGCGAGATATCCGGTAGTTAAACTACAGCAAGCAGTTTGACGAGACTTCCTGCTCGACAAGCGGTTATCTAAACCGGTCTAGTTTGACCAGCTAGCCGCTGTTAGCCAGCTAGCTGCACCTGATCGCCCGCTCATTCAAGCCAGCTTGCTCCCGCAGATGTCTCCTTAAAGCGTTTACCTAACGATTAGTTTGGCCTCTTCTCTTGACTTTACGCTGCTTATTTATTTAAATGATCGAAGCTTTCATTCGGAGAACCAAGACACGTTTCGAGCAAATATTACTGACGCGTATTTTGCCAAACTTTGCAAAGTTAGCCGGTTAGCCACATGCTAACACATACAATAGCGAGATCACAATACAATGGACAGGTATTATATCGATTCCTGTTGGCTTGGAAGCGATATCTTTCGGCATTACCGATCACATTAAACTTGAAAAGGCGTCTATAAGTGTATTATTTATTGTATTTATTGTGCGTGTATTTGACGGGAGAGTGCCCCGCCCACTAGAGCGCAATGTAGCCCAGGTTAGCTGTACTGATG
Source organism: Entelurus aequoreus (assembly GCF_033978785.1). Classification (NCBI taxonomy): domain Eukaryota; kingdom Metazoa; phylum Chordata; class Actinopteri; order Syngnathiformes; family Syngnathidae; genus Entelurus; species Entelurus aequoreus. The sequence continues at coordinate 19,874,086 of NC_084742.1, read as the reverse complement.
GAACATGTGACATCATACAATGACTCACACTTATCTATCTCTTTTGCGTGCAGCAAGTTCAACATGAGCAGAAACTATATTGTATTGTGATTATTTTAATCGATCATTATTTAGCCTGTGGAAGGATTCAAGTACGTAGTCAAACAGAAATATTCTCATAAAATTTTAATATAACGCTGTCAATTTAATCAAAGCCCACCACATTCTTTTATGTGGCCTGCGAAAGCCTGGAAATAATATGCGTTAATAAAATGCTTAATCTTTTCTTACTGAATATATCTGTTCTTTCCTTTTTGACATTAAAAATTATGTACTGCATGCAATTGCATATCTTTTAAAATCAGAGGTGGGTAGAGTAGCCAGAAATTGTACTCAAGTAAGAGTACTGTTACTTTAGAGATTTATTACTCAAGTAAAAGTAAGGAGTAGTCACCCAAATATTTACTTGAGTAAAAGTAAAAAGTATGTTGTGAAAAAACTATTCAAGTACTGAGTAACTGATGAGTCACCTGTTCGTTTAATGATGACGGCAACAAATAATGCACAAAAACATAAAAATAGCAATGAGCAAATTCAGAGCCAGGAATATCTCTTTAGCAACTAAAACTTAGACCAAAACTTAGACTTCCTTTTTATTGTCATTCAAATTTGAACTTTACAGTACAGATAAGAACGACATTTCGTTGCATTAGCTCATGGTAGTGCAGGATAAAAAAGCAATAAGGTGCAGATATAAATAAATAAATAGGTTACTGTAAAGATAAATATATTGCACTTTTTCATATGCATCCGCGTTTATGGATGTATGTTATATTGTCTTTTTTATTCCAGCAAGTTAATCCATTTTGGGGGGAGCTGAGGGGATAATTATGATGTGTTCAAGAGCAAACAACAATAATATATATTAAATAATAATACATTAACATAAAAAAAAAAAATTAAGGTAAATTGAGCCACAATAACTTAACAGCACCATAGGCTCAGTAGGCAGAGATAACAAAGGAAAATAAAAAGTTTGCCTTTACGCAAACCATAAACTGATAGGTGTGGGCTGCATCTGGGAACACACTGATTGGTGTTTCTGTGTGTGTGTGTGTGTGTGTGTGTGTGTGTGTGTGTGTGTGTGTGTGTGTGTGTGTGTGTGTGTGTGTGTGTGTGTGTGTGTGTGTGTGTGTGTGTGTGTGTGTGTGTGTGTGTGTGTGTGTGTGTGTGTGTGTGTGTGTGTGTGTGTGTGTGTGTCTATGAGGCTGCAGTACGTTAATAAATGTCCCCACACGATGTACATTTGACAGTGATTCATAGCATATAGTATATATCTGTATCATGAATCAATTTAAGTGGACCCCGATTTAAACAAGTTGAAAAACTTATTCGGGTGTTACCATTTAGTCGTCAATTGTACGGAATATGTACTTCACTGTGCAATCTACTAATAAAAGTTTCAATCAATCAAGCAGGGAAGCTAACATCAGCCTACGGTGACAGGCAAAATATCTACTAACATTACCGCGATTTGCTTCCTCAAATTTGACGTTGAGTTCATTTTGTAAGCTTACGCTTGTTAATCATGTGACCGCCTGGCTCTGTTTGATTGGTGAAACGAAGTCAAACGTCACCAGTGACTGCATGTGATTGGTGAAACGGAGTCAAACGTCACCAGTGACTGTATTTGATTGGTGAAACGCAGGCATGCGATAGATCCTACTTTGAAGGTCTGTCTGACAAACCAAAACAAACAAAGCGTGCATTAACAGATCGATAAAAATCAGTAGCGAGTAGCGAGCTGAATGTAGATAAATGGAGTGGAGTAAAAGTAGCGTTTCTTCTCTATAAATATACTCAAGTAAAAGTAAAAGTATGTTGCATTAAAACTACTCTTAGAAGTACAATTTATCCCAAAAGTTACTCAAGTAGATGTAACCGGACTAAATGTAGCGCATTACTACCCACATCTGTTCAAAATTCAATATCATCAAAATCAAAATATTGTATTTCAAAAATATTTTTTGTTAAAATAGAGATAAATACTGTACATAAATATCTGCTTGACTTATGATTTCAAAACAAATCATCAATCAAATTGTAGACTGTGAAATTGACAATAGATTTTACGGTTAAATTCCGCCGACTGACTTTTTTACCGTAAAATACATTTCAGCACTGTTTTTTCCCATATACAGTAAGACAGTAAAACATTAAAAAACAAACAAACAAAAAACATTAAAACAAGATTTTACGTTCAAAACAAAGCTGGCAGCTCTGTTGCTTGAATTTTACAGCTAAAAACAGTGGCATTTTTTTTCCATTCCATTAATTTAAAAAAATGTATATGCTGTAAATAAAACGCTGCTTTTACTGTAAAATTCTGGTGACTGAGCTGCCAGTTTTTAAAGTAAAATTTAAATATTTTTATTCCAACTTTTGTTTAAAAAAAAAAAAATTATTGTTAATGTATTTATTTATACATTATTCATATATTACTCATTGTTAAAACGGCCCTCTGAGGACAACCATTACTGCGATGTGGCCCTCAATGAAAACGAGTTTGACACCCCTGCTCTACACTGTTATTGACATGACAGCTGACACTTCCTCCACGCTGGTTATCATTCATTATCTTGTGTGAGAAGCAATCGCAATAATACATTGACTTTTCTTTTGACTTGCCTTATGCGTGGGAGTGTATAGGGAACATTTTGTGTATTTTTTTCTTTTAGTTCTTGATTTATTTTTATTTTTTATTCCTACCGGTCTGCCATTTCAGGCACCTCCTATAAAGAGCAGCAGAAAACTCTTTGGAAGTTAATTTAATGCCGAACCAGACGATTACGAATCTAAAAACAACAAATATTAATCAGGGCTGCATGAGTCTGCCTAAAATGTGAATCTCAAATGTATTTCTTAGATTTGGGAAGATCGTGATTCCCTGGGATAATTTTTTCACATATTCGCACATACACACACTCCATGTTCAGAAACATGTGCTCTTTTGTTAAATAAACAGCTATTTTTTGATTATTGCCTTTTTCTTCTTTAAAGAACCTTCCAACAATATTTCTGCAGTTTTTCATGGTAGATTTGGTTTGCCCGGTTACTTTTTTTTAATGGAAAGACAAAATAATCTATCAAGTCCAAAAATGTTTACATTTATTCAGGACATAATAGCAGGTCGAGAGAAAAGTCACTTATTAATGCAATTGCTTCTCCTGCAAGATGATTAATGATTTCTTCACCAGCCAGAGCAGTAGCTTGCCCTGTGGCCAGAGGAGCTTACTGGGGGAAAGGGAGAGTGATGAGAAAGTTCAACCATCATGCTAACAGTGCGGCGCGTGTTCTGAAGTAAAATGGCATTTGTTGCTTTGTGTTGCTTGCACTTTCAGTTTGTTATGCACTTTTTTCATCGATATTTATCAACTTGATCAAATTTTAGTGTGAATCCAGGTTGTTTTTTTTAAAGATTTTTTATTTATTTATTTTACCTTTTTTTTCTTTTTGATAACCTGGGCGTCCGTCAGGCTCGTTGACCATTTCCACGCGCTGCTTCAAACAAGTTTTCCAACAAAAGGAGAATTTAAAGTCTGTTGAAAAGTAAAATAGGACCAGGAGTAATCTATGCACGGACTTTTATAGATCAACTCAAAGAGAGAGAGAGCGCTTTTCTGATTGGGTGGAGGTATAGCCCTTCCTCCATAATGCACGTCATACCTTCAAGTATCATAAATCATGTGGTATGGCTCTTACATTACCAAACCATTCAGTGGTTGATTCCTGATTCTGTCTGGCCCCTAAGTGACCCCAAAATGTGCATTCTTTTTACAAGGGAGCCAGCTGCTGTACAAAGAAGGGTACTGACGGGGCAAATTATAAACTAACACACGTTCTATTCAATTCTATCTTATTGCATGCATTGGCCAGTGGCCATCATTGTATTCTACCGAAGTCAGAAAACGTTTTAGTACTTACCTATAAGACATTACAAAGAAAGTTAAAACACAGTTTATAAAAGTTTAGCAAAAGATAGTCACAGTTTAGAGCTGGACGATTAATTGAAAAATAATTGAAAAGTAAACTGCCATGTAAATGATTTAGATTGTTGTGACTCTCTACTGTACATATACACCATTCCCTTAAACTACAGTACTGATTGTGTAGTTACGTCACAGGAAGCCAGGTGTTGCAAAGCGGAACCCAGCAGAAGAAGCTGCTGCAACCAAGTAACACTTTCATTCAGTCCGCTACATGGAAGTGTCATGGAGGAAAACTGAAAAACAGAACCAACAGGACGTTGTGAGCACTGTGTAGCCAAAATGAATTCTGTTTTAGTAGTTTAAACACTCTTTGACTACAATAAGGAGGAAGTTGACCAAAAAGAATAGTGTGAGCGTAGAGTAAAATAATCGCACGTTAACCAAAATCGAGGTAAAAGGTTCAATTAATCGTGATATAGATTTTTTCCATAAATGCCCAGCCCTAACACAGCCTTTAACATATATTGGTAAATAATTAACAAATATTATGCATTTGTATAATGAGTGCATTGACTGATTACAGCTGCAAAATTGTTTTTGATTTGAAATGAATGGTAACACGTTTGACACATGCAGCTGTAATGATGTACTGGTGCTTTTTGCAGCTGTATTAATTTTTCTTATAATAGTTGATAATAGTATATGGTATATTGTTGCCTAATAATTTCTTCTTTTTTGAATTGTCTTACAGCGCAGGTGAAGCTGAGAAGACATGATGGGGTTGCACACGTCCCAGAAGAAGCACTTTCCCCTGCGGGGGATTGACGGCGTTGTTCAGCTCTTCGACGCCGAACTCCGCAAGTCCGAGCCGGACTTAGCCCTCCTCTCGCTGGTCCTGGGCTTCGTCGAGCACTTCCTGGCCGTCAACCGCGTGGTGCCTGTCAACGTGCCCGGCGTGCGCTTTGAGCCACTGGAGCCAGACTGTCCCAACTCGTGCTTCCCTACTGTAGAGCTGGGTATGCTCTCGGCGCTGTATGAGCGCTTCACAGCACAGATCCGCGGGGCAGTGGACCTGTCGCAGTACAGGAGGACATCCGCCGGCTCGAGTCGCGAGTTGGTGAAGAAAGTTTCCGACGTGATTTGGAACAGTCTGAGTCGCTCGTACTTTAAAGATCGAGCTCATATCCAGTCTCTCTTTAGCCTCATCACTGGTAAGACAAGCTAGACTGTAGGCGTCTTGTTTTCCTACCAAACCGATGTCATCTTTTATAAAGGGACCAAGCTGGATAGCTCGGGGGTGGCTTTTGCTGTGGTGGCAGCCTGCCAAGTCCTGGGTCTGAAGGATGTGCACCTGGCTCTGTCCGAGGACCACGCCTGGGTCATATTTGGCAAGAATGGAGAAGAAACAGCTGAGGTCACCTGGCACGGCAAGGGTAATGAGGACAGGCGAGGACAGACAGTCACAGCGGGAGTCAGCGAAAAGGTGAGCCGCACTTGACACTCCAAACGTACGAAACGTTGCTGAAATTTTTGTCTCTGCTTCAGAGCTGGCTCTATCTAAAGGGATCCTACATGAAATGTGACAGAAACATGGAGGTAGCCTTCATGGTTTGTGCCATTAACCCTTCACTGGATCTGCACACAGATAGCTCTGAGCTCCTGCAGCTACAGCAGGTCAGCAGCATACATCACACACTCACAAACAACATTAACCCTTTGGAGTCCATGCTAGTTATTTAGCATTTTTACCTACATTTATGTTTACTACTCCCACTCCTTAAAACTGTTTTTCTTGGTTAGTTTCTTTTATTTCCTGTACCACCTCACATGTGTGGGACAGAAGAGATATTTCCATAACCCTAATACCTGATGTCCAAGTAGAGAAAATGTCTAACGTGTAATGAACCCTCCTTATAACTTAGAAGGCAAATTTACAATTTAAAAACTCATGTATAGGTTTAGCAAAGAAAGTTAAATGTAGTCAAATAGTAATTTCTATAATTATTTACCTTCAAAGCAAGACGAGGCTTGGGCAGTTGCAATTTACTAACTCTGTACATCACAAATAATGTGTTCCATTCCAAAAGAAAATGTATGTCTACCTCAAGAAGGCTGAATACAACATAACTGAACATTCAAAGGGAAAAGTCAGGCCTGACGCAGGGTTTCCCTCAGCTTGCTAATGTACTTGAAGCTGTGATGCGTGCACGTCCCTGTCCACCGTCGCAAAAGTCAGGCTCGTCACAACTAGGGTTGGGTATCGAGTATCGATTGGAACCGGGACTAACTTTCCGATTCTCCCGGAATCGTTCAAAAGTTTAAATTTCGATTCCTATTTTCGATACCCAGTCCGTCGACCGGAAAAAAAAATATATATATATGTCCGCCGAACCGGAAGAAGAAGCCGCTGAGCACCAACGAAGAAGCGCCCACCGCCGGAAGTGTTAGCATAGCCGAGCGAGTCAGTCAAGCTCAAGCATGGATAGCGGGCGTCGGCGGTCGAAAGTGTGGCTTTCCTTACAAAAAAAGAATGAAATAACCGCAAAATAATAGAGCTCCATGTCCATCAAGAAACGAGTGGAGAGAGAGCTGCAGATGTACCAGGACGTTCCACCGATACTTATGTCTGACGACCCTGCTGCATGGTGATGGTCCGGTGGAACCAACAAAAGACTTATCCTTTGCTGTCAGATCGCGCTTTCTCCTATTTATGCGTTCAAGCTTCTTCCACACCCAGCGAACGTGTATTTTCCACAGCAGGAGACACTATCTGTCCAGAACGCTCACGCATCATGCCTGAGAAGGCGGATATGGTCATTTTCCTAAACAAGAACTGTCTCTGATTTTATACTGCACCTGCTGCTAATCTGGACTGGGTTTTGCAAGTTGTTTCTTATTGTTTATTTGCTTTTCTGCACCAGGTTAGCCCATCAGTGGGAGCACGGTAACATTTTTAAGTACCTGCAGCATCATACACTTGTGTGTGTAAATGTGTTTTCATGAGGTTTTTAAAAATAAAGCTCTCTTGAGGAAAGTGTACCCCTGGGAAAATGTATTCAGAATTTATAATATTTATATTCAAGTTCATAGATTTGATATTTATATTCTAGTTGAAAACAGCCCTGTGAGGAATTTATAGTAAAGTTCATAAAAAGTTAATAGAATTAAAATTGATGGAGAATGTCAGACTATTTCATTCAGAAAGACTGTAGGTTAGCTAGCTCATTTAAAATATCCTAAACTTTTTTTTGACCCTGCCTCTTAAAAGAATCGGAACCGAGAATCGACAGGAATCGGAATCGAAACAAAGAATTGGAATCGGAATCGTTCGAATTCAAACGATACCCAACCCTAGTCACAACGTAATTAATGTTCAATCTGCGTTGTGCCTCTTCCCCCTTACACAGCTGGAAGTACAGCCCAGAAGAACAAAATAAATAAATATGACCAACACTAGCATATAAGTTGAAACACAATGTTGAGAAGAAGCAAAAACTTCAGTGACAGACTTTAGTTTTACCAGCAGCTCATTAGTCATCCTGCCCTGAATGCGGACTGGCAAGCAGGCAGGCACAGAATGTCTTTGTGACTGAACTACTATATTGATCCTGACTGGGAGAATCAACACAACCACTAGTTTAATCAGAAAAATATTTTTTTATATCTAAATATTTTTTAATCAGACTTTTTGTTTTTGTGTTTGCAAAGATTCAACTCCTCTGATATAACATGTACTAAAAACTCTGCAGACAGACACTTCAAATAATTTTTGAGTTTTTGGATAAAAAACATTTTGTTTCTGAAATAATCATTAAACTTGTATTATGTGTTGGTGCACATTATTTTACAGTACCTCAAATTCAAACTGCACTTTAGTGTATGTTAATTAAATATAAGCTACAGTAGTTGGGTTAAAAAAAACTCCACAATGTTAGTCACCGTTTGCTGTTTCCCAAAGCACTGGATGCGAAGCACTGATGTATACAAATAATTAAATAATACAAATAATAATTTATCATTTGAAACTGTTGTTTAGTAAATGTTAACTTGAAATACAAGTCTTATAATATTCAGTACACCACTTGCTTACTGCAGAATGTTTGGGATGCCAAGCAAAAAAACTAAATAACGTTGAGAGGAAAACAGTTCTCTACCCCACAAAATGTGTACATGTATGTATATATATATATAAATATAAATAATAGGGCTGCAACAACTAATCGATTAAAATAGATTATAAAAATATTTGGCGATTAATTTAGTCATCGATTCGTTGGATCTATGCTATGCGCATGCGCTGAGGCTACGTTTTAAAAAAAAATAAAAAATTAATTTTTAATAAACCTTTATTTATAAACTGCAACGTTTACAAACAGCTGAGAAACAATAATCAAAATAAGTACAAAAACAGTACAAAACAGTGCCACGGCGGCGCTGAGGCTACGTCTCATGAGGTGGGGGTAAGCCAGCCAATGATGTTTCATGTGCAACTCACGTGACGACGCCGTCTCCTTTGCTGGAAACATTCGAAAAATGGCGGAGGAAAACAGTACGGATAGTTTGTTGCAGCCATGGATGGAGGATAGAACTCACGGTATGTAACTTTTTAAGTCCATAGTCCGGGTACATTGATCCGTTGTGTCCGTCTTTGTGTGTTTTTAATATTTTGCTAACAAGGAGATTTTTATTAGCCAGGCCTCCCTCGCCCGCCTGCAGCTGTTAACACAGACCCGCAGGCGTGAGCACATTACCCCTATACTAGCGTCCCTTCACTGGCTCCCTGTGCGTTACCGAATCAATTTTAAACTCCTACTATTTGTTTTTAAATGTCTGAACAACCTCGCTCCAACATATCTCTCCTATTATCGTGCTCTGTTTGTGTTGTTGTGCTTGCTCGTTTCTCTTGTGTTGTCTTTTAACCTGCCCATTGTACAGCACTTTGGCTACCCCTGTGGTACATTTTTAAATATGCTTTATAAATAAAGTTGATTTGATTTGATTTATAAAAAAGAAAAACATTTTTGTAACATTTTCCTTGTTTTATTTGGCAAGTTGAAAGAACATGGTGCCAGTATGCTGTTTTTTTCAATAAAATACTGGAAAGGATAGAAATGTAGTTTGTCTCTGTTATCCGATTATTAATCGAAGTAATAATCGACAGATTAATCGATTATCAAAATAATCGTTAGTTGCAGCCCTAATATATATATATATATATATATATAGCCTTTTTAACATCGTCACTGGTAAGTTACTGATAACTTGACCACTTTTAATGCTAGCTAATTCTAAAAATGTTAAGTGTAATTGATTATCAAGCGGAATGGCCGCTGCCTGACATGTATTTTCTTTAAACTTTAACACAGCCTCTTTTCCACTCAGAAACATAGCAGCTGTCAAGCGCCCAGCAGCACGCTTCCACCCTTCAAAATAACAGTGCTGTACACATCTGGTTTGACTGCGCTAACAATATAAAGGTTTCAAAAAAGTACCTTACATAATAAACACTTTGTACTTAAAGCACAAAAAGCAGGCTGTGGTTGGAGAACAAAAGCCTAATCCCAAAAAAACAAGGATTTCATACAGCCCTAATCATGCTACACCACCTATTATGCTTTGCCTGCATTTTACGCATCCATGAGATAATAAGTGTTAATCACTTCTTTCCCATTGTTCTTGTCCAGAAGTTGCTGTGGTTGCTGTATGACCGAGGCAACTTGGACAGGTGAGAGTGCTGCAGCCAAGATGCCAAAAACTTATGTTGATGTCACTATCCTCAACCTTTTTACTTTTCCCTGAGCCAGGTATCCAATGGCCATGGGGACTCTTGCAGACCTGGAGGACCAAGAGCCAATCCCAGGGAAGGAGAGCCCAATAGAAATTCACCTCAAGGTAAGGATTCTTGTCATTCTTCTTCATGGCACCAGATGCTTCATTTTGCTCTCTCTCGCCAGGCTGTGAGTTCAGCCCAGAAACATTACCACAACGAGCACATCTACCCTTACATGTACCTGGCGGGCTTCCACTACAGGCACAAAAACGTGCGGGACGCACTGAGAGCGTGGGCTGACGCCGCCAAGGTTATGCAGGAGTAAGTTAATTACTTGGTTATTATTATCATTACTTTATCACTAGTGTTACTTAGTGTTTCCCAAAGAAGGGCAATCTATTAGTGTGGGTGGGGCCAGGGCTGTTAGGTCAGGGGTATTAAGATTACATCATATAGTTTGCATAATTGGCTATGACGCATGTATTTTTATAAAAAGAAAGTCTAAAAAACATTATACATATATTAAAGACAAATCTGTGTTATTAGTTTCAACATATCTTTTTCTTGTAACATTATATTGTTTTGATCTATTTTTTTTTAATGTTTGCTGTTTATCTTGAATCTACAATGATGCAACACGATCTGTACTTTGTACACTAGGGTTTATTTAACATATGTTATTCTTCTCTCCCTGAATGTTGGAAATTAATTTGGCAGAAAGATAAACAGTCTTTAAAATTAAAGAGGAAAAAAACTTGAGGCTTTTAATTGATAGTTTTCACAATGAAGTTACAGTAAAGGGGCGGCATGGCTTGGTGGGTAGAACAGCCATGCCAGAAACTTGAGGGTTGCAGGTTCGCTCCCTGCCTCTTGTCATCCAAATCACTGCCGTTGTGTCCTTGGACAGGACACTTCACCCTTGCCCCCAGTGCAGCTCACACTGGTGAATGAATGATGAATGATGGGTGGTTTGTCGGAGGGGCCGTAGGCGCAAACTGGCAGCCACGCTTCCGTCAGTCTACCCCAGGGCAGCTGTGGCTACAAATGTAGCTTACCACCACCAAGTGTGAATGAATGATGGGTTCTCACTTCTCTGTGAAGCACTTTGAGTGTCTAGAAAAGCGCTATATAAATCTGATCCATTATTATTATTATTATTATTATTAAAGCAAAGCACACAAAGGAAAGTACATTAAAATACACATGAATTGCACATAAATGTAGGAATCATGTTAAATCAGCAATACAGTTTTGTATAAACTGAAAAGATGCAACTATACAGGACAAAGGTTTGCACTTATGCCACTAGCTTAATGCAAACAGACGATTACTGACAGGCTAGGAAAAACTAGCATCGAGATTGTTTTAAAGTTGAACCAACATTTAACAAATTAGATTTTAACAGAAGAAAATTGACATTAAACAGAAAATGTATTCCTACTTACAGGCATATATTCACCAAACTGGAAACAAATATTGACGCTAACTTTGCACTACTAAGCCAGTCTACTGCTCTGCACCGTGTTTTGACTTTCTACGGGAGCCTTTTGCTCGAACCTCAAACTCTAATTTTTTAAATCAAATAATATAGTTAATGTTGTGTGGAACCTGATTGCCAGGCGAGAGCAGCATTTTATATTTGTGGTGCCCCTTAATTTTTTTGTGGCGGGTCGTCACTAATAAAAGAATGTATGGGAAACACTCACTTATCAGGGACACCTGAGAATAAAGCATTATCATCTTAGTGTGGACATTACCTCATATGACCGCAAGAGGTCAGTCAATCCACATGGCATCAACACCAACTGACAGGAATATCAAGGCTGCCATAAATACACTTATTGTTTAGAAATGATTGAAAATATTTCATGTTTAATCTCACACCATGACCAGAGTGTGCAGTGGTTCACAAAGTGAACCTCGGCAGCTAAATATAGTCCTTGAGCTGAAATCTAGCAGCTTCCTTTTCCTCCTGCTGCCCCCTCATTGTTCTGTCATTTCCTTCCATGCTAAGGAATATTTTGCATAATTTTTTCAGATTTTTGTGACGTCCTAGTAGGAACTTGATATGTCCCATCTCCCCATTACAGTCTTAATGCAAATAAAAGCGAACTGAATTCCTAAAAAAGTCTCTCTTGTTGCAGCTACAACTACTTCCGTGAGGACGAGGAGATCTACAAGGAATTCTTTGACGTTGCAAACGACGTCATTCCAACTCTGCTGAAGGAAACGTCCGTCGCTGCTGAAAATCCATCTGAGGGCGGTGAGGTGGGAGAAGTCAGTGATAAAGTAAGTGTTCTTGGCCTGCAGAGAAGATGCTGTTGCATTGTGGGTAGTGAAGTCCTCAAACAAAAGTCTTCTCTGTGTTTCCTGGCGCAGCCAAAGCAGGCAGCCGCCTTCTCTGCCCTGCAGGACCCAGAATGCTTTGCCCACCTGCTTTCCTTCTACGACGGCATCTGCAAGTGGGAGGAGGGCAGTCCCACGCCAGTGCTGCATGTGGGCTGGGCCACCTACCTGGTCCAGTCCCTCAGCCGCTTTGATGCGCAGGTGAGGAGGAGGCGTGTGAATAAACGTGACATGTTTGCATTCATGCTTGCTGCTCTTGCACTCGAAGTCGCTGCACAGATGTGCTTAATGAAGTGTCCTGTAGTGTCATTTTGAAACCTAAAGATGACGTTGTTTGTGTCCCAAGGTGCGTCAGAAAGTCTCCATCATCACCAAAGAGCCAGAATGTCAGGAGGACGACGACGCGTCCAGCGAGGACCCCTGGGAGGGCCGCAGACGAGGTTCCCGCAGAGAGCCCAAACTGGAGGAACAGAACTCTCCCCTCCCTGCTGCCCCGACCTCCCCAGCCTCCCAGATGACCGGGGCGGCGGCAGCGCCTCCTCAGCCTAAGAAAGTAGGCGAGGGTGTGGCCCGCCGCCGTTCTTCCCAAGGCCAGCGGGGCGCAGAGGGGGCTGAGGGCAAGCCTAAGTCCCCTGGCCCCAACGCGGCGCCCTCCCCTCAGCAGCAGGCGGCATCGCCCTGCCCAGCTGCCCCAGTGGTCATCTTCCAGAGCGAGAAGATGAAAGGCATGAAGGGGCTGTTGTGCGCCGCCAAGGTGAACTCCAGCGCCATCAAACTGCAGCTAACTGCTCAGTCTCAGGTCCAGATGAAGAGGCAGAAAAGCACGCCGCCTGGGGACTACTCCTTGTCCTTCATGAAGAGGCAGCGCAAGGCTCTTTAGGCTGTGAAAGCCAACACTGGTCTTCATCCTTAGCTCCACCTTCTCGTAGCTACCAGCAATAGCACGCTAACAAACCCGAGTGTGTTCGGAGCTCCGCCTCCTGTGTTTGTTGCTTTTCTGGTGAACACCGTTCATGACTGAAAGCTCAACATATCTTCAATTTAGGATAGTTACTGTGTAACATTGTCCACCACCGCGCTAAGGATAGCTTCTTTCTTGCTAGCTCGATGTTGCCTTACGTCGCCTTTGTTTGTTTTATTTGGAAGATTTAGAGTAGAGAAGCCTAGAAAGACCAAGCACTGTCCTCACAGCCACGCTAGCTGGTCCTGCTACTTTGTGCATTGTTTCCTTCTTGGTTTTCTATCTGCTAGTAATAAAGATCTGATCAAATTAGACACTGCATGGTCTTTATTATTATTTCAGTACATTGTTCTCATGTAACATATATTTGTATTTTTTTAATCTGATCAAATATTGTATTAGTATATTTACTGATTGGACATGAGTCCTTGAAGCAGAGGCTCTCATTGTTATTGTTGCTGGAGATGACGACATTTTTGCAGTTCGAGGTGTGCCATACGGCAAATTTTGGTATCAATCTGATATCAAGTAAATGCAGGGCCAGTATCTCCAGTGCTTTAGGTACAGTACTTTTTACTCGAACAAGTCCATTCAATGATTTTGTGATTTTCTTTCCTTTAATTTGTTGATAATGATTAAACTCAGAACCAAACCAGACAAAGATTTGAGGCAAACCAAAAATAATTTGAGACCAATCTAGTATTATATTATCACAAAGATATAAGAATGTCAAAACAAAATAATATACTAATTCAATGTCATCGCATTAAATTGAGCAAAATTAAGTCAAGAGTGCAAAATATAGTAAAATGAAAATTTTCTCATTCAAATCATTTGTCGTGTTGCCAACAAAACTCTCCTGTGTTAACAAATAATACACGTATACACAATAAATTATGGGAAACATGTCGATCTTGTCGCACCAGTATCGAGCCACTATTGATACAGCCTGGTATCGATACAATTGATCTTTGTATCGCTCTGCCCACCTCGAGTGTTGATTGACTCTCTCTCTCTCAGTTGTTCCACGCAGCGTGGATGTGGACTTCTTTCGCGTTTGTGTCTCTCAACAAAATCTTTCCGTCCGTTTCGTCGGCGTCCGATGAGTTGTCTCGGCAGCGGGCTCGAAACGTCCCTCGTGTTCTTTGTCCTCGCGCAGACGTCCTGTCCTCTTCAGGCGGGATGTGCCGCTAGGAGCTCGGCGTCAGCCTGACGGAGGACATGGACAACATCGGGGTGTCGTTCCTCGACCCTCTGGACGACTACGAGCTCCTCCACAGGATTGGGTGCGGCACCTACGGGGATGTCTTCAAGGTGAGTCTTGTCGTCACACTTCTCTCATCTGCTTTCTTCAGCTGCCCTTTTTTTTTGTCCAACACTTCGTGCCAACACTAGTGACGCGCAAACTTGTGGCGGCAAGACACTTCTTGTTTCCAGAACGTTCTTGACAGTGCCGCTGACTTCCACGCATCACGGTAGTTATTCAAGGGAACAACGAACACGGTGTCCCTGGAGAAGTCTGGAAGTACAACCTTAAAACAGTAGCTCCTCAAATCCCGACATTAATTGGTTCTGTGACGGGGCTCTTGACTCAAAACACTTGTATCTCAAATCAACATCTCCTGTTAAAATTAATGGACATTTTTTTGTTGGGTTTTTTTCCCCCACAGCTCCCAAATTGCAAATTTTTAACATGTAACATGCAGAGTTTTGTAAAGTAATGTAATGATAATGTACAGTATTTACTAGGGATGTCCGATAATGGCTTTTTTTCCACCGATATTGTCCAACTCTTAATTACCGATATCGATACATACAGTCGTGGAATTAACACATTATTATGCCTAATTTGGACAACCAGGTATGGTGAAGATAAGGTCCTTTTTTAAAAAAAATAAAATAAAATAAGATAAATAAATTAAAAACATTTTCTTGAATAAAAAAAAGAAAGTAAAACAATATAAAAACAGTTACATAGAAACTAGTAATTAATGAAAATGAGTAAAATTAACTGTTAAAGGTTAGTACTATTAGTGGACCAGCAGCACGCACAGTCATGTGTGCTTACGGACTGTATCCCTTGCAGACTGTATTGATCTATATTGATATATAATGTAGGAACCAGAATATTAATAACAGAAAGAAACAACCCTTTTGTGTGAATGAGTGTAAATGGGACAGGGAGGTTTTTTGGGTTGGTGCACTAATTGTAAGTGTATCTTGTGTTTTTTATGTTGATTTAATAAAAAAAAAAAAAAAAAAAAAAAACCTGATACGATAATAAAAAAAACGATACCGATAATTTCCGATATTACATTTTAAAGCATTTATCAGCCTCACGCAACCTGTTCCCAACATCTACAAAGCAATTAACTACCGGCTTCCACCTACTGATATGGACGAGAATAACATGGTTACTCTGCCGAGCTCTAGACAGCACAGACACTCAACAACGGCACATTATTTGCGGATTAAAATGACTGGTTTGCAAAAAATATTTTTTACCCAAATAGGTGAAACTACATCATATCCCACGGCACACCAGACGGCACAGTGGTTGAAAAACACTGAGCTGGCTACACGCTCAGTCATGTTTTTGATGATTTATTTCTTTAATTTGATGAATGTCATCCGTTTCCTCTTAGCACTGTCCTTCAAACTCTCTTTTTTCTTCCCTGCCATGGTTGGAAAACAGAGTTATGTCGATCGCTGGCTACAAGCTAATGCTAGCGAGTAAGACCCAATGTTTTGGTGGAATATTACGGGGTTCACTGTGACATTTGCTACGCCAACTAATGGCGAGGAATGCTTGTAACTCAAATGTTTGCTGGAAACTTAAAGTATAACTATTAGCTAACACTCTTAAGTTCAGGTAGCACTGTACAGTTTTCATTCAATGTATTCAGTATATAGGAATACATACTTTTCTTGGTTTTACTTTATTCAACTTAATTATTTTATTTTCATTTGTAATTCATATTATACATACATGTAAAAAAACTTACTTATTGTGTAAACCAGGGATGTGAAACATGCGGCCCGCAGGCCTGTTCTGGCTGAACAGCTTCAAGATGAGTTTGCTGAGTGTAATATTGTGTTTTTAAATGAAAGAAACTGCTGTTCTTAATATGTCCACCGGATGTCGCAATAGCAATTCTGTTAGGCAAGCAAATAGTTTATACCAGAGCGGGCAAGTATACCAAGCAAGAGGTACACAATAAAGCGGGGCTGTGACTCCTCCTCCTCGACCCTGTAAAACAAACAGGAGTAAAATAAAGAATTGTTGATCCCAGTTAAAATGCTGCATGAGACAGTGCACATTGATATAGTTCTGTGAAAACTAATGTCTTCTGTGCAAATGCCAAGGAAGTGAACACTGGAAATGACAACTGAGGTAGTTGATACATAGAATAGTTTTTATTTATGCTTTATTTTGTTTTTGGTTCAATCCTAGATGGGCTGTGACTTAAAGTTGAACTGCTTTGTAGACACACCGATATTAAGTCTAAATTAATTGTGTTCTTCATGGTGTTTTTGAAACTTTCATTTTCCTCAGAATTTTCTACTAACTTGAAGTGTTTTGTCAAGGGGATTATTTGTGATATGTACATTTTCAGAATGTGCTTGTTTTATTTTGGGCCGAAGTAAAACAAAGAAAGCAATCTGAAGTTGTCCTAGTTTTATTTTTAAGTTATTATGCCATGATTTCACCCGTCCGGCCCACTTGGGAATAGATTTTCCTCCATGCGGCCCCTGGGCTAACTTGATTATGACAACCCTGGTATAAATGTTTCCAATTATTTAATCAAATTTCTTTAAAAAAAAAAATCTTCATTTAATCTTTTATATGATTTTGGAAATTAATTATGAATTTAAAAAAAAGTTGTATTTGTTTAATACATATGCAGTAGATCTGAAGAAAAAAACCTAGACTAATTTAGGCACCCATGAATTTGCCCATTTTTGACACACTACAAAGTGTGGCCCAGAGGTCATTTGAAGCCCACAGCTTTTCTTTTATTGGCACATTCTAATAATACAATTCAAAAGGAAAACTAAGAGAAAGAGCAAAAATAGCATACTATAAAGTGAAAAAGTTCATATGTTTTATATGTGTTATATTGTATATCTTTTATTCATTAAATATCTTTTACCTTTTAAAATGGTTTCTTTGTAAATATATTTTTTAAATATTAAACTGTTATAATTCTCTGTTAATTTTTTAATATATCAATTGAATTTAACTTTTTTGTATATGTACCATATATAGTGTAAGTTCCAGCTCTTTAGATGCCCCTGCAAAATGGACAACTATAATTAAACAAGAAAAAACAACAGCAAAAGTTGGAAAAAAGTCCTAATGTATTATAATTAAGTTTTAAATGTTAAAACTATAAATTATACTCAGTGGCGGACACTCTAGTGGTTAGAGTGTCCGCCCTGAGATCGATAGGTTGTGAGTTCAAACCCCGGCCGAGTCATACCAAAGACTATAAAAATGGGACCCATTACCTCCCTGCTTGGCACTCAGCATCAAGGGTTGGAATTGGGGGTTAAATCCCGGGCCCGGCACCGCTGCTGCCCACTGCTCCCCTCACCTCCCAGGGGGTGATCAAGGGCATGGGTCAAATGCAGAGGACAAATTTCACCACACCTAGTGTGTGTGTGTGACAATTATTGGTACTTTAACTTTAGTCACCACAAACAAATAATAATGAAAGATGATTGATAGGAGAACGGACGGAAACGCGGTCACGTCTCTTTCGTCTCCTGTGGTCCCGCCTCCATGTTATTATAAACGGGTTTTCTGTGGGGAAAAAAATACCATTTTCGTAAATCAAAAGTTCGAATTTTCCACAAATAAAGAAAAAAACATTTTTGATCAGAAATCTGCAAATATCTGGGACAGCAAAGGCTAAATCACAAATATGCAAGGATCCACTCTACATTTAAACTGTATATTATATTATATTTTTAGATTTTCCAGCTGTTTGGTTAGTCTAATGACATCCAATAGTCTGTCTTTACAAAATATATATCTATAATTACAGTAATTACTATTGGTACGGTTTTTTGTGTGTTTTTTTTTATTGTGCCAAACTGTATTGCTTTCTTTATGCACTCCAAATTACTGGATCATCACTAAATGACTCATGTAAAATTAAAAACATTTTTTTTAAAGAATTACAGTGGACTGGTGATGCGATATGTTAAATAAAGGTTGCATGTAAAAATAAAGTGAATTTGGATAAGAAAATGAACTAAATCAACTTAATGCAGCAAACAAATGAAGTGCAACTGTGTATGTTTTTTAATATTCATACATTATACACAAAACACTAGTCTTTACTCATTGTCTTCCTCCTATCCCTGTGTGCGTATGTTTACCAGCAGCATGACAAAGTCGTTCAAATAAGACGTAAATTCGTCCAACTGTTAAATGACAAGCTTTTCTCCGCGTCTCAGCAATTCTTATGTTAGGCATGTCATCTAATCTATACATTTATAAAAAGAGTGTATACATGAAAATACATTCGGTCATTTAAAGATGAATAAATACAGGAGTCACAAAGTGACATTGCACAACGGATATGAACTCAGCAAATAACGTAAAGCAGGAATTCTCAAACTGTGGTTCGCGCTTTATCTCGTGGTACGCCAAAGAATCACTTAAAAAAAAAAGAAGAAACATTAAAAAAAATTACTTTATTAAATATTGTAATGACGTGACTCAAGCCGTTATCAAATGTTTATTAGCCTTCAGTGGAAGTCGTTATAATCCAAAAATCTAAAATAAACAATTACGACGCAAACAGAGCCGCCTTATCATCTTACTTTTCTATCACTCAACACACGTGGGAACCGAAAGTTCTCCACGTTCTGCGCTTGCGTCCGCCCTTTCCCAGCCCCCCCAGCCAATCAACACGCAGAATACATGTAAACAAAGATGAACATTGGCAAAGAAAGCTGCACGTAACAATCATGCCTTCAAGACCATGGGAAACAACAACATCATTGAATAAACTACATGTGGAACATAACATAACATATCACCCAGTCCGTTACAATAGAAATAGAATTACAAAAATATTTAAAATATATTTTATTTTTCTATATTCAAACACAGTGTTACTGTTCAAACTGTATGTAATGTTACAGTGGCCAAAAGCATTGAATATACTTAGTAAATACAACCGCTGCCTTATTTTAATGAATACTTAAGTTAGAGTTAAAGTTAAAGTACCAATGATTGTCACACACACACTAGGTGAAATTTGTCCTCTGCATTTGACCCATTCCCTTGTTCACCCCCTGGGAGGTAAGGGGAGCAGTGGGCAGCAGCGGTGCCGCGCCCGGGAACTTAAGCCTACTATGCCACCGTATTTTAATGTTGGTCATTACGGTGGTACTTGGAGAGCAAGTGTTTTCTGAGGTGGTACTTGGTGAAAAAGTTTGAGAACCACTGACGTAAAGGATAGGACAAATGATATCAGATACCATATCTCAAAACTTTTAAACACCTTATAGCTGGACCGTTTCTCAAACAGGCTAATATTAGTTCATTGATTTATTTGCTCATCCTTTTACAGTATTCTCATGCTAAATTAAGTCAAAGTTAAAGTACCGATGATTGTCACACACACGAGGTGTAATGAAATTATTCTCTGCATTTTCCCATCACCCTTAATCACCCCCTGGGAGGTGAGGGGAGCAGTGAGCAGCAGCGGTGGCCGCGCCCGGTAATCATTTTTGGTGATTTAACCCCCAATTCCAACCCTTGATGCTGAGTGCCAAGCAGGGAGGTAATGGGTCCCATTTTTATAGTCTTTCGTATGACTCGGCCGGGGTTTGAACTCATGACCTACCGATCTCAGGGCGGACACTCTAACCATGTTTTTAGTGTTACGCCAACACACAGATGTCAGTCTTCTCTGAGTCTGTATATTCTTTTCTTGATAGAAAAAAAATTATCCTTTCTCTTTGAATGAAGAAAGAGTGCACGGAGAAACAATGGCACATTTTAGCCTCCCACTGTCGTCAGTGAGTCAGTGGGAGGTCAGACCTCTGCGCGTGTGACAGTGAGGGCCTTCATGAAGCTCACGTGAGGCCTGAAGCATCAAGAATCAGTCAAGAGATGAACATCTCAGGCTTGTGTAATACAAAAAAAGCAAATTCTCTCGCTTTTGGTGACAGGAAATGTGCTGCTAGAACAGGAAAGAAAACAGGAAGTGAGCGCAGGTTGTGATGACGTTCTGTGGCGGGTCGTGGATGCCAAAGTGAAAATGTGATGAATGGCGTCACTGCCAGGAGGCGAGGAAGTGGCCAACGTTACAATAGTGGTGCAGAAATATTGGGATGCTTACAGGAAGTGAAGAAAATAACAGTGTGTTCCACATCTTGTACTCACCTTTTCCAGCGAGGGCCACATGCAGAGAAAGAATAGAGAAAGACATACTTTAATGTAGGTCAATAAACATATTTGCTTTGTGCCATAGGAGAAATAACAGTTTCATATCTAATAATAATTCTTATTCATCTTTGTTATTTTAGTCTGTAGACTCGCCAAACGGCGCACTCATCCAAGTATTCCTTTGTGAAGCTGCCCTTGTTGTGGTTTCCTTGCCTCTTGTCTGTGGTCATTTGTGTCCCCAGTATTGTGGCTTCAAGTCTTTCAACTTCACAATAGGTACCAATGATAGTTACACACACACTAGGTGTGGTGAAATTAACCTCTGCATTTGACACATCCCCTTGTTCCACCCCCTGGGAGGTAAGGGGAGCAGTGAGCAGCAGCGGTGGCCGCGCTCGGGAATCATTCTGGTGATTTAACCCCCAATTCCAACTCTTGATGCTGAGTGCCAAGCAGGGAGGTAATGGGTTCCATTTTTATAGTATTTGGTATAACTAAGACACAGGTGCAACAAATATGGAATCTTCTGAGAGCTTTAGAGTTTAAGAATAACTTTTACTATGAGAAGAGAAGCGTTTTTAGTAGCTTGTCTGAAGTTTGTTAAAGTTAAGTTAAAGTACCACTGTGAAGAGGTTTCCCTCTTGTGGGTTCTCCTGACCGAAATAGATCTGCTCGGAAGCCCGGGGGTCTGGGTTGAACAATCTTTTATTGTGCTAACACACCAGGTCACAACTCTGCTCGGTGACTTTTAAATTCCTCAATGTCCAGTGTGCGTCTGCTGCATAACTCCAACTCCCAACAACAGTGTCTCGGCCCGGCTGCTTCTAATAAGCATGGCAGGTGATTGGATGATGAACCCCAGCTGGGTAATCCAATGACCTGCCAGCTGTGCTTTGAGGCCAGTCCTTACACACCCCGCTCCACGGCGGGCCCGCAGACCACGCCCCCCTCCACACACTGTTACCGAAGAATATAAAAATGGGACCCATTACATCCCTGCTTGGCACTCAGCATCAAGGGTTGGAATTGGGGATTAAATCACCAAAATGATTCCCGAGCGCAACAACCGCTGCTGCTCACTGCTCCCCTCGCCTCCCAGGGAGTGGAACAAGGGGATGGGTCAATTGCAGAGGGTAATTTCACCACACCTAGTGTGTGTGATCGAAACAACTTGGAACAAACCTTTACCACTAATGTACATACGAGGGGCACACACACGCATTTTCACAGAGAGTGTGTGTGTGTGTGTGTGTGTGTGTGTGTGTTGGGTCATAGGTCAATGGTCCCCTCGGTCGATTTACATGACTTCGGTGTGTGAGTGTGTATGACAAGTGGTCATAAAGAGGTACTGCAGTATATTCATGGGAAAATTCCTGACTTGTGTGAGTGGGCAATTATTTTGACTCGGGGGCCACATTTAGAGAAAAAAATGTGTCTGGGGGCCGGTATATCTATTTTTAGGAATACTACTACAAAACCTCACAATAATGTCTGATTGAATGCTAAAAACGTTATGACAGACCGCCTTAAAAAAACGTAATGGAATTTTACATTTTTTTATGAAGGATAAAACACTGAATATTGACAAAATATGAATGTCACACCCTTTTTGGATCGACATATTTTACAATCAACTGAAACGCAACAAAAATGCAACAAACAGTGAAATAAGAACATGAAGGGTACAAAATAAACCCACCTACAATCTGATATATCACTAAGCTTTAGAACTTTGTTGTGAAAATCTCCTTCCGCGTCTGTGGAAACGCTTCCCGCCCACACTGCTTGGTGCCTTGTCTGAGCTGCTGTGACTTAGATTACCATAGTAACTAATTATATTACCATAGTAACTAATTAGATTACCATAGTAACTAGTATATCATCCATAAGCGCAGATTCCAACCATTGAAATACTTTGTATAGTTGAAGACTTACGGTCATTAGAAAACATGACTGCACATCATAATGGCAGCTACACTTTCCATCTTAAATATCTAAAAAAAATTTTTGGGAATGACCGGCGGGCCAGATTGAAAAGCTTAACGGGTCGCATGTGGCCCCCGGGCCTTAATTTGCCCAGGTCTGGGGTATGGGGCCAGGGGATATTTGGCTAATGAATTTGACACATGCACACGCAGAGTAGCAAACTAATGCGAACGCTTTTCTTCAATTACATTTAGGGGAGAGATGGGATTTATGACTCTTTGAAGGGAGCCAGATCTTGAGGAGCCGTTCCTTTTAAAGGGGAATTTGGCCTATCGTTCACAGTCATTATGTGAGACTAGACGACATATGTCTTTTTTTTAATGCATTCTAACTTGTAAATAAAAGTCAGCTTACAACACAGCAAATGGAAGGTTCTCTAAAACCCAATGAAAACATCCAAAAACCGCCAACAATACTCCATTTACATTTTGTGACTTGAATATTAACCGAGTATTTGTGATATTGTTATTATAAGCGCTAAAGCAGACAAATTGAAATTGTGATGTATTATACTGTAAGTGTGTTCATGTTCGAAATAAACTAAAAGAAAGAAAGAAAGAAAGAAAGAAAGAAAGAAAGAAACCATTTATAGCAGTGCTGTGAGCTGCTTCCTCGCCTCAGTGCTCGTGAAAGTTTATTTTAGATTGTAAATAATGCCTCAACCCTGGATAGTAGAAGGCTGAGGGCGCAATCCGACAAGTTGGTACACTTTGACAGCCAATTTAACTCGGAAATGGCGGGAAAGACACGAAAAGACGCTTGGTTTTACCCCCTTTTTTGTTCGTGAGCATTATGAGTCTTTTTTTTCACCTAAATGGGAATATGTCAACATCCTAACAGTCGGCATCGCAGTGAGAGCAGACATTGCACAGTAAGTGATGTTCGATTATGTTTGTCGGCGCTCATAAAGTCTGCAGTGAGTAGTAATCAGTGCTGTTGTCGAAGGAAACGCAAAGGTTGTGATGCATTTTTGAAATAATGCGCCACGTATGCTTCAAATAATTAAAATACGTAAATATTAAATGTTATTATGAATGCTCCCATTACTACATTACATATATACTTACAGCATGTATATAAAACCATGATGGAGGTGTTTGGATGTTTTTTTAAGCGCTTTATAGGCAGAATAGAGCGACTCCCATAAGCTCGATTGTAAGTGGATTTATGATCGCATTTAATTACTATTTAGAATGCATAAAAAAAGAAAAGCATATGTGATTTTGTCTTACATAAGGATGGTGAATGATATGCAAAATTCCAAAAAAGTACAGTTCCCCTTTAAAGAGCCGTTCAAAAGACTGGCTCGTTGTTATTATTGTTTTTGTTGTTATCAAAGAAACAATCCCTGGTAGCAGTTATAAAATAAGTTGTGGATCAAAATCATTGAAATTTATAATTTAAATTTGTTTTGTTTTTTATTGTAAATATTCTATAAGTTGGTGCCGTATCCCCTTGCTTCAACATCATGCCCTCTTATTTCCAGTTTCTCGTTACAAAATGTCCGGAAAGGAGTAAGAAGAAGCAGATCTTATTTAATCCTACCCCTTTCCACTTAACAGCAATTACACACATTTGTTCACTTCCTGTTCTCAATCAGTACACAATTAAAATCCATAAACAATAAAGTTCTATTGAGAATTTATTTAACTATTTACTGAAATAGTTAAATAAGTTATAATTTACATGAGTGGAGTGAATTATATTTATATAACGCTTTTCTCTAGGGACTTAAAGCGCTTTCCATAGAGAAACCCATTATCTAAGTGACATTTAAACCAGTGTGGGTGACACTGGGAGTAGGTGGGTAAAGTATCTTGCCCAAGAACACAACGGCAGTGACTAGGATGGCAGATGCGGGGATCGAACCTCAAGTTGCTGGCATGGCTTAGTTCAAGATTTTCACCCGGATTCTTCTTCTTTGTACTTTGTAAACACTTGTAGTAGTTTAAAGAATTTCTTAAACTGGATCATGTTAGTACATTGTTTGACTTCTTTACGTAATCCATTATATAATTTAATTCCACACACTGTCTGATATGCTAAAGTTCCTAAATGTTGTACGTGTAAACAAAGGCCTTAAATGTATTTTTTCTGTCAGGTCATATTTCTCCTCTTTTGTTGAGAAGAACGGTTGTATAGTTTCTTTGTGCATAATTTTAGCTGTTTGCAAATGCACCAAATCATTGAATTTCAATATTTTGGATTAAATCACAAGAGCAGAAAAATATGCACATATTAAGAAAGAAAAACATATAATTAAAAAGTTTTTTGGTTTTTTTTAACTGCCGCTGCTTGCCTGCTAAGCTAACAAAAACAGCTCAAACTAAAATGCCTGTGAGACTCAGTCACATGTCACTTGGCAACAGGCACTGCCTTTTAAAGGCACACACACACTGTTATAAATGGGTTATACTTGTATAGCGCTTTTCTACCTTCAAGGTACTCAAAGCGCTTTGACTGTATTTCCACATTTACCCATTCACACACACATTCACACACACATTCACACACTGATGGCGGGAGCTGCCATGCAAGGTGCTAACCAGCAGCCATCAGAGGCAAAGGGTGAAGTGTCTTGCCCAAGGACACAACGGGCGTGACAAGGAAGGTAGAAGGTGGGAATTGAACCCCAGTAACCAGCAACACTCCGATTGCTGGCACAGCCACTCTACCAACTTCGCCACGCCGTCCCTGTTCTCATATATATATATATATATATATATATATATATATATATATATATATATATATATATATATATATACTGTATATATATACATACTGTATATACATACATATGTCATTTTTTCTATTTATATATACACTTTATATGAAACTTATCAGATATTTGAAATAACGCATTCATTATTTTTCCTATTAATTAATTACATTTATTAAAGAGTAATTCTGTTAATAATTGAATTACTTTTTGGTAAAGTAACAAGCAACCATAATTAAATACGTTTTAAAAGTCTTTTTCAGCACACAGCCTGTCACACAGCATCATGAAGCAGTTGGCAGGTTGGTGTTCCTGGCTAAAACCTTTGTGTTTATGTCCTATAATAATGTTTACCTATATAAACATCGTTATTAAAGGTAAATTATTTTCATGTTGCTGCTGACGTTTAAACGTGTCCTCTTAAACCAGGGCACTTTATTTCACATTTTGTTCTTTTGTGATTTTATTATCTTAAGTATCAAGCATAGGTAAATGTTTTTTTTAAGGAAGATTGGAGATTATATTTGACTTTTATTATATTATTGTCAAGGCTTTTCCTTTTTTATTATCTCAAAACACCTCTTAAGTTGGGATCCTATTATTCAAAACCTGCTTTTCTTATTTGTTGGTACCTATTTTGTGTATTTGGGATCCCCATCAGTCCTTAAAACGTAAAATCAAAGCATGGTGGAGATATTTAGTTACATCAACGGATATTTCCATGTATGGGTTAGGTTATGGGCCAAACTATATCGGGATTTGAGTTTTGATCCATAACACCCAGCCCTACACTCCTGTTAGCGACAGTGCTAAGTTAACACAGTGTAGGGAGGTTCTCTGTGTTTAATTGAGTGTTACAGTAGGCCTTATGATGCATTGTGTTTATACGTATGAGTGCACAAGTGTATCTTGTTTAAGTGTAAATATTGAAATTGTGATATTTAAGAAATTTATTTTTGGTCTTAAATTTTTTCAGTTCTACAAAAAATGTTCTGTGCTACTAGTTCTTTTCATTTCGTAGCACCGTTGCTACGAGTTAAAAAGCTAAGCGTACAGCCCTGGTTATTAATACAAGACAATGCTCTATATAAAATAAATGATTTCATCACTTATGTTGTGATGTGGCACTATATAAAGGGGTGGTAGTTCCCCCCTAATATAATGGCAGGAGAAGCACTGTGTCATCATCATTGTGGTGAGAGGGCTCCAGCCCAGTTGCTGCCTGTCACATAAATCAGCCTGTAAACTGCTGACTAGTGCTTTTGTGTTTAGCTACTACGGGCTTCTAGCACTTTCTGTTGTTGGTACGAGTCACTGACAATATTTGTGCTGGAGGATTTTCATCTGTCCGAGGGTATAAAAGCAACAATATGTAAGTCTTGGGTTTCAAGATTACAGCTTGTAAATTGTGCGTATAATGTTATGGTGAGAATAGGGTCTGTTGTTGCCACGGTGACCCTACTCTAGTGACCAGCCAGGACTCATGTCATGTAAGGTTCCCATGTTGCAAACACAATAAAATGTATAGATGGTATTTTTTACATTTTTGTCAGGTCTTCTGCATCTTTTTGTGTTTGTGGGCTGGCAACAACATGACTTTATGCCTTTCAGATGGTTTTAAAGAGAAAATAAGCACGGGAGTTTTTTTTGACGCGGTTCCAATCTTTCTATATTGAGCACCGTCTTATTTTCCTCGTCCAGGCTCGCAACATCCGCACATCCAAACTGGCAGCCATCAAGATTGTCAAGTTGGACCCAGGTCAGTCTCGCAGTGTGCGTTAGGGTGTTTATTATGTACATTTTAAATTTTGCTTGTCCTCTTGTGCAGGCGATGACATCACATCCATCCAACAGGAGATCACCATGATGAAGGAGTGCAAGCATAAAAACATTGTGGCTTACTTTGGCAGTTACCACAGGTGCCTTTACTTCTTGAAGCATGTTTTTTTTATTATGTGAAACGGTTAAGACATGTTGTGTCACTCGGCAGGAACACCAAACTGTGGATTTGCATGGAGTACTGCGGGGGAGGCTCCCTTCAGGATATATACCATGGTACAAATACTGTATATTTATATTTATGTTGTTTTCTTGTTGACTGTCAGACCTTTTATTAATCCTATTGCTTTGGACAGTGACCGGCCCATTGAAGGAGAAACAGATTGCATACGTGTGCAGGGAGACTCTCCAGGTAAAACAAGGTTACTTTACGAAATGTTACATAACGTCATCACAAGGACTCATGTACGATCCAAAACCTAAAACACAATAAAACACATGCAACAAAAAAAAGTTTTGCCAAATTACAATGAAGTTAGCCAAGTTTTCAGGGGCGTAATTATATAACTGTAAGTCAGCGCAGTGTAGCAGCCATGCTAAGCGACGTGTCTACGTGGCGGTCATCTTAGCAGGGGTCATTTTCCCATTTATGAAATGCAATACACTCTGATGTATATTGAAAATAATTCATAACTTGATACATTTTCATGTGGTTTACTTTATTGCCACCTTAGAAAACAAGTGCTTTTAATAAACATTTTATTTTTTTTGTGGGAAAAAAAAGTCTTACCTATGAAACATTGTTCCCAGTGTCCTTGTTTCAACTGTACAGCATATTTTCGAACCATATGCAGTCGGGTTGGGAACAACTCATGATCTGAAATGAATCCAATTCCTGAGTTGATGAGTCGATACAGAATCGATCCAGCAAAATTCTTGATTTCAATCGATTTTCGCAATATATAATTTGGTATTAAATTTACAATTTACACAGCTCCTCTTGGCTGCTGACATGCGATGTACACGCACAGCAAGTAAGCACGGAGATGGAGGGGGAAAAAAATTATAGAAATTAAAAATTTATTATTGAAAAAATATTTATAAATAATTTGTTATTACTTCATTTTTTGGGGTAGATTTTTAAATATTAGGAATCGATTTAGAATCTAAATAAATGTGAATTGTTTTTGTTTTTTGAGCACCCCTAGTATGCAGTACGGCGTTCTATGATCAGGGGCACCACACAACAGGGATATCTGTTTTCAAAGACTTAAAAGGGCCATAACCTTCTCATTTCAGGGCTTTATGTTATATCCCTGTGGGCCACTATTGTAAGTTTATTTGAATTCAATATTCCATAAATCACAAGTTGTGCACCATTCAGGGAAAATCTGCATTTTTATGCTCATGCTCAGATTCAGCAGCCTTTTCCGCGACCACGTCTACTCTATTGTGAGTGGTCGGTGGCTGGGGATCACAAAACAGCTGTATGTGAAATGGCCAAGGAGCATCGACTGTGACGAAGGTCTTTAGCTTCCCAGAAAACAGAATATATTCCCACTGCTGACTTTTTCTGATTTAGATAGACAATTCTTACATCCGATAAAACTTTCCCTTAGCCATTTCAAGAAAAAGACGCCAATTCAGGGCTATTCGAAGTTTTAGTAGTGGCATAACAATGACAGTAGGGATAACTTAAAACACACCAATCTCATGATAGAGATGAGAACCAGAGCATGTTGATGTGATTGTACAATTTTTCTTTGCTTATTTTCTCTGTGAAATTGTTTTAAGGTCTTCGTTTGTTTTTTCTTTTTCTTTTTCTTTCTGTTTGGAGCATTTGGACCTTGCTGAACTTTTGCGTCTGTCGGCCACCTACTCATGTGTTTTCCAGCAGATACATTGTGTTTGAAGCACTATCTGTAAATATGACCGACCTTGTTCAGGGTTTCGTTTATAATCTGCACTTAATCCACCGTAATCTACATGCTGGTGATTTTCACGCTTAATCTCCACTCTTAATGCCCTTTTTGTGACCACGCCCACTTGTTCCTTTTGCTTCACTTCATTCTGATTACTCCTGTTTACTAGGGGTGTAACGAGTCGTTTCAACTCTGATTCAAATCCTAATTTGAGGTTGCAATATGATTCAGGGGCGATATTAGTTTATTTAGAAACAATACGATCTGAAACGATT
The DNA here is from genome assembly GCF_033978785.1 of Entelurus aequoreus. Classification (NCBI taxonomy): domain Eukaryota; kingdom Metazoa; phylum Chordata; class Actinopteri; order Syngnathiformes; family Syngnathidae; genus Entelurus; species Entelurus aequoreus. Next base: position 19,844,946 of record NC_084742.1, on the reverse strand, counting down.
CAGTGAGTTGAAATCGATTCAGTAACTTTAACCTAAAATTCAACCAGTATGACATACTGGATACTGAACACTGCAGGTGAAGTTTTACTATATCTTTATAATCTGTAACTCGTATATATTCTAATTCTATTATTAAATTCGATGCAGTCAGACCGGATGTAGAGCATAGCACTTGTATTGAGAAAGTGTGTGGTTAGTTTTGGATCGCTTGAGAACTGAAATGTGTGACGTGATGGGGAGAGAGACAAAGTTGGATGTAAATAGGTGTCTCAGAAAAGTATTTCACAAAAGTTCTTATTTTACAACCGTTTCATTTAATTGTTGCATCTATTATTTTTATTAGTGTATTTTATATGTCCTTCATGTATACTGTGAGTGACCTAGTAGTTAATTTATGTATATTTTAGGTAGGTATAAAATCAGACTTGCACTATAAAACTTAACTCACTGTCTCATAACCCGAGGTCTCGCCTGTTCCTCCAATGAGGAGAGACAGGTGAGTATTGTACAATAAGAATGTATCTTTAGAACCAGTTAAATTTGAAACACACTTTTTTACAAGCTCTATAAGCAGGGGGTCCCTGCTCCATTTCTCTATTAGTTTGGGTGACCTTGGCTTGGAAAATGTTGAAGACCCCTGCACTTGACTACACCAATGCAATACTAACAAAATAGAAGTGTGTTTGAAGGGCACCATTTGTTTTGGTAATATTTTGCTTCATTAGTTTGACAAGCGGTAGAAAATGGATGGATGGATGGATGGAGTTTGTGCTATGATGCAACATTCTATATACTTTTCCAGGGTTTGTATCATCTGCATGAAACGGGCAAAATGCATAGAGACATCAAGGTAACATTTTTTATTTACAATGTTTTTTGGTTGTTTCTTAATGCTTCATGTTTAAAAATGCAATGTGTTCCCTGTAGGGCGCCAACATCCTTTTGACAGAGCGAGGAGACGTCAAACTTGGTCAGTTATGACCTGCTTCCAACACAATTAGTATTGATAAAATGACCGTCATGATTATGTGTGTGCGTGTGCTTTTCAGCGGATTTTGGTGTGGCTGCAGAGATCAGCGCTTCTGTGGCCAAAAGGAAGTCTTTCATAGGAACGCCTTACTGGTAGGATCACACACAGGGCCGCCGCGACCAACAGGCCGAACACAGACTGTGCGTGCGGGCCCCGTTATGCATGACGAAGCGCATGTAAAAATGAGTGCTTCATATGAAATGTTACTGCAAGCGTATTCCTACCTGCTTCCTGCTCTGTCACTGGTAAGACTGCTGTCTTACATAATTAAGGCTTGTCTTGTAAGTCAGAAAATACTGGGTTCAAATCCCAGTCGGAGTTGAGGAACTAGGTTTTTTGAATTGATGTTTTGACAATGATAAAATTATTATTTTACACACAAAATATTATAATTGAACATTGAATTGAATTGAACATGAATTTAATTTATTGTAAAACATGCATAATATTCAATTCAAGTTCGTTTTAAAAATGTATAAAACTAATTTCAAATGAAAAAAAAAAGTGTGAAAACAAATTCAGTGGGAGGGCTTCAAACAAAAATGTTGCTTCAGGCCCCAATTTAGCCTGCGGTGGCCCTGACCACACACAGTAAGCTGCAAACAACAAAGCTCCAGAAAGCTACCTTGAGGAACTCCAACCACAGATTGATTTAGTGCCTGTATCTATCTGTGTTGGCCCTGCGATGAGGTGGCGACTTGTCCAGGGTGTACCCCGCCTTCCACCCGAATGCAGCTGGGATAGGCTCCAGCACCCCCCGTGACCTCGAGAGGGACAAGCAGTAAAAAATGGATGGATGGAACTTAAAGGTTCAGTTTGCAGAAGGCTCTGAATTAGAGATGTGACGTTCGCGAACGAGTCGGGTCCTTCAAGTGATCGATAAGAACCGATTTGCTGTTGAAATGCGTTCGTTTGAAAGCCGTTTTTTATGCAAATTGCCCTCGCTGGACTCTCAGAATGACAATGAGAACAGCTTTATTGTCTTTATATATTGAAGGAGTAATGACTTCACAGAGTTAGTCATCCCAGAAGGCTCTATTCATGTGTAAGCAATCCTGCGCACGCACTCACGCAGACAGCTCACTTAGGGGAGGAGTTTAAAAAACACCTGAAATTACTGCAGCCTACTATCCACTTTATTCGGAATTACAAAAAGATATTAGCATCTGGAAAAGAAAACAAAAGTCGAAGGAAACATAGCATTTTGATGAACTTCCACGCAATCCGCGGGGGTGATGACATACAAGGTAAAGCGGACATAGTGACATCACTGTCAAAAAATGGGGAATGTTAACAATTAAAACAAAATCCAAATTAGATAATTATCAATATTCAAAATAATTCTCACATATAGTGTCTATATTGTTGTAATGTATACATTTTGATTTATTGACCAAACGTTTATCTTATTACTGCCACGAGTGATTGTTTCCTTTATGAAAACAAGTTGCTTCAAAAATAAATAAATATAGAAAGGAGCGAGTCTTTTGAACGGCTCTTTTAAAGGAACGGCTCCTCAAGATCCGGCTCTCTTCAAAGAGCCATAAATCCCACCTCTACTCCAAATTACATTTTTTGAAAGCCTAAACTGTAAGAACACCACATACAGCTCGGATATGTTACCAATAGTTGTTTGAGAGAACAGGTTTTTCAAATACATGTTTACACTTATCACAATCAGAAGTTGTCAATCATACGTGTATCGCGCAAATGTGCATGCCTGTCACCTGTGCACAAGGATGGTTGTTTTATTTTCATTCCTGTTGGACCAGTGAGTGAATGTCATAGACACTTCCAACAACAGTGCTGTTGTAACATTACATTATCATTTTGCGGCATGTATGTATTAGTTGGACGTAGTTTGCACGGTCTGTTATAATTCTCTCAGCTTGTTGGAACGTGATCTCCCTCTAGGCAGCCATCTATCCATGACATCTATGTGTGACTCTCTGCTTCCTGTGTGTGTGCAGGATGGCTCCAGAGGTGGCGGCCGTGGAGAAGAAGGGCGGCTATAACCACCTGTGCGACATCTGGGCCGTCGGCATCACAGCCATCGAGCTGGCCGAGCTCCAGCCCCCCATGTTTGACCTCCACCCAATGAGGTGTGGCACCACAGACCTCTGCCTTGTTTTTTCTCGTTTTGGCTTGTGGTCAGCAGCCACATTGAACTCTTTGTGCTCTTGTATTTCAGGGCTTTGATGTTGATGTCCAAGAGCAGCTTTCAACCACCAAAGCTAAAGGAGAAAACTAAATGGTGAGTGTTTTTTTTCTCACCTCACTGGTTTTCCCCCTCAAATGTCCCATCATTCCAAATCAGTGAAGAAGCTTAAGTGCAGAGCTTTTAAAAATATATATTTATATATACTGTATATATATATATATATATATATATATATATATATATATATATATATATATATATATATATATATATATATCTATATATATATATATATATATATATATATATATATATATATACAGGTATATATATATATGTGTATGTGTATGTGTGTATACATATATTTGTGTGTATATACAGTATATGTATATATATGAATATGTGTGTGTATATATATATATATATATATATATATATATATGTATGTATGTATGTATGTTGTTGCGTTTGACCAGATGTTCCTCCAAGTGGGATGTAAAACGCTGGTCAGTCCCAAGTTCCTTAATGACATATCAACTGAACTCAAACGGTACCACCAAGCACAGAATAGGTATTTTGTATTTTTATTGTCAAAGCTTTGGCAATAATGAGACCAGCCTCGAACAACACATACAAATGCGCAGCCCAAGTTGATCTGGCCTTCCACAGGCCAAAAGCAACTCTTTTCACACAAAGAAAGCCCGCCTTTCCCCTCCCCCCAACACTGATAAGAAGAGAGATTTGGGGGTTGTGTTCACATTCCTGATGGTTTACGACCCTATCTAACCAGGCAATCTGAAGACAAAGAGAAACTAGTATACAGAGTAAAATTAAGGAAAGAAATGAGCTGATTCAAACATGATTATGAATAAAGAAATAGCTCTTAAACATATGCATTATCTACAATCCCCCTTCAGATCTTATCCAAAAGATCTCTCCTACGAGAGCAACACCTCTAAAGCACGCCCCACATTAAAGTAGGTGCTGTAGTTTTTTTTTTCTTTGAGCAAGCTAGCAATAAAACAACAGCATATTTACATGGATGACAGATGGAGGGAGTCCACGTCAATGTCGTCATGGTCAGGGAAGGAAATCAACAATTCTCGAAAGTCTCCATTTTGCTTGACCCCCTTCAAAGACATAACGAGCCCAGAAACAGGGTGGGGTTGACCTTCTACAGCTCTAACAATGATGCGGGTGCATAGAGACTTAGCACAAGGGGCGATAAAGCAACCGCAAGAGGCTATAATGGCCAAGAAAACTCCAATGGAGACCAGGACAGACTTAATTAGGTCAGTCCACCTGCCAAATGTGCTTTGGAGCCAATCTTTAAAGGGGTCAGAGACCCCTGAAACTTCAGTAAGTTCCTTAGACAGGGCCTGGAGGCCCTCTAAGGCCCTCTGAACTGAGCCATCTGGTGCAGTGTTGTTAGGAATGAAGGTACAGCATTGGTCACCAAACATTGCACACACGCCTTCTTCCTTGGCTAGGATGCGGTCAAGGGCTATGCGGTTCTGGATGGCCATGAGAGAGGTCGGGGCAAGTTGTTCAGCAAGTCCCTCAACGGCGTCACGAGTCAGGTTGGTCAGTCTTCACAGATTATAAAAAACATAGTTAATGCGTTCTACATTTTTAGTAGCAGTCACAGGGAAAATAGCACCAATGATAGGAAGGTTCTCGAAACCTGCACAGGATTCACACCACAATTTGTGTTGTGAGGGGACCCCTCTTGGTTGTCCAATTGCATCAAAGTAAACACCATCAGGGTTTCTCATCAGATCAAAGGAGCCCTTTACACTCCTCCGAGATAAAACATGGCGGCGTCGGCGAGAAGTTAGAGAGGCCGCTGAGACAGGAGTTACAAGGGGAGTTAATTTGGTACCCACTAGGGTGAGTGGGGTCACCAGTCTAACCATAGCACAAAACCCTACGGATAACGTTGGGATTCTAATGTACAATCTGTGCTCCCCACAATACCAGAATAAGTCAGCTCGTGCCCAAGGGCCTATCCTTGAGCCATCTATCAGTGTGGTGCACCAGGAAGGGTTAATGTCACCCAATTTGTTGGGGGACGAAGAGGGTCCTTTGAGTTGAAAACACGTGTAATTCAGCTTTTGGGCCACAAATGGAAGAAGTCGGGTGGCATTGTCAACAGAAGGGTACACATGTCAGTCAACTTAAAAGGGGCGGGGTAAGTGTGGGGAAAAGGACGTCCAGCGGAACAAGCAACACAGTCACCCAGGTTTTGGCATCCACCTGAGCCACAGGTTTACCTGTACCCGCTCCTAAGGTCAAAGTTACCAGGCCTTCGGTGGTGATGTCATTAGCACGCACAGATGTGAGAGCCTTTGAAACACCACCAAGGTGGGGTGGTACTTTAGGTGCTACAGAGGGTGTAGAGGTAGTTAACGCCCTCTCAAGGACATTAATTTTAATAATTCCTTTAGAGTCTGTATCAGTCAGGTCAACCCCCAAAACAACATAAAAGGGACGATGGGCACCACTTACCATAGTATGTTGTCTGCATCCGACACCGATGGTTCAGGGTTGAGTCGTCACAAATATAGAGGTTATTACCACGGTAATAGCTATTGTGTCCCCCGTAATTAATCACACTGCATAGGTCAAAAAATAAGTCTTGCTATCCTCTTTGACCCAGTCTATTTAAAGTCCGCTGTTTGTTCTTAGACACATGTCAGTCACTGTCGTCAGGAAGGAAGAACTGAGACACAAAGACAGTAGAACACGCCCAAGCACCAGTCCGTCAGGGAACACTACCGGGTGTGACATCCTGCTTTTCGTCTATCAAAATCAGAGTAATTCAGGTAACGAAACGGGGATGAACATCAAACTTTTCACTTAATATAACGACACAGATAGTTATGCTGAAAACAAGCAAGAGAAATTGGATAACTTCGAGTATAAAGGCTGGTCTCAAATAAGGATATACAATATAGAAGTTAAAAAGAGTAATATAGGTAGAAAATCTCTCTCTCAGCGTCGTCTTCTGGGCTGTAGGATTATGTGTGTGTAATTAAAGCCTCGCTCTTCTATGACACTAAAAATGAGTCGTTTTCTGCTCCCGTTCTTCTTCAGCTGCCTCAGGCTCAAAAGGCGCTGCTGGGGGTCGAGTGGGGCAGATGTAGTGGCGATGTCAGCAATGACATCCGCTGGTAATCTGTCAGGTTCTTCAGCAGGAGTGTAGAGGGAGAGGTGGTACCAGGTGTCCCCTTTTCCAGCTAGTCGAAGGGCGTGAGACGTCCGTTCCACGACCTTGAAGGGACCACCTGGGCTCCGTCCACTTGCGTTTGATGACCTTGATCTTGACCCTCTCAGCGGCCGGAAGGGAATCTGGAGTGGCGGGCTGTCATCCTCGTATCTGTACAGAAGAACTGGCACACAAATTCTGCATTTTTTGTGTAAAATACCATTTTGGTTTTACGCTGAGTCCTCCTTCCATGGGGGGCTGCTGGTCCTGTGAATGGCTGACCTGTATGCAGCTCATAGGGTGAAAAAACTCAAAGGGCGGTAAAACAGTTTTATTCACGGACCTTCGAATGATCATTAACACTAATTGCAACATGTCAATCCAATTAAATTTGGTCTGTGCACAGATTTTAGCCAATTAGTTTTTAATGTTCTGGTCCATCCTTTCAACCTTACCTTGGGACTCAGGATGGTACCCCAAACCTGTGTTCTAGTCCGAAAGCCTTTTCGACCAAGGCTAAGTGATGTTTTTTTTTTTTTTAAATGGTTGCCGTTGTCTGACCTAATCTTTTTGGGGAAACCATGTCGGGGTACTAGGTCATTCACAAGTCATTTAATTACTGATGTTGCATCCTCTTTTGAGGCTGTTGTTGCTTCCGGCCAACCACTGTGATTGTCAACACAAGTCAGTACGTACCTTTTCCCTTGTACCGTATTGATCATATCAGTGAAATCAAAGACTATACATGATTCACCCTGACCTCCTCCATATTCTAAATTTGATCTACTAAACTACTATCGATGTGTAAAATCGTTATTTTCAAATTAAAATTAGTTATAACTTCTTACCCACGGTAAAAACGTTAAAACTATGGAATGTGTCAGAGTCGGATGATTGTCGATTTTGTTCCAAGGAGTCTGTATCCACCCTCACTCACCCCCTTCTGTTTCTGAAAAAAAGACTGTGTTAGTCATACTATCACTTTCAGAAACATCTAAGAAAAAGGTCAGCTAATAGTCAAGTAGCGGAGGACAGGTCATGTTTGAGGTCAATGATTGTCTCTTTAGCCTCTATGGTCCACTGGGGGGTGTTGTTAGGGTAGGGGACCCCTTAGCAATATCACAAATAACTCAAACTCAACTAAACCCTAGCTTTTATGTAACTTATTCAATATGGTGAAAGTAACAAATATGCTTATATTTGTATTGTCACCAATACTAGAAAAATACTACCCTTGTGGCGAATGCTTTAGCAATAGTATTTTGAAATTTTACCACACCTGGTAGCCCCAATAATTCATTAAGTCAAGCTCATGTTGTAGAAAGTTGAATGATGCGGACACGTTTGTTACTGAATACTTTCTATCAGACTTCTGCCATGGCAACTTTGTGTATGTAATGAGCAACTATAATTATTTGATATGCTTAAATGTGTAATGTGTCGTTTTAGCTCAGCTGTTGTGTAGCTGCTAGCTCCTCGTAGCCTACAGGTGTCTAAAGTGCAGCCCATAGTTATGTGTTTAACACAACTATGTGCTAAACCTAAACAATTGAAAATGTGGTATTTGGGTGTCGGTGTAATGTTTGGCAGCTACGCCGTGTCTTATCATTGCACCTAAGTTCTTTGATTTTGTAGGCGAGACAGAGAGCAAGTGAACAATGTGGGACACAATTGTGTCCATCTTATATCATGCTAGCTGTTGCAAAGATAGGTCAACATGAGCAACCACACCTTGAGTTCCAACATATATAAATATACAAAGGAGTCAAAGGTCTCCTGGTATGAGTGTCTAACTGGTGATCATAACATATGGCGAGTCGGGTGGCAGAACACACGGAAACATCTCAGCCAGTCAGGGTTTTCACTGTTAGAGCAGTTGGATGTCAGCCATTCCTGTTGTTTCAGGCTGTGGTAGGAGCCTTGGTAGTGGTGTCGCAGCTTGGTGGTTAAGCCGTCAGGTAACACCAGGAATGTTCCTTCTGTGCGATTTGAATGTCAGGGTACAGTCTGTAAAGGAGGTCCAGCAATCTGAACCGGAAGTGGTTTGGTGACAGGTAACCTTGTGACCCCAGCGAAGCCTTCGACCTTTAAAGAGGAAGCACACAGTTTCTTTGGTACCTCTGCATTCAGAATCGAATGGGTGGCGCCAGTGTCAATCACGAACTGATAACATTGTCGTTGACACTCATGTCCAGCAGGGGGCCAGTCTGTATCTCCTGCTGGGGCTCCTGCTGTGGGCGTCCTTTGCCACGCTTTTGTGTTCGTTTGTTGGCACTACGGAACCTTTCCTGTTCGAAAATGTTCACGACTCCAGTGACCAGGCTAGTCACAGCCGAAACAGTTTCCACCCCGGACTGGCTTTGAAGCATCGTGTTGTCCACCACCCGAGTCCAACCGTCTGGTCGCACGTCTGTTGAGGATTCTTTCCTCCACCTGTTGGAACTCAAAAGCAAGGTCACCCACTGCTGAATATATCCTAGCTGATCTTTGACCTTTTGGTTCTTTTAACCTTTTATTTTCAGCGATCTGTAAATTAAGGAGTTGCTTCCTTGCTGCTCTGTCATTAGCCTTATCATCCTCATCTTGAGGAAAGAGACTGCGCATAGCAGTAGCTATGTTTGTAACGTATGGTGTTATCGGTGAGGTCGAAGATTCAGCCATTAATCCTACTTGTTGTTCTGTATTTTTGCCATCTTGTGTGGAAACACAACGATACAAAATGCTTCTAAAGTCTCCTATTGATTTCTTCCCATTTCACTCAAACAACTAAACAAACAAACAAATAAACAAACTTGCAGCTAACCACAATCAACAGCATACCATTTACGAATACCTTCATTTGTCACTTTCTCATCTTTTCTTCACTTTCGTTTTCCTTTACAAACAACATCCTGTATCCATCTCTTCCTTACACTTCACACAATGTTTAAACATCATTTTCCCATATTTTCTCAAACCATCCTCTTCTCCCTCAATCTTCCTTCACCTGCTCTCTTTTTCTCTCTCTCTCCTTCTCACTGGAGTAGGGGGCGGTGGCCTAGTCAAAGTCTGGGCGGGTCGTTTGAATTGTCTTGCGCATGCGCGGCAGGCAAAACACCAATCAGTCTAGTCTGTCCTATTTGTCTCATTAATCATCGGTTCTTTTGCTGCATTTCGTTTTTCCACGTAATCCCCGTTTACTTTTATCATACGCTAAACTCTTAAATTCTCGAGCACCAACCCTGCTCTTTTTTTCTCTTGACCATTTTCACCAGCGCACACACACACACACACACGAGCACGCGCATCCAGCACACACACACACACACATGCACGTGTAAGCACTCACGCACACACAAGCAAGTGCCTACAGCCCTACGCACACACACCCACGCACACGTAAGCACTCTCTCTGCGTTTCACTTTACCATAAAACTTCCAGTTACTTTTTTTATTTTATTTTTTATTTTACCAGACGTTTGAGTTCACAACTTTTCGAGTATTGTAAACTCCCTCTTAACCCTTTCAAGGAACGTTCTCTTTTTTTTTTTTTAAATTAAAATTTACCTGCTAATTCCATTGTCGACAACAGTGCATTCAATGGATTATTAAACAGTAATGATTCATCACATTTTCCCCAGCCGTCATCACATTCTTTTCTGTCACACTCCTTGGCCATTGTGTCTATTTTTTTCAGAAGGGCCTCGAACCCCTGAAGGCCTTTAACCCACAAACCATACGGCGGCCTTTAACCCCGTAATTTTTCGTACAATACGCAGCTAGAGCCTCTAACTCTAACCCGTGCAATTTATCGTGCAATATGCAGGCCTCTAACCTCCATATCATACGAGGGCCTTTAACCCGTTACTCTTTTAGGCGGCGACCAACTACCCAGGGTGAGCCACACCCAACTATTAGTTCACTCGTCAATGAAACTGCCCGTCACGGTAATCGAGACACAATGGCGTGAGTTGACCACCTATTTACAATTTTAATGCAATGGCAGGCTCGGCAAAAATGCAATCAATCTATCAAAATCACCATTCTGTGTCTGCGGTACAAAGCAGTGTTTAACTTACAGACTTCTGGGCAGACTCCTAATGCAGATTTTATCTAAAAAGAAAGGTTCTGCTTACCTTGAATTATGTTTTGGCCATGTGAGTCTGTCCAGAAGATTGCAAGAGAAGGTCCAATTGTCAGCGTGTCATCCCGGACGAGCCCCCAAATTGTTGCGTTTGACCAGATGTTCCTCCAAGTGGGATGTAAAACGCTGGTCAGTCCCAAGTTCCTTAATGACATATCAACTGAACTCAAACGGTACCACCAAGCACAGAATAGGTATTTTGTATTTTTATTGTCAAAGCTTTGGCAATAATGAGACCAGCCTCGAACAACACATACAAATGCGCAGCCCAAGTTGATCTGGCCTTCCACAGGCCAAAAGCAACTCTTTTCACACAAAGAAAGCCCGCCTTTCCCCTCCCCCCAACACTGATAAGAAGAGAGATTTGGGGGTTGTGTTCACATTCCTGATGGTTTACGACCCTATCTAACCAGGCAATCTGAAGACAAAGAGAAACTAGTATACAGAGTAAAATTAAGGAAAGAAATGAGCTGATTCAAACATGATTATGAATAAAGAAATAGCTCTTAAACATATGCATTATCTACAATGTATGTATGTATGTATGTATGTATGTATGTATGTATGTTTGCATGCATGTATGTATGTATGTATGCATGTGTGTGTGTGTATATGTATGTGTATGTATATGAATGTGTCTATATACAGTATATATATACTACAGTGGGGCAAAAAAGTATTTAGTCAGCCACCCATTGACAATCAATGGGTGGCTGACTAAATACTTTTTTGCCCCACTGTATATATATGTGTGTGTGTGTGTATATATATATATGTATATATATGAATGTGTGTATATACAGTATATATATAGTATATATATGTATGCGTGTCTGTGTATATGTATGTGTATGTGTGTGTGTATATATATATATATATATATATATATATATATATATATATATATACTGTGTATATATATATATATATATATATATATATATATATACATATATATATATACATATATACTGTATATACAGTATATATGTAAGTCATGAAAGGCAACTTCAAAAGCGAGCACTCCTTAAAAGAGGGTGATGATAGATGCGTCTCACGTTTGGTGCTTATAAGCATCTTAAAAAGAGTCCTTTTAGTCAGCTTTCTTTTCATTTTGCAGGTGTCCGGCCTTCCAGAGCTTTGTGAAGATGGCGCTCATCAAAAACCCTCGCAAAAGGCCATCTGCTGAGACGCTGCTACAGGTGAGCTTTGCCAAGTCATGTCTTGCATTTCCAGGATGTGATCCTTGACCTCCTCCACCCCCAGCATCCGTTCGTGACGCAGTTGTTGACGCGCAACCTGGTCATTGAGCTACTGGACATGGCCAACAACCCTGAGCTGCACACCTCGCACGACATGGACGACAACGAACTGGAGGTTGGCAGTCGACGAGTTGCTTTTCCATGATGATATTTACATATCAGCTGCTAACACTGTTGACAGATTGGGATCGATGCGCCCGACAAGATCCGCTCTGCAGGGAAACATCTGCCTGTGGAGAGGACCGTGTCAGAAGAGCAATGTGAGTGATGTCCACACACAACTGAACAACAAAAACTGTCTTAAAAAAGTGAATACAGTCTTCAAATTTAAGCAATAATTTTTATTCCGTTAAATCTTATCACAAACAAGACTAGGAAGTGGGGATGTGCCTATCAATCAGGCCACAGATCGGTATCGGGCGATTGTCATGAAAAAGTATGTGATCGCCATTGCAGATTATTGCGTTTTAATGTCGATCACAAACGCAGATCCCCTCTGGCTGACACTGTATTAATTTTTAATCCCTGATTGATAATCTAGAAGCTAATTTTGTATCTCCAGACACAGTGTGGAGACACTCATATAAGTTAATAAAAAATCACCTTAATTATGACAAACTGAATGTATTATTAAGTATCATTATCAAGTGTCATTATCAAGTATTAGAATGAAGCTGAACATGTTACACAAGCCGGGAGCCAGCATGCTAATAGCTAAACTGACCGCTAAACTAGCTTGAAGCGACAGAAGAAATAAGTGCTTAGTACATTTTAGGAAATGTAGGTGAAACCACATCACAGGAGAAAGTAAACCGATATTAACAGGACATTAAAAAGTACATTAGTGGATACTATAACAACAACTGTTGCTGTGTCAGCATTGTCACTAGATGGATCAATCCATACATTGATGATGTTGATACCAAGGGTAGTAACAGAATGTGATTGATAGAGTGACAAGGTTGATATTTTTATTTTCCTCATAATCTTTATTTGCTTCTTTTGTTAATGTTTACAAACTCAGTGAATAATTCCCTTGACACCAGAGAACTTTGAGAGCAAAAAAGATTTAAAAGAGTAGTTTACATATAGATAATAGTTTTTGCTTTTAGTTATTGTGTACTATTGACTTTGTTTTGTTCAATTGAATGTAATAAAATAGAACAAGGAAGTAGTTTAAATATTGTGTTGATATTGTTAAACTGTTAATAGCACTCACAATAAATAAAATGAACAATTTACAGTTAATTGCTTGTATTCAGTCACATGACTTCTTCCCAGAAGTCATGTGATGGCCGTTGTGCGGCAGTGCGCAAATTCTCTGAGTACGCAAGGGGCCTAGATCTTCCTGCAAAAAGCAGATACGAGCAAAACATCTATCCATATACGTTATCAAAAAAGATTTTTCGATTGATATCAAGGATTATCCATCGATCGAGTTCCCAGATATATCAAACTATCTTTCGCTCCAACGTCAGTCTACACGACAAAACAGATGAAAACTTGGAAAAGCATGAAGGTCACAACTTCTTTGTGTGTGGCTCGGTCAGGGAAAATGGTATCAAGACTCTCCCGGATAAATATGCATTGTTTTTGCTCGGGTAAAGTTGCATTTCATGATTTACCTTCGCATCCACAGCCATGTTTGTAGCTTTGTTGTTGTTGCACGCGCCGCTTACTAACTGCAGCTCTCAACATTGTGTATGTGCTGAAAACACCATTCGTGTTTGTTGCCTTTGGTAAACGTTTAGATTTTGCTCACATTTGCTTTCTTTTATTTAGACTCTCCAATTTCGAGCTTTATGAAACACACGTAGCAAAAATGCATTTTAAGAAATCCGAAACAAGATAAAACATAAATAATATCAAGACAAATGGGAAATACTAAAAGTTGAAAGTATATCAGACAAACCTTTATCGAAGTGATCACTGATCACAAACTCGCATTCTTCGACTCTGCTCCCTTGTACTGGAGTTCATGCTACTTTTCTCCTCGTCGTTTCATAAAATCTTGCACTCTTCCGCCCTTCTTGATTACCTCTCGAGAAACTAAAGAAACGTTTACCATTTTCACAATTTCAACGGTTTGTACAGCCGAAAACAATGCATGCATAGGGCATTTTTCTTCGAGAAAGGCTAAATGGCGCCTAGTATCCAGTGAGAACAGACGCTGGCTTGACCACCACGCATATTTAATGAGCCGAACGTGACGTCATGTAAATCCAAGCAATATATGTGATCGGTATCTGTATTGGTATTGGCTAATCTAACTCAATGGAATCCGCAGCATAAATCCCTAATAGAAAGTCAACTTGGGTATACTTTAGAGTAGTCACGGTACAGCTTGTGCAGCAGTATAGATTTCCATACACTTGAAATGAGTCAACACATACATTATTGTCTAGCTGGCAACATAAGTGAGTAGCAAGATGTTTGTTGATATAGTCTAGCATGGTGGCGATTGTTTGGAGCTGCACGAGTGCTGCTGGCACAAGGAAGCTTCGGTTCATTACATTTCAACATGTACAGTGACATTGTGAAGCAGAAACTGGGCCGCATGGCAGTTTTCCAACATGAAAGGGAGCCCAAACAGGTGATGGAGTGTCCAAGTATGTCCCCTCCACACCTGAACCCAATTGAAATGTGCGGCTGCCTCATGTCCAAAAGGATTAAGGCAGTGCTAAATAACAATAATTCTCACACTAAATATTCACACCAAGGACACTATCTGTTCACTGTGAGGTAAACTAACTCGCGTTGCCAGTATTTAGACAATGGATGTGCGTTGACTCATTTTCAGTGGATATTATAATCTATACTGCTATACAAGCTGCACACTTTCTACTCTAAAGTTACATTTCTATTGGATTGTGTCCCTGGACAAAACATAATAAGCGTGCTAAAATGTGTCCTGTAAGCGGGTTTCTCAAGGAATATGTAGCTCCAACAAGCGGATGTGACAACATATCACGTGTTCAAGAGTGGCTGCCTTGTCTCGATATTCAATGGTGTCATCTGCATGACACAAAGGAGGACAAATGCCCCTCAGTTGGTCCATACATGTGGGACGCCAGAGAGGACATGCCAGTGGTGTGTGACACACGCTGGTACTGTTCTGCTCACTGTACGCTACGCCACACTCGGCCCAGCAGCAAACGATCAATGAAGCTGCTGTTGACGGGTCCGAACGCTACTAAACCACATTTAAAGCTACAATAGGACATTTCAGGGACATGCTGACGTAATAAATTGTGCGGGCCAATGATGTTGGTGGACCAGCTTGGACACATGACATTGTTTCTTAGTGATGCTTTAACGTCTGCACTTGTTACCAGCATGTGACTGTTATTTTTGTATTTTGTAGTTGACCAAGTGAAATTTGGACCCCCACTGAGAAAAGTCACTGAACCCTACCCTGATTTGGTAACAGACATTTACAGCCAAGGGCTCTGCTTGCTGACACCTGCAACAAAAATGCCAAATATATCGTCCTCCCAGCAGGGCTCCTACGATGACGACTGGAGTCTGTCTGGAGATGAAGACAACTCACCGTAAGAATTCTTCTGTCTTTCTTTTACCCAAAGTAATCTTTAGTTTAGATTTGTAAACAGAATGTGTGCCACTGGGAACTGAGAGAAGAATTGAGGATTCTAATGGCCGCTAATTGGCTCCAATCTGCCTGGGAGGGGTTCAGTATTGAGAGTGTGTGTTCTTAGATTGGATAAAAGTGCAAATGTCAGCATCATGAGCTGTTTTAGAGGACCAGGAGATGTTCCCCCCCACCCCCCGGGTCCTTCCCTGCCATTGTTGTGGGCCGCCAGGCCTGTAGTCGGATAAACAGCAGGTCTTCCTGTTGCAGGAGCCTGTTGGAATGTGTGGAGCAAGCTCTGCAGCTGAGGTAGGCCATGCCCATGCCATGATGATGTTGTTTTGTAAACATCAGCTTCAACATCCCTGACCTCCTCAGTGGCTTTGTGTTCCCCTACCCCCTCCCCTTCTGTAAATCCAGACCCCAATCCCTCTCAAATCCTGCCGTACTCATGATCTGGATTTTGGCTGTGATCCACCACAAACCCACTAGTTTGTCTGCTTTTTGTCTCTTGTGTTAGTATTTTTGTTGTCCTAGTCTTCTTTTTATTGTTTTTGCCCTGGTTAAAGTGTGTCATTCCTAATCCCCTTATGTCACTTCTTCTGACCCAATTAGTTAGTTTGCGCCTTTTTTTTCTTTCAGGAGTTTAACCATTAGGAGGGTGCCATCTACTGATGTGAGTGTTGACTACATGCACACAAAAACAAACAAAAAAGCCTCATTCACTGCTAATTGAAGTACAGTAGATCCCAACTTATCTGACATTCTGCCTTCAATAATAAAGCATAAAGCACTACAGAGCGTGACAGCCAGGCTAAAGGCTAGGCCAGAGGTCCAGCATTTCTCTGAGGGGCCGGAATTGTTCTCGACAGACACCTTTGAGGGCCAAATGGTGTTGCTTAAAAAATAAAGACACAGCAGGATGCAGTCCAGGGTCTGGAGAGTCTGCAAATGTTATATTGTATCGGAATCGGCAGCATAAAAGCCTGATCGGAACATCCTTAATAGTTACTATTGTTATCATCACATAGATAATTGCATGTACAGATTATTTTGGGCATTAATTTCATTTGTATTTATTTGACATGCAATCCTTAAAAATATGAATGCTGATTATTAAAATATGTACAGTGCTTACTTTAGTTACATCTAAAAAGGTTGTCTTCCTATGTATTTTGCTAACATCTTGCAGTCACTCCATTGTTGTTGTTTTCTAAATGTTTCATGATGTTCCAGGGAGGGAAGAGAAGCGGTTTATTCAGTCCGACGACAGCCTCCCTGCCAGCCTTTTGCTCTCTCAGCCTCAACACAAGCGACAGAGATGCGACACAGAGGCCGATCTGTACGTTGGGTCCGGATGCTTCTGTCACGTCGGACTCCACCGGCTCATCTGGTAGCTTTTCGCCACCTCACCTTTCCTCTTGAAAGCTGCATAGGATTGAGAAAAACATTTCCCGTCAGAAGTTTTGGCAAGGTGCTCGGCCACACAAGACATCAGGCAGCGCTGCAGTGACCCATATCTGCCTGCGGGGGGCGCTTTGACTGCCAGCACTGTCTGCTCCCCCAAAAAGGAGACTCCGCTCTCGCCGGAATGGAGCACGCTGAGGAAGACTGAAGACTCTGTAAGCCACTTTTTTCCCCTAATGTTGTTTTTCTGTGTTTGTCTCATACGCTAACATCGTTTGTTTGTAACCTTTTTAAGAATCTTAACCAAGTAAGGTTTTTATTTTAATTTGTGTTTTATCCTACCCTATTTTGTAACCTTTTGATATTTCTAGAGGGCTGATTTTCATGGACTTCCTCCTACCCCCCAAGTCCATGTAAGTGTCCAATCTAACCGCATGGAATCCCCCCAAAAGTTGCTTCCACCTCCTCAGTCTGCATATGACAGAATGTTGCCAGATGTTGACATAGTCACAGATATCTCAATGCAAATATGTCAATTTGAGTAGAATATATTGAAACAATGAGGTCAGCTTCTTTGTCTGTGATGTAGATGGGGGCTTGCTTCTCCAAAGTCTTCAATGGCTGCCCTCTCAAAATCCACTCTGCTGTCACCTGGATTTTCCCCAAAACGAGAGGTAAAATACGCTACTCACAAAAAGTTTGGGATATTTTGCTTTCAGGGTGTACCTCAAATGCACTTTTACAGGTGAATTTTGAATGTCTAACTGTTTAATGTTTAACACCTTTTTGTACTTACCGTTCTCTAACAAAAAGCTGAACGGCTAAATTCAGGTGACTTTTTTTTTAAATTTTCCAGACTTTTGTGTAACTATTTTTCAACCATGTGATACTATAAGCTCAGTGAAAGACATTCTGTTTGAACTTTCACAATAATTAACTGTTAGGTGTCTTCTTCATCTCCTGAAGTCAAAATGTGAACTGCATGATGAAGAGAACTGTTTAAATACCAATTCTAAGCAACAGGAAATGTATTGGTCCATTCATGGATCACACACCTGTTCAGCCCCTTGTTAGAAAACAAGTTGTGCAACAAGTAAACAAACATTCAACAGTTGGACATGTGCATTTCCAGGTTTCAAATTTTATTAGTTCCTGACATAACCGCGATAAATGAATTTCCGCTAAGACACCCTTTAGTTACCTTTACACTCTTTTAATCCAATATAGTAAAGCTTGCTGAGGCTGAGCCAATCAGTGGCCACGATACAGAACAGCTCGTTCTCATTGGTTTGGTCTCCCCTATTGGCCAAAAAAAAAACCTTTTTATATATGTTATTATTTTCTTATTTTTTGTGTATTGTTTTCTGTATTTTTTTAAATGATCTTGTGCTACAAAATGTTTTAAGTGAGAGAGGGACAATTAAGTAATTTAGTAATAGTACTGTCAAAGAATGGGAATATGACACCACTGATGGAATTATTACAATAAAAACACAACAAAAATAAAATGATCTTCAATATTTTAGAATGAATCCCACCATTAAAGTAATATTGGTGTAAATGTTATCTTATGACTACCAATGATTGCTTGTTTGATAACAAAAAACAAGTTTAAAAAAAAGAACAATAATTACGAGCCAATCTTTTGAATGGCTTTTTGAAAAGAGAAAATCCCATCTCTAGTTCATCCTGAAATTTCACTTGAAAGCCCAATATCCATAGCTTTTTGTGAGTATTTCATATTTATTTTTAAAAAAGTTTAGACATTTGATTGATGAAATGTCTCAATCAGATCAGTACCTTATTCTTGGCACAGAGGAGGGGATCTATACACTCAACCTGAATGAACTTCATGAGGATACGCTAGAGAAGGTAAGGAAATAACTATGGAATATTCATGATAATATAATGAATGAATATTCATGATAACTATAATCGTCCCACAGTTGCTCCCTCAGAGATGCACGTGGTTGTACGCTATGAACAACGTGCTGATGTCCGTATCAGGTAGCTTTTAAGTATATTTAACGTCATAAAAACTGTTCCAGGCAACACTCACACCTTGATTTAACCGGCAGGGAAGTCGTCTCAGCTTTATTCCCACAGTCTGACCGCTCTCTTCGAGCAGAAGGGACACTTGCAGAAGAAACACAGCAGTCTGTCGCTCGGCACAAGTCGTTTCACAGAGAGGATCGGCACCAGGTAGGACCAAGCAGTCGTTATGTTTTTCCGTACTTTGAACTCCAAATTGTGTGCTAGGATTGAAAAAGGCCGCTAGTATGTCACAGCAGTCGCCACACACTATGCAAATATGCTTATTAGCCAGTGTTAAAAACCTTGAAGCACATAGATTAATTTGTATTTGATTTAGGTAAAGAATTCTATTGTAATTTAGTACTTGGTGGAGGTCTGATTTTTCTTGGAGTTTGCCAGCAGCGTTGCAAACATCACAGGAGGAATTTTAGTCAGAAAAATCCCCAGAGCAGAATGTTTCTACCTCAATATTTGACAGTAGGGATGTCGTTGTTGGACTCATGGTCAGCATTTGTTCATATCTTTGTAAAAGGGTAAACCATCAAGAGGGTTGTACGGTATACCGGCACTAAAAGTACCACGGTACTAATTAATTGAAAACGATACTATACTGCCTTTTAAAAATACATGTACTTTTTTTTCATCCGCATGCTGCCGTGCGGCCATGATGTACAGAGCTGAGGAGCATGTTTAGTCTGTCAGCGCGCACACTTACCAAGCACACAAGGAGAAACAGTGTGGAGAGGAAAAATGGCAAATAAAGGCATTTCTACTGGTTAATAAAGAAGGTGCGTGAAGCACAATATAGAGGTATCTGGGCTTCAAAGCTATCGATCAAGGTGACACATCAAACACGGAAGCACCACGCTGCACAGTCTGACCACCTGCGCTTCAAATTTAGGTAAACATTTAAATAACAATCATCCAGACCTGCAAAATTAGTTTCAGCTCTCTTGTTGTGCCCATACAGGTACGTAGACGCGTACAGCTGTTTGGCTTGTCGCTAAATATTATCAAAGTTAAAAACGCCCACGTAGCGCAAACTAATGCAAGTGAAATGACTGAATTTTATTTTAAAAAATGGCTACATTTTGTGTTTTATCTTTAACAATGTGTGTTTTACCTGCTACATGTCTTATCTGCGTAGTGTCAGCCATTGTATTGTTTTTAGTATTTACTAATGATTGTATGTGTCTTAAAGCACAGAGTAAGAGTGGCAACCATAAATCATATAGCATAATGCCTGTAAAGCTTTTGATTTTCTTCTATTCCGACCTAATCATAGATTATGGCTGTCTACATGTAATATATAAAATTGTAAATTGTTCTTTGGGTGCAACCACAAAAGCCCACTGTGTTTAAAGGCCTACTGAAATGAATTTTTTTTATTTAAACGGGGATAGCAGATCCATTCTGTGTCATACTTGATCATTTTGCGATATTGCCATATTTTTGCTGAAAGGATTTAGTATAGAACGACGCCGATAAAGTTCGCAACTTTTGGTCTCTGACAAAAAAAGCCTTGCCCCTACCGCAAGTAGCGTGATGACACCGGAGGAAAGGCTGCTCACATTTTCCTATTGTTTACACCAGCAGCGAGAGAGATTTGCACCGAGAAAGCGACGATTACCCCATTAATTTGAGCGAGGATGAAAGATTTGTGGATGAGGAACGTGAAAGTGAAGGACTAGCGTGCAGTGCAGAACGTATCTTTTTTCGCTCTTACCGTAACTTAGGTAAAAGGGCTCATTGGATTCCACACTCTCTCCTTTTTCTATTGTGGATCACGGATTTGTATTTTAAACCACCTCGGATACTATATCCTCTTGAAAATGAGAGTCGAGAACGCGAAATGGACATTCACAGTGACTTTTATCTCCACGACAATACATCGGTGAAACACGTTAGCTACTGAGCTAACGTGATAGCATCGGGCTCAAATGCAGATATAAACAAAAGAAATAAACCACTGACTGGAAGAATAGACAGAAGATCAACAATACTATTAAACCGTGGACATGTAAATACACGGTTGATGCTTTCCAGCTTGGCGAAGATTAACAATGCTGTTGCTAACGACGCCATTGAAGCTAACTTAGCAACGGGACCTCACAGAGCTGTGATAAAAACATTAGCGCTCCACCTACGCCAGCCAGCCCTCATCTGCTCATCAACACCCGTGCTCACCTGCGTTCCAGCGATTGACGGAAGGACGAAGGACTTCACCCGATCATCCGTGCGGTCGGCGGCTAGTGTCGGCTAGCGTCGGCTAGCGCGTCTGCTATCCAAGTAAGTCCTCCTGGTTGTGTTGCTACAGCCAGCCGCTAACACACCAATCCCACCTACAACTTTCTTCTTTGCAGTCTCCATTGTTCATTAAACAAATTGCAAAAGATTCACCAACACAGATGTCCAGAATACTGTGGAATTTTGAAATGAAAACAGAGCTTTTTGTATTGGATTCAATGGGCTCCGAATACTTCCGCTTCCACTGTTGACGTCACGCGCAAACGTCATCATATCGAAACGTTTTCAGACGGAAGTTTGCCGGGAAATTTAAAATTGCACTTTATAAGTTAACCCGGCCGTATTGGCATGTGTTGCAATGTTAACATTTCATCATTGATATATAAACTATCAGACTGCGTGGTCGGTAGTAGTGGGTTTCAGTAGGCCTTTAATGCCTTTAAATTTTTATTTTACCGGTAATCTTCTAAAATTGTTCTTTGAGTGCAATAAGAACCATATGTTTAATGTGTCATTAGATTTTTTTGTTAAAATGAAACCAAAAATTACTTTTTTTTGTGGTCCCCTTTATTTTAAAAAGTAATGGAATACATTTTCGGGGATATCGGGACAGCCCTCACCAGACAAGTTAACATTCCTATTTTTGCCCGGAAATCCTGTCTTTTGTCCTTCTCTTTTGGCGTCTTCCCAGTTTTTTATCTTTAAGTTAAGTTAAAGTACCAATGATTGTCGCACACACACTAGGTGTGGTGAAATTTGTCCTTTGCATTTGACCCATCCCCTTGTTCACCCCTGGGAGGTGAGGGGAGCAGTGGGCAGCAGCGGTGCCGCGCCCGGGAATCATTTTTGGTGATTTAACCCCCAATTCCAACCCTTGATGCTCAGTGCCAAGGAAAGAGGTAATGGGTCCCATTTTTATAGTCTTTGGTATGACTCGGCCGGGGTTTGAACTAACAACCTACCGATCTCAGGGCGGACACTCTAACCACTAGGCCACTGAGTACTTAATGAAGAGCATGCAGCTGGTCACACATTGTTATGTTTTCTGTAAGATTGAGGAAGAATTGTGCACCATCTTGAAAACTGTCTCCTCCATAAGTGCTGTGAAAGAGCCCAGCATTGTGTTTTTATATTCATTTACACAATATAACAGGTTTTCTCACGAAGAAGCCCTATAACATATATTGCATCAGTCATGCTAACAACCTATTGTATGTCTGAGTGAATGGTGCAGTGGTTAGTAGTAGTGGTTAGTAGCTTGGCGGCAGCTTAGCTGCTTTTTGAATACGGTAAGTAGCTTTTCCTGTAGTTTAGCTACTTTTAGACCCATGAAGCGAGGTAGCTTACATCAAAGCCACAACCTACAAAGAGAGAAAATGGACTGCAAATCCAGGTCACAAAAAAATACAGAGAAAATACAATGACCTGGGTGAATGACAACACCCAGGTCACATACGGAGAAAATCCATGATGATTGGTTGGTGTTCGTATGATGAGTCACAATTGGCTAAGTTTAGAGCGCAACATTACGGACTGGCCAATCAGAGGAAAGATAAGGCGGGTCATCCAAACCAGGAAGCAAAATTATGACATACCCTTATTGGGTCCATTTGTACTCTGTTACATTAACTTTGATATTATACATGTGGGCCCATAGTTATACAGTAAATTCCATTAAAAATGTAGCTTTGATGTAGCAAGCTACTTTTGCCGTGTAGCTACATCTCCGGGGATAGTTTCCCCTGTAGCTTAGCTACATTTAATTGAGAGTAACTTGTAGCTTAGTTTACAACAATTTCCAAGTAGTTTGCCCATCACTGGTCGTTTGCAGAATTTCAATTAACTTTAAAAAGTCCCAATATTTTGACACAAATGCAATTTTATTGTCAGAATGTAATACAGGAACATTTAGTTGTCGACTTGTCTACATGCAAGAAGTTCCCCCTACGACCCTGTGCTGACTTCCTGATGGACCGGATTCTCACATTATTATAATAATTCAATAAGTGTACCCACTTGGCATCCATTGCAGCCAGTCACCCGGGAAGGGGAGGGGAGCACAGCTGCAGCCCCCTTTAAAGGTTTCGTCTTTTTCCCAGTTCGGGCTTTTGGAGTTTTTCTTTGCTCGGATTTGGGTTCAGATCAGGGGATGTCGTTGTGGTTTGTGAAGCCCTTTGCGGCACTTGTGATTCAGGGCCATATAAATAAATTGTAAATTATCTATTTTTATAAATGTATTAGGTCATTTTATTTGCCCAAAACTTGCGAATAGTTTTATCTAAAGTCCAGTCAGGGTGTATTTTGAAGTGAAATTTGTCAGTAAGCACACCTGTCAGATTATACTCACTCATCTTTACACTGACATGCATTCACCTGATCACTGACCCATGTCGCCTTTCAGGTTAAAGAGCAAGCATAAATTGTGTGATAACTCTGCATACGTGTGTATGATTAATGCAATCATTTTTTGTGATTAATCACATGAGTTAACTCGGCATTTTGGACAGCCCTAATTGTAATACAGGGTACAATGGCTAAAGTCCCTTTGGGAGCTTGTTTTATTTATTTAATGTATTTAATGGTAATTTGTGATGGAAAAAAAAATACCTTATTTTGAGCCATTTTCTTGGGAAATTTCCCGTATTTTGAAATACAAATGTGGACAGCTATGTTGTAAACTTACAAAATCAATCATTGTTTTTCCCACCGTATTGTGGGTGTTGCTCCACAGAAAGTTTTCCTTATCGGTGAAGATCCCTGACACTAAAGGCTGCAGGAGATGTAGTGTAGGTAAGGTCATGCAGGATGTCGATTCTATTCTTCAGTGTCGAATGTCACTAGACAAATCACGTAACTTGTTGTGTCTTTTAGCTAGAAACCCCTACACGGACAGTACTTTTTTGTGCGGAGCAGTTCCATCTGGCCTTGTTCTGCTTTTGTGGTATGAGCCCCTCCAGAAGTTCATGCATCTAAAGGTTTGTGGTGTTGCATGTAAAAAAAATAAAAACAACTTTATTGGTGCTTTCAAAGTATTCCGATTTCTGTGCTCTGCTCGTAGCACATAACCACAAGGCTACCGGACTCTCTGCCAATATTTGAGCTGCTGGTGTTGGTCACCGACGAGTTTCCTCAGCTATGTGTCGGGGTGAGAGGCTGCACCAATGGGAACCAATCCGCCAGCCAGAAACTCAAGTTTGATATCATCGAGCTGAATGGCACGGCCATTTCAGAGCCAGGTGTGATAGCACTGGTTTACTTCCTGTTCATAGAGCTGGAACTCACTTCCTGACAATGTTTCTTTGCAGAAAATGGTGAAGTCAAGGCCGTCCAGGTCAGCCAGTTGGACAGAGACACTGTTCTCATTGCATTAGAAAGTAAGTCAAGTCTATCAAAGTGACAGCAAAGCTTCGGAATGATGCTAATGTGCTAACTGTGGTCTTTGATGCTACAGAAAGCGTGAAGATTGTCAACCTGCAGGGTCTTCCATCCGAGGAGTTTGCTGCTGAAATGGTCTTTGACTTCCCCATTGAAACGCTCGGTAACAGCAACATCACGATCACTTAAAATAAATTACTAAGGGTGTGTTCACGCTTGTAGTCTGGATCAAAAACTTTTAAAAAAAATGAATCATAGACTCCATTAGCAAGCGGACCAAGACTAATCCCTAAATTGTTCTCGGTTCACGATCACTTTTAACCAAATAAATCTTACTAGCAAAGCAAACTGACTACAGTTTATTTTAAGCGAACACGCAAACGCACCCTTACTTACTTACTTACTTACTACCTTTTTGATTTACATTTATTTTGTTTGTGGCAGTTTGCTTGCAGGACAGTGTATTAGCTTTCTGGAAGCATGGCCTTAAAGGGAAGAGTTTTCACTCTAATGAGGTAAATTACGTTTTAAGATTAATGCAAGAGTGCAAATCCTTCACCTGATCCATTTGACTGGACATTTATTTGCAGGTCACCCAAGAGATTACAGACGAGAGTCGAGTATTCCGAGTTTTGGGAACTAACAGGTATGCAAATTTAGTAACTTTGTTGGTTTGACTTTGATTTTAGGTTTGTTTTACTTGGCAGACTTGAAACCTACTTTTCAGACAGATGTCAGTTTGTATCCCTGAACAACAAGCTCTTAACACCTTGTACAGTGATACTGTACCTTGGTTTTCATTATTAATTCATTCTTAAGGGTACGCTTAATACCGAAAAAAACATGTGCAAGACAAATTTGCTCTCTACAAAACTACAGAGGGCAGCCAGTGAGCGCCATATTACCCCTGAATGTTTGGCTAGACCAGGGGTTGGCAATATTTTGCACCAAAAAAGCCATTTGGGCCCGTTTCCACCTAATCAAAACCCACTTAGAGGCACAAAACCTATTTGATCACCATAGTGAAGTTAATGCTACATATACAGTTTCCTTTAACGTATTGTCACGCCACGTTCCTGTCTTGTTCTTATTTCCACCGTATTTTGCATGTTATTTTGTTACTGGTTTCTTCTCTAGTTTTCCCTATAGTTTCCCAAGGTAATGACTCACACCTATAGCCACCTGACAATTCGTCAAGATCCAACTTTGATGGATTTCAGTTTTATGAACTGTTGTATTGTCACCAGTGTTATGCTAATTGCTTTAGAAAATTAATACAGGAAATGCATGTGCTTTGGTAGCTGTATGTCCCCTTGTCTACAGACAGGCTATTGTGGGATTACATGATTATCACTTCAATTATTTTTTGTTCATTATTCCCCCGTAGTAGTGAAAGTAGTTAAACACTGGTTGTCATACATCTTATTTTCTTCCATGTTCCTCCTTTACTAGGTATTTCCATGGTTCTGTACTTTTGCTCTATTCCATCTGCAATGTGTGTATGCTGCTGCATTAACGCGAGCACAGTCATCCCCCTCCAAATCTTATTGTGTAGCGTGATGTACGCCTAAAAAAAAAGTCGAACCTTGCGTCCTGTGTTGATGCAATTCAATCATGAGGCATACTGCCCACCTTTACAAAAATGCCTTCTTTGTTTGCAATTAAAGTATTGTAACACAGCACCAGTTCCAATAACACTAAATCCCTCTCTAGTTACCATTGTTTATTAGCATCAAAAGAAGGTAACAAGCTAAATCATGACAAATTAAGTGTTATGGTTTCTCACCAGAAAAAAAACTTCAAGTGTGCCATGAGATACAGTCTGGTGTGCCGCGGAAGATTATCTAATTTCACCTATTTGGGTTAAAAATATTTTTTGCAAACCAGTAATTATAGTCTGCAAATTATGTGTTGCTGTTGAGTGTCAGTGCTGTCTAGAGCTCGGCAGAGTAACCGTGTAATACTCTTCCATATCAGTAGGTGGCAGCCGGTAGCTAATTGCTTTGTAGATGTCGGAAACAGCAGGAGGCAGCGTTTAAAAAAAAAGTTAAAGTACCCATGATTGTCACACACACTAAGTGTGGTGAAATTATTCTCTGCATTTGACCCATCACCCTTGATCACCCCCTTGGTAGGTGAGGGGAGCAGTGAGCAGCAGCGGTGGCCGTGCTCGGGAATCATTTTTGGTGATTTAACCCCCAATTCTAACCCTAGATGCTTAGTGTGCAGGTCAAAAGGTATCTAATGCTTAAACCAAAAATAAACAAAAGGTGAGTGCCCCTAAGAAAAGGCATTGAAGCTTAGGGAAGGCTATGCAGAACGAAACTAAAAAAGAACTGGCTACAAAGTAAACAAAAACAGAATGCTGGATGACAGCAAAGACTTACCGTGGAGCAAAGACGGCGTCCCAATGTACATCCGAACATGACATGACAATCAAATATGTCCCCACAAAGAAGGATAAAAACAACTGAAATATTATTGGTTGCTAAAACAAAGTAGATGCGGGAAATAAAAAAAAGAAAGGAAGACATGAAACTGCTACAGGAAAATACCAAAAAAAGAGAAAAAGGCACCAAAATAGGAGCGCAAGACAAGAACTAAAACACTACAGCAAAAAAGTCAAAATAAGTCACGGCGTGATGTGACAGGTGGTGACAGTACACCTACTTTGAGACAAGAGCTATAGTGATGCATGCTTGGTTATGGTTTAAAGTCATATCCAACAATTGCGACAACGACTTTTTACTGTCAACTGAGTTTCGTTTTTTAATGATTTCTGCTGGTGGTGTGCCTCCGGATTTTTTCAACGCAAAAAATGTGCCTTGGGTCAAAAAAGGTTGAAAAACACTGGAGTAGAGGGACGCATAGAAATTCCTAAATACATTAATGATCTCAAGATCATCGTTAACTACTATACGTGAATCAAACTGAATTTGCGAATGATAATGAGATGCTGATTTCTGGCGTAGTAGATGAGCCAATAGTTAATACCAGCTTTATCGCCATGTTCATAAAACTGAGATCTTGTACTGAGTATTTTTTCCGTAGCACAGTCTGTCGCGAGGATATCAAGTTCTGCCTGTAGCGAGAGCCTTTCCTTATAAGTATATGGGTTTTGATAGGTAGAGTACAAGTTATAACAGTTATGCATTGTGTCTAAACTAGTCTCCCACCTAATGTATGACTTCAGCGCCCCCCAAAGTCCAACATCCCGGGTGACTTGTTCAAGAGCACAAAAAAATCTATTTGACGCGAAACAAAATCCAAAAAATCCTCATTTAAAAGTAATCGTATATTTAGATGCAATGACGCACGTGTGGTTGTTAGGTTTTTAAAGAGTCAAAGACCGACTTCTCCATGATATCTGGATCTGGAGATGCACGAGGCTTGGCGCGGCCCGGCTTGTCAGATTTCCTCCGTCCAGACATTGCGGAAATCACCGGCGCAGTCCACAAAAAATAGCTGCACACAACAGGCCAGGAAAAAGTATGGAGTTAGTAAAAGTGCCAATAAGATATAAGAAAAGTCACCTTTCTACAGAGCCCCCGCTAAGCACGTCCTGCACCGACCATGCTCAGCCGGAAGTTCCTTAAATTTGACTTGTTTAAATAAAATAAGTAATACGAGTATATATGATTTGTGCTGATATCGTATTGGATTGATATCGGTATTGGCCGATATTTAAGGCTGCAATATCGCTATCGTATCGGAAGGGAAAAAGACACCTGCAATGAAAACCAAGACAGATGTCAGACAAACATTCTGTTTGGAAGTTGTTGAGGCCACACTAAACCCACTTGTTTACTCTTTCATTTTATGCCTATACTGTGTTTACATTATTTTTAAACATCTATACACAGTATTTTGAATGACAATGCTCTACAAATGTATTATTAATATGATTTCAACTTTCTAGAGACATCATTCTCCAGAGCACACCGACCGACGACCCGTCAGCCCTTAGCAACGTCTACATTCTGACAGGCCATGAGAGCAGCGTTTGACAGCATGGATGAGATTGTCCTTCCAAATCCAAGCAAGAAAAATTAGGGCGATTTTGGATTTTACGTGAAACATATCAAAATATAATTATTACTTTATTTCTACAGCACTTTTCATGGATAAATAAATGGGTTATACTTGTATAGCGCTTTTCTACCTTCAAGGTACTCAAAGCGCTTTGACAGTATTTCCACATTTACCCATTCACACACACATTCACACACTGATGGCGGGAGCTGCCATGCAAGGCGCTAACCAGCAGCCATCAGAGGCAAAGGGTGAAGTGTCTTGCCCAAGGACACAACGGACGTGACTAGGAAGGTAGAAGGTGGGAAGAACAACACAAAGTGCTTTGCACCAGTTTAAATGGAAACAAAAGGGAACACACACACACACCGTGATTGCCAACAGCATATGGGCTTACTGTATATTGTACTAGAAGACTTTAAAAACTCTGACATTAATTAACAAAAAGGAAAAAAAAGCTATTTTTAAATTCTATTTCCCAGCCAAAAAGGCAGCTTGATAGTTTACTGAGAGTCAAATTAACATTATGCATATAACATGGAGAAAGTCAATAAACAGACAGACTATGAAAGTAAACAAAACAAACTGCTGAAACCCAGCAAAACACTCACAGGAATTGTGGAGTAAATGGCATCCACAAATTTTGAGTTTACGAGAGCTTGGCATCAAAGGATCGTCAATAGTCACCAGTACAGATAGCAACAACATCAAGAATGTCCCAACAACGAAAGTAGAAAAAGGATCAACTTGAATAGTCTTGATCACAAACAGAAAACAAATGAGGAAAAATTATCTGGGACAGTGGTGAAGCAGCCATGGGACAACACCAACAAAACCGGAAAAGCCGCCAAAATAAAGGCACAGGACAGGAACTAATGCAAAACACGGGAGAACACTAACAAAACCCAACATAAAAGGCTGTAACCAGCCGTGACACTGTAGCTGTAATTTAATTTGAGTACACTGCCTGTTGATGCTATGAGAGATGATGAGATCCATCAAAACAATTATGCAATTACTGTCATACTAGATTGAATGAGGCCAAGTGTTGTCACCATGACTCAAAATCCCCAAATGATGGTGTCATTTTATTAGACTGTCAAAGAGACGATGTAATGCCAATAGCCAAACATACTTCCTCTCGACAAGCAGACCCTTTCTCATAGATTTTTTCCCGACTGGACTCACGAAAGAAATTGAAAAGGGAATTTTCTTTTTGACCTATGTAATGTCATTCACACTACATTAAATTTGTTTTGTATCATATTTATATTATTTATGCAATGTGCACTGTACAGTTAAGGCCCACCTATCCCCCAGAGATACTTGAAAGACATATAGCTTTTGTTTTTGAAGTAACTGTATAAGAAATAAATACATTTGGTGTTCATAATGGTTTTACACTGTATGCTCTCAAAGTGTAAGAGAGGATTTGTATATGTGAACTGTATTTTTTAGAATATTTAGATATGCTGATATACTGCATTCATGTATGATTAAATATCTTAATATTACAATGAGGATTAATACTGTTGGACCTATAACCAAATACTGTGTTTAATCTCAAATAAAAAAAATAGTTTAGCAAGCCATGAGTTGATGTTTTTTGTGCCCTGTGTGTGGGCGTGCTCACTGTGGTCCGTACCTAGTTGAACTATATGTAATAATATCGTACAGCAGATTCAATCACTGCAGAATGTGAAGTGAAGTGAATTACATTTATATAGCGCTTTTTCTCAAGTGACTCAAAGCGCTTTACATTGTGAAACCCAATATCTAACTTACATTTAAACCAGTGTGGGTGGCACTGGGAGCAGGTGGGTAAGTGTCTTGCCCAAGGACACAATGGCAGTGACTAGGATGGCGGAAGCGGGGATCGAACCTGCAACCCTCAAGTTGCAGGTTGATGGCATTGGCAAATCATTGTGTAACAATTGTATGGCAAAAAAAATAAGTCATACTTTTATCAGCAGCTGTTAATCTGTCGCCACATACGTTCTGAATCGCAGTGCCCTCTGTTGAGCCCTCGAAGGACTGAAATCATCCTTTGTCCGCCACAAATGTCCTGTGGGGGGCAGCAACGTGCCTTTGTGGCGTTGAGCCGCACGAATATCCTCACAGAGGTAGACGAAGCGTCACCGCCACAGAACAGGCGCCATTTCCCTCCTCATTCATTGGCGCTGAGGCCTGTTTCTCTTTTTTACCGGTAAGTTAAAATATTTTAAGGTCAAATAGTGGCGCCCTAAACGCACCCAGAACTTATATTACATCCTCTCCCGGTGTTACTTATTCTTGTCGTGTTTGCCTTAATCAGCGATGTTTTCCAGCTAGCTTATTAGCTTATTTAAGGTGTCCGCCTTCATTCGCTAAACGTTCGAAGCTAGCATTGCAAAACTGGATTATTTGAAGTGTTTTCGAGTCAACCTCGCATTATTAAACACATTTTACTTTTGATGTTCTATTGGAACCAATAGATATATGAGTCGAACTGCACTTTATAACCGAATACAATACTTTCAGCCACATGTTAGCATTAGCACACGTTGTTAGCTTGTAGTAGAGGTTGTTCTTAATGTACGTCATATAGTGAATACCACATTTACAACCGCCTTGTTTGAAACTTTAATCACGTTTGCAGAGCAGAGTTCGATTTGCTGTGTTAGCTGCTGTATGGTTCATCGTTGGTCACATGATCACATTATAATGCTGCGTTTCACAAAAAATCAACAACTTCCTATAAGTTATCTTGAGCGCCAAGCACATTTTAGAAAATTGATTCTGAATGAATATTCAAAATTGGGTAATAATAGGACAGCAAAAGCAACAGGGTTTTTATAGTGAGTGATGCTCTGTGCAAGTTTTATAAAATCATATATGTGGTTATGAATTGACATGATTCCTTTGACTCCCGTAGGTTCCAGTGCCAGTCATGGTGAAAATATTCATCGGCAATCTTGCCTGCAACAGCAGCGCAGAAGAGCTTCGAGGCCTCTTTGAGAAGTATGGTAAAGTCACTGAATGTGACATAGTCAAAAACTTTGGCTTTGTGCACATGAGCAGCTTGTCCGAGGCGGAGGAGGCCATTCGGCACCTCGACCAGCACCAGCTGAAAGGCTGGCGCATTAACGTGGAGCTGAGCAAAGGCAGGCCAAAGTCCAGCACCAAGTTGCATGTAGGCAACTTAGGAGAAGGCGTTACCGACAAAATTTTGCGGGTCAAGTTTGAAGAGTTTGGCTCGGTAGTCGAATGTGATGTAGTGAAGGACTTTGCCTTTGTTCACATGGAAAGAATGGAAGATGCCATGGAAGCCATTAATAAGATGGACAACACTGCCTTCAAAGGTGAACTCTTGGGTGGGGGAGAGTTAGTTAGCCTTTTGGATTGTGTGCTCTTGCTGTATACCTCCTCGTGACTAGTACAAATAATTAGCTAAAAATGTTCCCATTATAAAGGCAGCGACGCTAACCTTTGCTTTCACTCATCAGGCGGACTTAAAATTACCTCTCTTTGCCTCCTTTTTAAAAAAAATTTTTTACAAAGACGGTAAATAGCTCCTGCCGCTGCAGTTTTACACCGTTCAACTCTGTCAAGTGCATTTAGCGTGTCTTTAAAGTCGGTGAGAGCTTTCGTGTGCGAAGCTTCCGGTCTCATGCGTGTCTTCTCTCTCCTTACAAGGCAAACTGATGAGTGTACAACTGTCCACCAGTCGGCTTCGCACCGCCCCGGGAATGGGAGCTCATACCGGATGCTTTGTCTGCGGGAAACATGGTCACTGGTCAAAAGATTGTCCAGTCGATCGCAACAATAGCCAGAACGAAGAAGACATGAGAGGTCACGGCGGTCTGGGATCTCCACGCGGTCCCCCAGGTTTCGGAAGGGGAGGCCCCGGACGGGGTGGCCCCGGCAGGGGTGGCCACGGTATGGCCCCCGCTCCATCTGATTACATGCCAGGCTCTGCGTATAGTCGGCCAAGTTATGACGCAGGAATGCCGCCCCCTCCGCGGAGGCCTGGTGGCGCTGAGGTGGGAGATCGGTACGGTGAGAGGTCACCAGTTTACGCCCGTGAACGTGCTTATAGCAGCAGTGTTGACTACTATGAGAAGTACAGAGCTCGCCCTTACGGCTCAAGCTATTTCGAGGAACGCCGTATGTCCTATCTCCCTCCTCCCCCTCCCCCTCCCCCACCTCCTCCCCCCTCTTCCCTCCCAAAGTACTCGGGTATGGATCCGTACGACCGGCGCCCCCCGCCTCCTCCAGTGCCATCCGCTTCCGCCGCCGCGGCTTACTATGCGAGAGAGCACAACCCAATCAGCCGAGTACCCATCTCCTCGGCAGGCTATGCCTACGAGCGAAAACGCCTGTCGCCCGTGCCTGTGGCTAGAGGCCCGTACCCGGTGCCGCGGCCGAAGGAGCACTATGTACAACGCTACGCTCCTTACTAAGCTCAAGGTAAGCAACATTCGAATGAAGAACTGTTTGTTCTAAACAAGAGCGACCATGGCATCTTTCTTTTTAGGTGTGTTGCGGACTTTCCGTGGCGGTCATTTGGTCAGCTTCCTGACTCCCATCAGTCTGCGTCGTTTTTGGAAACTTCAGAATGGAAATTGTTTCAACACCTGCAGCACAGAGTCCCACTTTTTTGTTCTTGCTGCAGATTGTCAGTTAAGCTACATTTATACCTGTAGTTTTCAATTAAGAATGTTCAATAGGTCTATGCTGATCTTTTATAATTTCTGGCTTATTTTGCAGATATTCAGCTCACTTTTATTCATGTCTTTTTTTACCTTTTTTGTTTACTTGTGTAAAGGAGCATTAAATCAACATTTATACAAACATTGGGTTGGGTAAAGCTCTTTGACTTACTCTAATTTGGTTTCATGAACGTCGCTTTAGATCCAAACGTATTTTATTGTGCTCAGTGGGATTTTTTTGTGCTTGTTTTTCTTTTTAGAACTTAATACAAAGATGGTTTTCCCTTTCTGTGTTATTTTTATTTAATAAGGGGCACATGATGGAACATATCGTGCCTCATTTTGAATACCACCTAAAATCATCCCATTGCCATCAATTTCTCACTGAACTGCTGTGAGGACAAGACATTCCAGCCTCTCCCATTCATTCAATTTGTGCTAACAAGTCGAATTTTATATCCTTTTTTTGAAGTGACAGTTGTTGAAATAAAGTGTCATGAATGGCAGCCAGATGTGTAACAGATGTACTATGTTCTTCACCTAACTTTTTTGGTTCACACAATCACATTGATATGTTGTCTTTGGCAGTTGCTTTTAACTACAGAGATGATGCTCAACCGAATTGAGGGACTCAGGGCTTCGAGTGAATGTCAAAAGAGGCACTGTGTTTTTGTTTCTTAGATGCCTTAGTTTTGCCTATACTGTAGTTGAATATTGTATTTTTCATACTTGCTGTAATGATTCCAGCATACATGCAAACTAAACACATTTTGCAATAAAGTGCAAAACTGGTAAAAAAAATAAAAACATTTTTTGCTTTGACCCGTATATATTCAATAATTTAATCTTCGGTGATGAGGCTTAGAGAAAAAGCACTCCGCGGAGGCGTTACCTGGTCTGAGCAGAAAGTAGTTCTGGCCTTTTAAGCAGCCGTCGCCATTTTCTTTCACTCAGAAGCAAGTGAACGCGCCCTACAGTCTGAAAGGTAGGTGTAATTATCTCAAATGGGAATTAAACCGCTATATATCCGGACTTATATATACATACACATTTATAAAATACGTGATATATGCCAGGTTATATTGTAAAACTAAACCGCTGCGACGAAAAGTATTGAAGCGTCGACGCTCTTTTTGAACACGTGATGTGTATACTTGTTCTGAGCATTATTTTACATTTTTATGTATATTTAAAAAAAATATGTTCTTGCCGAATTTGAAAATCTTCGATACTATGTTTATATTAACTGTTATCTGAGTGCTCCGTCTCTGGTGTGCTAAGGCGGCTAGCTACATGCTACTGCGAGTTTATATTGTTGGCATAGCAAATAGGACCGATGATGTTGAGGGCCCCTTCCTATTTTATTGTTAATACAATTTATTGGCGTTGGTTGATGGCGTGGATTAATTCAAGCAATTGCGGTCATTTTTAGGCATTTTAGCTTGAGTAGTGAGCACAAAAGACCGGTCAGTGTTTTAGCAAGATTCACGTAATGCTAGCTCGTTCGTCGCGATTTTTGCCCCTAATGACGTAAAATCAAATTTCCCCACGTCAAACGTATGGAAACATGTAATCGACGATTGCGTGTAAGTATGTAACGGGACGCAATAATTACGGGTTGGTAAAGTTAAGGTCACGTTTTGGTACAGATAATTTCGTGATTTTCCAAATGAAACGCAAAAACTGCATGTTTTTTGGTAGGTAGTTATCCAATAAACAACTATCAAAGAAATGCACAAAGATGCTAAAACCAATCAACTGTAGGTCAATATACTCTAGTATATTATCTGTGTACGCTTTGCTATGTGACAAAACCGATTAGTGTAATATCTAATCATGTATTATCTTTATAATGGAAAAAAATGCAGGTTGCACTTTGGGGAAGTGCAACAGTTACAGTTTACACAGTGCGGATTAGTAAATGAAAGTTACTTTTTGGCCAAGTAATGGCAGCTCTCAGCCCATTTCCTATCTCTACTAAACAATGCCAGCCCATGTCTTTCGTCATATCCACTTTGATTGATTCAGACTTGTTTTAGTAGATTGCACAGTACATATTCCGTACAATTGACCACTAAACGGTAACACCCGAATAAGTTTTTCAATTTGTTTAAGTCGGGGTCCACGTTAATCAATTCATACTTTCCTCTGTTCGTCGGTGCATTTCACAAGAAAGGACAAGTTTTTAAAATAGCAGACTTTAAACAACATAAGTCTCTGGATTCTCCTTGTTAGCCAAATGCTCATCGGCATTGATTTCGTTCGCCCATATTTTTCCTTTTTGTCCTCTTTACATGCTTACTCCCTAAATGTGTGCTTCCTCACTTCAGGTGCATCATGTGGGAAAACGTATGCGGTGTACCGCACTGAAAAATTAAAAATACACCTCTACTAGAGTTTATTGATCATTATTTTTTTGTCCTTAAGGTGTGAAGTATAAATCGTCACAATGGTGAAAATATTTGTGGGGAACTTGTCAGCAGACACCACGTCAGATGAACTGCGGTCGCTCTTCTCCCAATATGGCAAGATCGCGGAATGCTCCATCCTGAAGAATTTCGGCTTTGTGCACATGGACAGCAAGTCTGAGGCGGAAGAAGCTATTCGCAAACTCCACCAGTATCAGCTGAACGGACAGTCCATGAACGTGGAGCTGAGTCATGGCAAGGCCAAAGGGTCCGCCAAGCTCCATGTTGGCAACATTGCCTGCTCCAACCAGGAGCTGCGCGCTAAGTTTGAGGAGTTTGGTGTGGTGTTGGAGTGTGACATCGTGAAAAACTATGCTTTTGTTCACATGGAGCGCATGGAGGATGCCATGGAGGCCGTTAATCAGATAGACAACACAGCGTTTAAAGGTGACCTTTTGGGCTGGGCGTATTGGGGGAATGCCTTGAATTTGTTTTCTTGTTATAGATGGACAGGTAAGTCGTGAATGTGCATCAGGTGAGTGAAAAGGTCAATTGGTGAGACTGGGGCTAACCTGACAAGTTTTAAAGCTGGTATCCGTAATGTAATACAGCATGTCGATTGGTATTGTTAGAACGTGTCATACAGAAATGAATCGCATTTACGATCGTGCGCTGTGTGCGGCCCTGCGTCCACATTATTTGGAGGAGTTGTAATCCGCTTTGCTCTGCTAATTTTATTAACTATCTTTCTTAGGATTCAGCACAACGAAACATCTTCTCTCTGAAGTAATTGAATTTGCAGTACGCAAAGTTACGGATTTCAGCTTTAATGCCAATGTGATGTGATGTTCAAGTCTTGTTTTTAGAGCATAATTTGGGAGTAAATACTTTTTTTCAAATGATTGTAAACAAGTCCTTATTGAGTGTTTCTTTTCAAGGCAAACTGATGAGCGTGAAGCTTTCGACTAGCCGCCTCCGTACTGCGCCGGGAATGGGAGACCGAGCGGGTTGTTATCGTTGCGGGCAAGAAGGCCACTGGTCCAAAGAATGCCCTCTAGATCAGAACGGCTACCACAGAAACGGCTCAGAGCCAAACTCTGATGGATACGATGCCTCGAGATTTGATGGGCACCGCCGAGGTTATCAAGCGGGCTTCAGCGGCGCGGAAGCGGATTATGGTGGACGCTACGCTCCTGTGCACGGCTCTTCCCGTGGTTCCGGTCACAGCAGCAACGCGGCGGGGTACCGAGCGGGTACGGGCTACGAGAATGCAGCGAGATACGGGCCACATCCAGGTTACGGTGTGTCTGGCGGCAGCGAGGCGGCATACCAAAGCGACGGCTCATACTATGGTGCGGTACCAGGCTACCCGGTGCGGCGGTCGCCTTATGAGGAAAGGGATCCGTACGGAGTTGTGGACTACTACGGGAAGTACAGGGCCAGTATGTACAGTGGTTATTTCGAGGAACAACGTGCTGTGCCTGCGCCTGCTTCAACAGTGTCATCCGCCTCGGCTGGTATGAGGGAACGAGCGCCTGCCACTAGCATCGACCCATATCAGTGTCCACCGGTTCCTTCTGCACCAGTGCCGGTTCCCTCGTACCACACACGTGACCGGAGTCCGATTCGGCGAGTCCCTGCCGAGGCCGAAGGATACCCATATCAGGGTTCGCAGATGCCCCCGGGGGGCACTCCTCACCATAGGTACTACCTATAATTGTCCGCGGGATCGAGGCGCCGAGCGGCCATGGCACACACACACACACACACACACACACACACACGCTTCCACTGACTTTTGTCTCACACAGCCACGTGACAGCTGAGGAGTGGGCTGGCTTAGCCATTAGCAAGTGCAAGTATTAGTAACTCAATTGGTTGTGTCTTAAGACAAAAAGCAGTGTAATTTAACACAACATTTGACAAGATAGGAAGAAAGTACAGTATGTGAGAATAAGTTCACATTTCAATAACATCAAAGGAGCACTATTCAGTTAAATCACTTAGTGCATGGTGCATGTTTTTAAAGGTCAGTTGCTAACCATCTAATGTGTTTGTGCTTTTTAGTTTAGTTGTGGGTAGTGAGGCTAGCTGCAGAGTGTAGATATGGTGTTTAATTGCATTTTACTTTAGGCTTACATGTCACATATAGACATACTTGTATTTGGGTTGTATTTTTGGGGGGGAAAAATCATTTGGAGGCCATGCAAATATACTGAATTGTAAACACCCTCCACCATCTTCATTTTATGTTTATTTGTAACTTTGAAGATCGTCTGTATTGTCACTTTTGAATAAACTGACTAAAGCCCTAATGTGTGTGCGCTTCTGAGTTTTACACTGTTACACTCTTTATAACAAAATGCACGATTTGACAAGGACTTACGCCTTTGTCAGGTTACGAGGGAGAAATGATTGGGGGCAATGTACACCCCTTTATTTTTTTAAATGTCAAGTCAGTCAAAGCTTGAGATCACTAATTCATTAAACTATAATTTATTGACATCTGCTCATATATGAATATACTATTTTTAATCATACTATTTATAAACGACTTAGTATTGCGCCCTTAAACGTATTTCCAGTATACACTTGCAGTGAAATGATAAGGACTATTTTTTTATGCTCGTCTATCACACTACAAGCCAGCGTGGGGCGTGGTTTATGTGGACCAATAGGAGAGCGCCATACTGCAGCGCTCCGTCCCTCACTGACAGGATAGTCTTTTGTGTTTTTAACGCAAGGCGCCATTTTGATTTTCATGATCGAAGAACATCTCGAAGTACGAGGTAACTAACCTGTTTTGCACCAAGGTTATATAGTTGGCAAACTTGACTAACCTTTTAAACAACGAGTTGATTGGTCTGCCAAAATGGCGACGGGGGCAAACGCGACTCCTCTAGGAAAGTTGCATCCCAGCATTGGCGCTAAACGAGGCTTCGAGGCAGGGCCTGGCGCCGGGAACGGCTTGATTCCAAGCCCGGCACCACCTGCCTCATTTTCGCCGATTCAAGGATTCCAGCCGGCGATTCCCCCCTCCACCTATCCACAGACAACCCAGTACAACGCGGCCGGTGGGTTTTCACCTCAGCCTCCCCAGCCATCAGCTGTTCAGGGTAAGTTTAGCGCCGAGCTAAAGCTAACGTATGCGACTGGAGGGAGCATGCTAGCACGGATTAACGGCCCACTTACACCAACCTCGATCAGAAGGAGACATTTAACGTTTTTATTGTATTGACATATGGTTAGTAGTTGTTCTAAACAATAAACAACCATTAATGTGGATACCACATGTTTACCCGAGCAGCATCACCAAGTGAAAATGAAATTGCGCCATGTTTATTGTAATGTGCTGTGATGAGCAGTTGTTTGTGTTTGTACATAGTTTCGTTGCGCTTGATGCTAGACATACCTACCGGATCGTGTGTGTGTGTGCTTCGTTGTATTTTTCTTGCGTATTTGACTGTGGGGGGTCATCGTCGTCTTTTTATCGTAGTCTAGTTGAGATTGAATCTGCAGCGCCTCTGCTGGTTGCGGGGTAGTAGTGTATTCCATTTTGTTCTTAAAGGCCTACTGAAATCAATTTGTTTTATTTAAACGGGGATAGCAGATCTATTCTATGTGTCATACTTGATCATTTCGCGATATTGCCATATTTTTGCTGAAATGATTTAGTATAGAACAACGGCGATAAAGATTGCAACTTTTGGTATCTGATAAAAAAAAGGCTTGCACCTACCGGAAGTAGCGTGACGTAGTCAGTTGAACATATACGCAAAGTTCCCTATTGTTTACAATGATGGCCGCATGAAGTGAGAGAGATTCGGACAGAGAAAGCGACAATTTCCCCATTAATTTGAGCGAGGATGAAAGATTTGTGGATGAGTAAAGTGCAAGTGAAGGACTAGTGGGGAGTTGAAGCTATTCAGATAGGGAAGATGCTGTGAGAGCCGAGGGTGACCTGATATTCAGCTGGGAATGACTACAACAGTAAATAAACACAAGACATATATATACTCTATTAGCCACAACACAACCAGGCTTATATTTAATATGCCACAAATTAATCCTGCATAAAAACACCTGCATGTTTGTTATGCTAGCTCCTAGCTCCTCTGCTATCTCCATAGAACACGCCAATACAATTCAAACACCTGATCAACACACACAATCACTCAGCCCAAAAGACCGTTTACCTAACCCAAGGTTCATAAAGCTTATATATTTTTAAAAAGTTACGTACGTGACGCGCACATACGGTCAAGTTATCGAATGTTTAGCAGCCAAGGCTACATACTCACGGTACCTGATATTCAGCTGGGAATGACTACAACAGTAAATAAACACAAGACATATATATACTCTATTAGCCACAACACAACCAGGCTTATATTTAATATGCCACAAATTAATCCTGCATAATAACACCTGCGTGTTTGTTATGCTAGCTCCTAGCTCCTCTGCTAGCTCCATAGAACACGCCAATACAATTCAAACACCTGATCAACACACACAATCACTCAGCCCAAAAGACCGTTTACCTAACCCAAGGTTCATAAAGCTTATATATTTTTAAAAAGTTACGTACGTGACGCGCACATACGGTCAAGTTATCGAATGTTTAGCAGCCAAGGCTACATACTCACGGTACCTGATATTCAGCTGGGAATGACTACAACAGTAAATAAACACAAGACATATATATACTCTATTAGCCACAACACAACCAGGCTTATATTTAATATGCCACAAATTAATCCTGCATAATAACACCTGCGTGTTTGTTATGCTAGCTCCTAGCTCCTCTGCTAGCTCCATAGAACACGCCAATACAATTCAAACACCTGATCAACACACACAATCACTCAGCCCAAAAGACCGTTCACCTAACCCAAGGTTCATAAAGCTTATATATTTTTAAAAAGTTACGTACGTGATGCGCACATACGGTACGGTACGTGTTATGCTAGCTCCTAGCTCCTCTGCTAGCTCCTCTGCTAGCTCCTAGCTCCATAGAACACGCCAATACAATTCAAACACATGATCAACACACACAATCACTCAGCCCAAAAGACCGTTCACCTAACCCAAGGTTCATAAAGCTTATATATTTAAAAAAAGTTACGTACATAGTACAAGTTACGCAAAAAAAAAGCCAAAGCTGCATACTCACAGTAGCACGTCTGCGTCTTTGTCATCCAAATCAAAGTAATCCTGGTAAGAGTCTGTGTTGTCCCAGTTCTCTACAGGCGTCTGTGTATCCAAGTCAAAAGTCCTCCTGGTTAGAGTCTCTGTTATCCGAGTTCTTCCATCTTGACTGCATCTTTCGGGAATGTAAACAAAGAAGCGCCGGCTGTGTACTGTTGTGGCTGACTACGTTCGAAAAATACGTCCATTTCGCACCGACAACTTTCTTCTTTGCTTGCTCGGCTTCCTTCTCCATAATGCAATGAACATGATTGAAACAGATTCACGAACACAGATGTCCAGAATACTGTGGAATTATGAAATGAAAACAGAGCTTTTTCGTATTGGCTTCAATGTGGAAGGCATACCCGTGTTCGCCGGTTTACGTCACGCGCATACGTCATCCTCAGAGGCGTTTCGAACCGGAAGTTTAGCGGCAAATTTAAAATGTCACTTTATAAGTTAACCCGGCCGTATTGGCATGTGTTATAATGTTAAGATTTCATCATTGATATATAAACTATCAGACTGCGTGGTCGGTAGTAGTGGGTTTCAGTAGGCCTTTAAATCAGTTTCACACTACAGAAGGGGTAATGTGGAGAATGCATATATTTTTAAAAGTTCTTCCTTTATTCATAGTCATGTTTAAAGCAGCTAATATGTTCCCATGTGTACACTTTGTGCTTGAATGTTATGTCCGCAAGTAAACTCTTGTGCTTTACCTCGAAGGCGTTGGAATGTGTATTGGGAGTATGATGTACTCTCCTTTTACCTTATCCCTTTAGAATAGTGGTTCTTAACCTTGTTGGAGGTACCAAACCCCACCAGTTTCATATGTGCATTCACCGAACCCTTTAGTGAAAAATTAAATTGTATTTATTTTTTCAAATTAAAGATAAAGTTATATGTTTTTGGTAACACTTTAGTATGGGGAACATATTCATAGTAACAAAGACTTAATTTAGAGTTATTTGGACACTAGGGGAAATATTCTAAGTAATAAAGACTTAAATTAGAGTTATTTGGTTAGGGTCAGGGGTAGAGGGTTAAGGTTATAACCCTCTAATGCCGAATAAGGTATTAATAAGTACTTCATAATGTCCAGTTAAGAGCCAATATGTTAGAGCCAATATGTTACTAATTTGCATGTTAATAAGCAACTAATTAATGGTGAATATGTTCCCCATACTAAAGTGTTACGATGTTTTTTTTTACTGGTGCATAAGATTAACCGTGCATGAACATCAATCACCTTGTTCAAAGAACAAAACCAACACAGTGCATAAACTCACAACAAATTACACACCTGCAAATCAGTCAGCTGTTGCCGTATCCGTAATACGCCGATAAGGAGAAGTTTGTATTCACACGATGAGTCGGGTGTGTTTTGACCTCCGCCGAACCCCTGAGGCTGACTCATCGAACCCCTAGGGTTCGATCGAACCCAGGTTAAGAACCACTGCTTTAGAACAATAAGGCTGTGTTCCTTTCTGGGCGGGAGGGAGTTGTTTTGGTACTCAATAAGCTGTCTTTTTCCGTTTGATTTTTAGACCGCTTCTAGATGCCGCTATTAATGCATTGTAAGACTGGTCTCCTAAAGCTTTAGTTAAAAACTTGGTAATATTCCTATTCTGTCTTGATGGTCCTTCTTACTCAACATATACAGTATGTCATCCAAAAGAACTTGGGATTGACCAGTGACTTTTATTCCCTGAGAGGAAGACTGGTCAGGACGCAACTGTACCCAAACATTTTACGTCTAAAGTCCAAAGTAAAAATGGGACACAGGCCAAACAGCAATTTTAAGTCAACATAATTATAAGTAAACAGTTCAGCCCCATACCAGTATATTGAAAGAGGAATAGATAGTCAAGTTCGATGGATGGCAACAAATTAACCTTGCGGACATGCCATCAATGATTGTGTGAGCTTGAAAAAGGTTAGTATGAAAATGTATTAGCCATGGCGGGCCAAATGTGGCCCTCAGGCCCCACTTTGGGGACTCCTGCATTACAGATGGATATGGTATTCCACAGTGCACAGTTTAAGATTTTTTTTATATGCAAGAGCCAAACAGCCTTCGGTTTCCCTGTACAGATTTCAGCCAAAAGAAGCAAAAGAAGAAGAGCCGTTGGAGCAGTGAGACCCCCGATCAGAAGACTGTCATTCCGGGCATGCCTACCGTCATCCCCCCTGGTCTCACGCGGGATCAAGAGAGAGCCTATATAGGTAATTATTCGCCAATTACACGTTCTAATTCAAGATATTGTCACATTTTCTTGTGCTGTCGTTAATCCTAACACATTTTTATATAAAGACTGATATTTTGAATCACAATTCCATTTGTATTTCATACCTACTGTATGTTTAATGATGACAACTTGTGCTTCAGTTGTCCTTGCCAAAGCCATCCAAAGTCATTAAATCTAAACTATATGGTGTTAAAGTGGCAACTGTTTCTAAAGATGTATGGTTTGCATACAATTGGGCACCCATTAGCAAGTTGTAGTGGGTTGTGTCTATAAGCTGCAGGTCATAGTTCACTGTCTTGCCTGACCCCTCAAAACACATCAGTATTGTTCCTGTGCATGGAAGTGTAGCTCATAATGTCTTAACTTGCCAAAGTTTTACTCTGTGTATTTTGGTTAAAGTGTGAGCATTGCTGCTTCAATGGCAAATCAATCAATGGTATGCAAGGTTTCCCCTACATGTAATTGATCGTGGCGAATCACCACGGCAAAACAAAACTCGCCACACCTAAAAAATAAGTTGTTTTTTTTTTACATGAAAACAAATTTAAATATGAATGGATATACTGTAGTCTATTATTCACATACTATTGGCTATAATACGTTTTAAAAACCTCAAATACCATAATCATGTTTTATGCTTTATTTTGAAGAAGGAATAAACATACATCTAAATCGTCTGTCAGCAGCGCTATAGCTGGTCGCACACCTGTTAACACTCGACAAAAGTAAGGAGAGAAAGTTAAAGACAAAGATATTTCAAGGTTAATTAAGGCATTTCTTGTTCAAGCCTGTGTAAACAACTCTCATTTTGACATTACTACCGACAATGTCTGGTTTTACGCCACGTGCGTCTTCGAACCTCCATTTGGACATCTGTGTGCGTGGAGTTTGCATGTTCTCCCGTGTGCGTGGGGTTTTCTCCGGGTTCACCGATTTCCTACCACATTGCAAACATATGCATGTTAGGTTCATTGGAGACTGTAAATTGTCCAGGTATGAATGTGAGTTTGAATGATTGTTTTTCTATGTATGTGCGCTGTGATGGCAATGCTAATTTTGTTTAGCCTGTCAATGAGCTGGTCCATTGTACATACGTTAGCATGAAGCTTAGCTGCATTAGAGCCAACGTTCATCCTGTATAATTATAACTTTTTTTTCAGTTTATTCCAAACTGTATTATTAATTTAATGTGATTCCTACATGTGTGTATATATAATGTGCTTTCCTAGTGTACTTAGTTTTACAGTGACTTAATTGAGGAGAATATCAATAAACCACCTCAAATTATATTTTCATCTCTAATTTAAAAGTCTGCTTACATATTAGTCCAACTAAATTACAACATTCAGCAAGGGCAGGCTAAAGTGTAACCTATGTTACCTTTTACAATAAACAACCACAATTGAAAAATAGAGAAGAATATAGAAAAAAATATATTGTACTAATAACACATTTGTTTTTAAATATGGATAACAGATCTGTTTTAATAATAATAATAATAATAATGGATTAGATTTATATAGCGCTTTTCTAGACACTCAAAGCGCTTCACAGAGAATTTTTACAACTCATTAGATATATAAAACATTTGTTCAAGCTTTTTAAACATATGCTTCATTGCCAATCAAAATTATCATGACGCCAATATGATGAGGTCACAGTGACCACGCCCCCACCGTCACATATATAGTGGCAATCTGTGGGAAACCCTGCTATGTAATTATTAATATACTACAGCAAAATTGGAAAACAAATCACGAGTGTTGGCACTGTGGGGGAAATAATCAAGTCACTTGAATTCTAAGTGCCTTTCAGCAGCAGTGTAGCACCAACAAATAACAGGAGTCCTTTCCTCAATAACTGACATTATTATTGATGTTCAGTCATTGGTAATGGTTGGTCATAGCTGGTATTCAAGCATTCATTTGTGCCCGC
This sequence comes from Entelurus aequoreus, assembly GCF_033978785.1. Taxonomy (NCBI): domain Eukaryota; kingdom Metazoa; phylum Chordata; class Actinopteri; order Syngnathiformes; family Syngnathidae; genus Entelurus; species Entelurus aequoreus. The sequence goes on along the minus strand of NC_084742.1, from coordinate 19,800,005 downwards.
TTTATGTTGTCACACTTTTCCCACGCTCTTTTTTTTTGCCCATTTACTAATGCAATATACAAGAAGAGCGTTAAATAAGTATTCCTCTAAAGATCCTGTTATTTTAGTGACTGATGAATCTGCACATTTAATTGCAACTTTCCTGATGTGCATGAAATGACATAATTACTTAATCGTTACCCTTTTAAAAGGGATGCACCGATTGATGAGCCTGTAACATGTCTTTAGTCGGTCAAAAAAAACTGCATTGCCTGGTCACTTTTGCACAGGCTCAAAATACAAACAAAATGTAAAAAAAAAAAATCTGACCTTCTGGCCTTAACAAAAGCATTTTCAAAATGCAATTGGTGCATCTCTCCTCAATGAAGTAAGTAATGTTAGTCAAGGCACGTAAAGAGACAAGACTTTTGAATTTATGGGCACAGAACATATGTTTGGTTCACAGAGAAAGTTAGGATTGACTGTTTTTGCTTTTTTTACCATTGTGAAATTGGGATAATCTCTCGGTCTGTTTTAGTATCTCTAAAATAACCGAATAAAATATATGCAAATGAGATGGAGATTAATGTTCATACAACACAAAAAGCTTGTACTTTCTCTGTGAACACACATAGTTGATTTAACCATAAGGCTGGTATCATTGTGTGTTGTTTGCTTATTATTTGGTAACGCAAATGTCACATTCGGCACAATGATTACTTTCCTTGAGGTACTATAATTAAATGTTTTACATGGTCAAGCTCTGAAGAAAGCCTGTTTTTGCTAATGTTAATAACTACTAAAGTGTACAGTGGAACCCACTTATTTCGACAACTTGTCTGTTAAACACAGCAGGTCCTAACCACTGGGCCATGGCCTGTGGACAGGGCCGAATCGGATTGCGTGAAGCAGTGATTTGAAAAGAAAATAGATGGTATTTTTATTTTAAAGTTTTGTAAGTAACTGCAATGAATTATGTACATGCATATACATTCTGGAATAAGGTTTTTTATTTGAAAAATAATACACAAACAGATTTTAATCTCACTTCATATTGGGGTCAAAGTTGGGTTTTCGCTAGCACTACTAGCAGTTGCAAAACTGAAAGTGAAGTGTTGTCGGGAAAGCAGCAACCTAACTACTGTCTAGTTACACAGCATTAAAATGTGCACACCAAGACTTTGTTTGGTGGAAAGTAAGAGCACAGTATTCCTCTACATTGTACACCCATTTAATTAGATTTTAGATATTTAGCCATTGGAAGATTTGCCCAAATACAAAAGCTTTATTGTCATTGTATTAGACATAGAGCGAGTTAACCACTGCAGCTATGTTAGATAATAGTACAGTGGTATTAGGGCTGGGCGATATATCGATATACGCTATATATCGCGGGTTTGTCTCTGTGCGATATAGAAAATGACTATATCGTGATATTCGAGTATACGTTCTCACGCAGTTGCTTTTAGCTGCGGACATTACACTACAGGCTCATCCCACTCTTTCTTGTCTGTCCTTCTCACAGACAGCGAGCGCACCTTCTTACACACGTCACATACTGTCACGTCATACGTATACGCCCTCGCGCAGCAGAGAAATAGCAGTATGGCTAAAGTTAGCTGTCGTGCGTGTGGTAATACGAGAGAAAGAAGGTGCGAATCTGGTAACAAATGAAGGAACAATTAATTCCCAAGAAAAACAGCACAGGGTCCATCGTCTGGCGGTGGTTTGGCTTCAAGTGGGAATATGTCGAACAGACAACCGTAATTTGTCAAGTGTGGGGAAAACGCATTGCTACAAAAAGTAGCATTACTGCTAATATATAGCATCATTTGAAAAGTCACCTGCTAGAGAATGTAGAGTGCTTACTGCGCATGTCAACATCTCCGTTCGGTGCCACACGCCCACACCATCAAAATGCAGAGGCAAGCATTTCCAGATCAACACCGCATGAAAAAAATAGTCAAAAACAAAAGAGATAACGTCCGCAGGAACCTACCACATAGCGAAGGACGTACACAATTTGATTTCCTATTAAGCAGCTAATTTTTATTTGACACTTATTGAAATATCTTGTGTGACATCATGTACAAAAGTGCACTTTATTTGTTTTAAACTATTGTAGTGGCGTTCTGTACAAAAAGTGCACTTTAATTTAGTGTTGTTTTGATTTGTCATCTTAGAGACATCATGCACAAAAGTGCACTAACAGCTTGTTTTAAAATGACTGACAATTTTGCACTTTCTGTTTTGGAAATTAAATTAATGTTTGTGGCACTGCTTAATAACTGTTTAATAAATACAGTGTTGGTCAATTGACTTAGTTGTGATTTCCCTCTCTGCATGAAAGTTTAAAATGAGCATATATTAATGCAGTATGAACAAAAATGTTTTAATGTAGACATATAGAATCGTCATACTGCTGTGATTATATGTATCAAGTGTTCATTCAAGGCTAAGGCAAAATATTGAGATATATATCGTGTATCGTGATATGGCCTAAAAATATCGAGATATTAAAAAAAGGCCATATCGCCCAGCCCTAAGTGGTATGTTGGCTTGCGATTTGAATTGGTTCTGTGATGGAACTCATAAGGTTAACCCAAAATACTCAAAAATTTTCTCTATTTCGATTAATTGGAATCCACTTAATTTATGCTTCCCGCCCCAACCAAAACAATTTTTTTCACCTAACTTGTTTTGCATATATCATACATTTAATTAGAAAAACAAACTTGTAAATCTTGATTATTACATGAAAAAATGACTTAAAACAAACATCTACACAAATGGAGGAAAATATGTCAACTAACAACAAACTGAACAAAGGTTCAAAAATCCTTGTTGCCACATTTCCTTAAGTCAGGGGTCACCAACGCTGTGCCTGCGGGCACCAGGTAGCCCGTAAGGACCAGATGAGTAGCCCGCCGGCCTGTTCTAAAAATAGCTCAAATAGCAGCACTTACCAGTGAGCTGCCTCTATTTTTAAAATTGTATTTATTTACTAGCAAGCTGGTCTCGCTTTGCTCAACATTTTTAATTCTAAGAGAGACAAAACTCAAATAGAATTTGAAAATCCAAGAAAATATTTTAAAGACTTGGTCTTCACTTGTTTAAATAAATTCTTTTTTTTTTAACTTTGCTTCTTATAACTTTCAGAAAGACAATTTTAGAGAAAAAATACAACCTTAAAAATTATTTTAGGATTTTTAAACACATATACCTTTTTACCTTTTGGATTCCTTCCTCTTCTTTCCTGACAATTTAAATCAATGTTCAAGTAAATGTGTTTTTTTTATTGTAAAGAATAATAAATACATTTTAATTTAATTCTTCATTTTAGCTTCTGTTTTTTCGACGAAGAATATTTGTGAAATATTTCTTTAAACTTATTATGATTAAAATTCCAAAAAATTATTCTGGCAAATCTAGAAAATCTGTAGAATCAAATTTAAATCTTATTTCAAGGTCTTTTAAATTTCTTTTAAAATTTTTGTTCTGGAAAATCTAGAAGAAATAATGATTTGTCTTTGTTAGAAATATAGCTTGGTCCAATTTGTTATATATTCTAACAAAGTGTAGATTGGATTTTAACCTATTTAAAACATGTCATCAAAATTCTAAAATTAATCTTAATCAGGAAAAATTACTAATGATGTTCCATAAATTCTTTTTTAAAGTTTTGTCTTCTTTTTTTCGGTTGGATTTTGAATTTTAAAGAGTCGAAATTGAAGATAAACTATGTTTCAAAATTTAATTGTAATTTTTTTCGTGTTTTCTCCTCTTTTAAACCGTTCAATTAAGTGTAAATATCATTAATTATTAATAATAACATAGAGTTAAAGGTAAATTGAGGAAATTGGCTATTTGTGGCAATTTATTTAAGTGTCTATCAAACTGGTAGCCCTTCGCATTAATCAGTACCCAAGAAGTAGCTCTTGGTTTCAAAAAGGTTGGTGACCCCTGCCTTAAGTCATTAGCCAAAGTCACAAATAAATGTGCAAGCAATGGTTAGTTTCGGTTATGTTGACAGTCACTTGTGCCAAAATCATTTAGCCAATCGGAAAGGCGTCGAGATAAGCAGGTTCCATTGTAACAACTAATATGTTGTCAGATATACATTTGATTTGGCGTTGTTTTTCATGTAGCTCAAATACATGTGCATTAATGATTGAGACCGTGCTCCAATGTACTCGTTTTAAAGGTGTTGTGATAACCACATTTCTCTCCATCCTTGTTTTTCTTTCCTAACCTGAATTCTTCCAGTCCAACTGCAGATTGAAGACCTGACACGTAAACTGCGTACAGGAGACCTGGGAATCCCTGTTAACCCTGAGGACAGGTCGGAAAAAGATTAAATCCATGAACAGTAACACTTTCTCTACCTTGACTTTTTGGAAGAAAAATGCTCATTTTCAGTACATATTTGTGTATATATAGTGTTGTGGTTAGAATGAGTGTCAGTTGTGTTGTAGACTTCAGCTGCTTAAATGTATGCTATCTTTACTGCTAATCACTTGATTATTGTTCTCATTGCAATGTAGGAGACTGATGTAAATTTCACATTTTGACAAATGAATGCATTTACACTTGTACCCACGACAACAACAGTGTTTGCAAAGACATATCGTCTAGTATATTTATCCAAAGATTTTGTCTTGGATAAAACAAAAAAAATACACAAAATAAGAGACTCTTTTGGCAATTCTCTTGAGAACCTGTAAATCTTACTAGAATATATGAATGCGTTAAGGTTCCTTACATGTTAATGTGCATTAGAGTTTTGTGGCACAGTATAGTAACTATTGTTCACAAACAAGTTGCCGTCAATAACATAACAGCTTTTTACACCTTAATAGTTACTTTTTATAAATAGTTGAGTTAATTTTCATGAACATTCTTTATACAGAGTCCTGGATGTGTTGTGGGAAAGCTCAGATAAGGAAACATGTTCCCACAGGAAATGTGTAAAGTTAACTTTAAAAAAATATCATTTTATAAAGTCAGCATCCCTGTCGCCTGTCCATGTTATAGAGTTTGTAAACATGAACAGACAATTCCACAGCAACCCAAAGGTTGATTTCAGATGAAGCTTCCCTAATCTATTGGGACAGAACCAAGCGGTGGTGCTTCATGTTGTCACCGCTGGAAGTTTTCAGGAGTCCCCCCCCCCCCCTTTAAGCGTCACAGCACGTGGTTACTAATGTGGCTCTCTTGACGGGAGAGCGTAGGAAAAGGTGGATATGTAATCCTAATTCCTTTCCTCTAACCCAAATTACCCCACGTCAACCTAACCCTCTTTCAAGCACAGAGCCTCCCTAATGCAGCAACGCAGGTTTTCAGCATCCGGGGGGGTATGGACCTCTTCCACCACGTCAACACCAAGCAGCTCTCAGAGTCAGCGCCTCTGCTTAGGATTTGTTTTTCTTCCAACTTTTCTCTCTTTTAGGCCAACAATCCTGTATGCAGGTGAAATTATGGCCATGCATTTGCTTGTTTTGGAACACGACTAGCCACTAAATACTATTCAACAATTGTCTGTCATGTCAGTGCCGTCATACTAAATCTACTTTTTTTTTTGTTAGCACTGGCATGACTCACTTAGTCTAAGAATACGCAATTCTTAATTCTCAATACAGTTTAATGGTTGATTAGTCAGCTGTAGGGAGCTTTTGTGACTTTGCACATGAGCTGCGAAAAAGGCGTTCATGGTGTTTCTATTTGTCCTGTGTCTGCCTTCAGGTCTCCCTCGCCGGAGCCCATCTACAACAGCGAGGGTAAGAGGCTGAACACGCGTGAATATCGCACGCGCAAGAAGATCGAGGAGGAGCGCCACTCCCTTATCACTGAGATGGTTGGACTCAACCCTGACTTTAAACCGCCAGCAGATTATAAGTATGTGTCCCTAATGCACAGTTTGTCTATTTGTTGGTTTGCTGCTCAAAGTAAAACTGTCTTGTTATTGTGCAGACCTCCAGCCACCAGAGTTAACGACAAAGTCATGATTCCTCAAGACGAGTACCCTGAAATCAACTTTGTTGGCCTGCTTATTGGACCTCGGTGAGATGAAGTTCATATTAATACATTCGGTCTCGCATAACTTGTCCGTCAAACAACTCAAGTCCTGGTCAACCATGTTATTAATAAGTTCCCACTTAAGCTGACGTCGCGATATATGGTTGGCCGCATTTTTCAGCATACAAACGTTTGTTTATGTCGATGTGTTGTAGTACAGTGGAAACTGATTACAAAGAGGAACACTGCGAGGACCTCCAACAAGTGGAAAAGTTATATAAAAAAAATTCTAAACTACAAAAAAACAAAGCACTCTTCTTCTTCAGTTAAATGCCTTTGATATGTTAATTAACCTTTTTATCAGACCCAAAGGGTTTCAGTCATCCGGCCTTTATCCGGTAGGTGGAATGATGACAATGAAGCAGTCTGCAGATTGAATGTGGCATGGGTAGGGATGATGTTTGATAAGAAATTATCGAGTTTGAGCCTATTATCGAATCCTCTTATCGAACCGATTCCTTATCGATTCTCTTATCGAGTCCAGATAGGTTGTTGTATATGGAAAAAAACACACAATATTTGGTTTAACAAAAGCTCACTTTTATTATATAACAAAAAAATACAATCTAATAAATAAATAAATATTGACTGTTACCCCCCTAAAAAAATAAAATAAAATAAATAAATATTGACTGTTGTTACCCAAAGTATATTAAGTGGGATTTTTCAGAAAAACAAATATATACAGTAACACAAAAACAACCTGTCTCTGTGATCACTATAGGTGTATAAATAATAATGTAGTGTTAAATAAAATCAGTCCCTTGGCACAAAACTTAAAATAATACAGCTCTCCAAAAAGTGCATTTCTGCTGCTATTTGACATAACTGTTTGTTATGATGCTTTGACATTTTTGCACTTTATTTCTTTATTGAAAGAAAAATCTATGAAGAGAAAAGTTGTTTGCAAATGTGGTTACAATGCTAAAAAATGAAAAGTTAAAGCTAAAAAAATAAATACACTTTATTGAGTTAACATTATTTCTTTATAGGGGGAAATATGTGATTTTATGAGCTAGGCTAGGGAATATAACAACTACACTACCCAGCATGCAACAGGAGTGACGAGCATGCGCGGTAGCCCCGAAAAGGGTTGTTGCATGTGCCACCCGGCAGCTAAGAATGAGGTTATAAGCACGCTGCGAAAGTAAACGTCAAGAACTCGGCCAACACGCCTCGTCTGCATTATTTATAATTAGACCGACAACACATATACAGTGTGATTTTGTTTTGTTTACAAGGAAAGAAAAACAAAAGTTAAAAAAGGGAGATCATGTCATATATGTTGTGTATATATATGTATGTGCTGCGGTTGCTTTAAGAACGTTGCGACAGCTGCCGTAAAGGAGGTGCGTTGCTATGTTTCCGGTTGGTCGTAAAAGTGTTCGTCATGTGTTTGTACCCTGCTCAAATCTCTCAGTAAAGTTATTCATTGGATTATACCTTTTGTTTTGAACTTTATTACACCTTGGAGCGCTTTTTCCGGTCCATTGTTTTTCCTGCTTTCCCTATCTGCGCCTAATGATAATGACTGAGCTACCTGACGTCATTTCTTGTGATGTATCACGGGGCATTTCTGGTCTGGACGGGATTCGTTTCGAGGGATTCGAATAAAGAACCAACTCTTTTTCTTTACTATAGTGGTCTCGATAACGGGTACCGGTTCTCAAAAAGGGATTCGAGTCCGAGGACTCGGTTCTTTTCTTATCGAACAACCGGGAAAACCGGTTTCGAGTATCATCCCTAGGCATGGGTCTTGGTGGACGGGGACCGAATGGCCGAAGTTGATTTGCATCTATGATGCAAAACTTAGTGTTTGTGTGTGTGTACAGGTAAAACTAAGAGTTTTGACTTGTGCAGTAAAAATTGTGCCATCTTGGTTTAAAATTTTGACAACAGGGTATTAGGTTAATAGTTTAATGAGGGTCGGTTTTAGTTCGTGCAGATTGCGTGCGTCCTTTAACACGAGCTGGCAATTTAAAGAAACATATTTCCTATTGTGTGATGTGCTGTTTATATTTTGTTTTGTACCATGAATAGGATTGTTTTTCTTTTTGATCTCCATCTGTCTAGTTGAGCCGAAGTGTCAACAAGCTGATGATGTATGCTGCCGTCTAGCGGACAAGTTTGTAAATTGTCAATCAGACAATTCATTGTAATGGGTGCGAGAGGGGAAGCAGATGGCGACAAATTCAAGTCAAATTAGCAAATTAGTCAAATAGGAAATGAATGACAGCGCCAACTTCTTCCGTAAAGATCGAAAATTAATTTAGACGCACCGCCACAAATATAAAATAATGTGCAGTATGGGGAAACTGCTGTTCCTGACATCAAGACGTATTTTTTACACTTTAATAATGCGGCTCTCTGCTCTCTTGGTCTGGCTCTAACATGCAGGAAAACACCACAACCCATACACAATACTGTGGTGCACATATTGTATAAAAACAGAAAAATGTGCACAAATGAAGGAAAACAACAAAACTGTCAAGGTTTCATCCTTGCGTTTCTGGTGAAAGTCACCAGTAAATGTGCAAGACAGTTGTTAGTTTGGATGTCTGCTATGCCAGACTAGCCAGTACAAGGGCATCAAGATAAGTGGGTTCCCCTTGTACAATGATACCTCCCCAGTACGTAACCCATCCATCCATCCATTTTCTACCGCTTGTCCCTTTTGCGGTCGCGGGGTGTGCTGGATCTCAGCTGCATTCGGGCGGAAGGCGGGGTACACCCTGGACAAGTCGCCACCTCATCGCAGGGCCAACACAGATAGACAGACAACATTCACAGTCACATTCACACACTAGGGCCAAGTTAGTGTTGCCAATCAACCTATCCCCAGCGTTTCTATTTTTGTGCACACAGTGGCAACACCTTGAAGAACATTGAGAAGGAATGCTGTGCCAAGATCATGATCCGTGGTAAAGGCTCCGTGAAGGAGGGCAAGGTTGGCAGAAAGGATGGACAGATGCTGCCCGGGGAAGACGAGCCTCTGCACGCTCTGGTCACTGCAAACACGATGGAGAACGTCAAGAAAGCTGTGGAGCAGGTTGGTGTTCTCTCACAGTGTTGCTACCACATCAGTGCGCATTTTAATGAATGATGTACCCTCAGATTCGCAATATCCTGAAGCAAGGCATTGAGACGCCTGAGGATCAGAACGACTTGCGTAAGATGCAGCTGAGAGAGCTGGCGAGACTAAATGGCACACTGAGGGAAGATGACAACAGGTCAGTTGATATTTCTTGACTCCATATATTTATTTCATTCACGACTCGTGCAGTTAAGGTTATTTCCTGTGTAGGATCTTACGTCCTTGGCAGAACACCGAGCCTCGCAGCATCACCAACACCACCCTCTGTACCAAGTGTGGTGGAGCAGGACACATCTCCTCTGATTGCAAGTACACCAGGTGAGGATCTTTTCTTGAAGTAACAAAGTATTTTGTTTTTTCTTGTCTCATTTTCTAAACCTTTCTGTGCAGTTCTTTTGCGGCACAAAGAGCACCTGGCGCCGAGCCTCCACAGTCGGCGCAGGACAAGGCTCGCATGGACAAGGAGTATCTGTCACTAATGGCAGAGCTGGGTGAGGCTCCAGTCCCGGGATCCGGAGGAGGACATGTACATGGAGGAGGCCCCCGGCCTCTTGGACCACACAGTAACCAGGGACCGCCGGTTGGTTTTTAGCAGAAGAAACTCACGTTTGTTCATGAAGAGTCGCGTTTGTTGAGTGACTTTTTGTGTGTGCGCTACAGAATCGGCCTCCCTGGATGGGGTCTGGTTCCAATGAGAACAGGGGCTACCATGGCATGCATGGAGGACCCCACAACTTTCCTCCCCCCATGCCCAACATGGGGGGCCCTCCGATGCCCCCGAACCCCAATGGCATGCCTGCCCCATGGATGCAACCTCCACCTCCGCCCATGGGCCAGGGCCCTGGACCACATGGACACCCCATGAGTAAGGGCTCTCACCGACTGCCTTCCAATCATCATTAAGTAAAGACTACTAAAATCTGTCTTTTCTAGGCATGATGCCACCCCCGATGGGCATGATGCCCCCTCCACCTCCTCCTCCTGGCAACCAGCCACCACCGCCCCCTTCTGGACCCCTTCCTCCATGGCAACAGCAGGCGCCTCCTCCTCCTCCCACAAGCAGCATGGCAACGAGTACACCGCTGCCATGGCAACAAAGTAAGACCACAATCTGAGAGCCTTTTTAGGCCTTCATTAAGTGTAAGTCAACTTTTGATGGTTGTTCCACCTCCCTTCCTGCAGACACCCCCACAACCTCCAGCCCTGGCACCGGTACCCTGCATCCATGGCAACAGCCTCAGCAGCCCCCGGCCTCGGCAGTCCAGCCTCCTCCACCAATGGGTAACCCCTCCATGGTGCCACCTCCCCCTGGGGTCCAGCCCCCCCTACCCCCTGGCGCGCCCCCTCCACCTCCTCCGCCTCCCCCTGGTTCAGCCAGCATGATGTACGTCCCACCGCCGCCCCCACCTCCAATGGACCCTTCCAACTTTGTTACCATGATGGGGATTGGCTTGCCACCTTTTGGAATGCCCCCTGCCCCTCCACCTCCTCCACCGCAGAATTAAGAGCCCAGTCTGGAGAGAAGCACCACCCTGCATCATATCCAATAGACTGCCTGCTCACTAATATAACCAGTGCTTTATTTTCTATTGTCAAGACGTGTCTGAAACCAGGATTAATTCACTTTAACTTGTCCAAACTGAAAAATCACACCTTTTCACAACATCAATGCAAAGCTATGTGTGTGTGTGTGCGTGTGTGTGCGCGTGCGTGTGCGTGTGCACGTGCGTGTTTGTGTGTGTGTGTGTGCGCGTGCGTGCGTGCGTGCGTCCAAACACTTGCTCTCAGGCATGCATTATGTTGTTTAGTCTACTGAATAACAAAAAGCTCATATTGGCATCGCTAAGTTTAATTAATGTTGGACACATTTGTTCGTTTTTACAAAGCAACACGATCGATCTTTGTTCAGTCCTTCAAATAGAAGCTTTGCATGATCCATTTCAAGAGCTTTGAGTTCATCAAGAGTAATATTTTTGTAATAAGATGTGAAGTGTTATATGCTCTTTTTTTTCAATGTGCATGTAGTCTCGGTTGTCACATGAATAGAAGGGAGAGTCAAACATCTCTGGACATCGCTTGTGTTGCTTCACAACGATGAAATGTTGGTTTTATTCCCTTTCTGGACTCGGTCTGTTGAATGACTTGCTTGGTTAGAAATAAAGTGATTCATTAGACCTTTGACTGCAGCGCCTTGTCCTTAAGTAAGCTTTCAAACATTATATAACCTCTTCCTGGGATTGCAACTATTCAGGAAACAGGGGCAAGGACTTCTTCCTGAACATTTGAGCTGGTTATTTTCTGGCTTTTAAGTAGTAACTTTGTTACAGTGAATGTATTTGATGTGCAAGACCAGGGGGAGAGGTCCCTTTCATCAAACCACAAACTTGACTTAAACGACACTCAAATCTCCATCTTTATATGTTGGCGTAGTCTTAGCATTGCAATGGTTTTATGGCTAAAATATAAACATTTTCATTTGTAAATGCTGATGTGTATATAGATATAGTGGTGGTTGCTGTTCATGGGGAGGCTTGTGATGTACTTTGCAATGTAAGATTAGATTTGATTCCATTTCTTAATTTATAGCCACAGGTAAATTAGGCTCGCAGTGAGACATTCATACATCTATCCATCCATTTTCTACCGCTTATTCCCTTCGGGGGCGCTGGAGCCTATCTCCGCTACAATCGGGCGGTAAGCGGGGTACACCCTGGACAAGTCGCCACCTCATCACAGGGCCAACACAGATAGACAACATTCACACTCACATTCACACAAAACAGTAAAATAGCTACATAAATTGTCATCATCCCCGTCATCATTCTAGGCTGCCTCGTGAAGTGCATTTAGTATGTAAAGTAGCTACAAGTGGCACTCTTCATCATGTGTTCCATTCTTAACACCCAAAGTGCTTTTGTTTTGGCGGGCCCAAGCCAGTATTGCAAAATAGCTTCCTAGCTTGACTCAGAAGTGCCATGCGAGTAGCAGGGGGTGGTGATACTGCAGATGTTGCTATATAGATCTGTAAATACAGTGTTACAGATTCCCATACTTTTTACATGACATTTTGTAACCTCCATGAACAATTGTGTAATTTTTGCCGTTCAATTTTTTGAGTGGACCTATGATGATTGTCTTTTTTTCTGACTAGTTAGAATGTTGGATACTTGTGTTAAACATTGCATCAAATCATATGATTCATGCATTTGAACATGAGCCTGCAAACAGTTCTGGATGCCTCTGAACTGTTTTAAAATCTTTTTTTTAACAGTGGGCCATTTGTGATGTCATCGTGTGACAGATGTATTTATGTGGGCAATGGGCAATTATCTCATGCCGTCTTAGCTGCACTGATGTCTAAACGTTATTAACGTTTTACACAGGACTGTTTGGTCAACATGGACCAGTACGAAGTTGGATTATTTGCTAACCTGCTGCCGAAAGACTGCACCATTACGACATTAGTGGGTCGTGTTGACCACAAGAGAAAGCTGTAGGTCACAATTGATCAGTGTCCTAATTGTTTTGTGTAAAAGCGATTCTCTGTGTAACGTTAGTGTACAATACTTACAGGGAACTAATGTAAAGTTTGTAATAAAGATTTGTTCTACTGCATCGGGGTGTCAGGCTCGTTACCTTACCCACAGCTCCTTAAAGGAAACTAACCATGAAGACAACCCGTCGGCCCTTCAAGAGGGAGTAGGAGTAAGAAGAAGCAAGGCCAATTTATTCCTAGCCCTTTTCCACTTCATAGCAATTACTAACACAGATGTTAACTTCCTGTTCCTAATTTGTAACACAATTTACATCAATGATTTCTGTTCTCAGTTCTCAGCTCATGAGATGAATAATATCCTATTTTCAATAAGTTCAAGACATTTCTCACAATTCTTCTTCCCTGTACTTTACAAACACTTGCAGCTTGAACAGCCTCTTAAACTGGATCATATTAGCACATTGGTTGACTTCTTTACTTAACCCATTCCATAATTTAATTCCACATACTGATATACTAATTTTTTTTTAATTAGATGTGCCTCTAAGGTCATATGTCTCCTCTTTTGTTGAGAAGAATTGTTGTACATTCTTGGGTAGCAGGTTATAGTTTGATTTGTGCATTATTTTAGCTGTTTGCAAATGCACCAAACTATTGCATTTTAATAGTTTGGATTCACAAAATAAAGGATCTGAATGTCCTCTATATCCAACAGTATGTATTATACTAACTTAGACTTCCTTTTTATTGTCATTCAAATTTGAACTTTACAGCACAGATAAAAACGAAATTTTGTTGCATTAGCTCGTTGTAGTGCAGGATAAAAGAGCAATATGGTGCAGATATAAATAAATAGACTACTGTACAGATAAATATATTGCACTTTTTCATAGGCATCCACGTTTATGGATGTATGTTATATTGTCTTTATATTGCAGCCAGTTAATCCGTTTTTGGGGGGAATTGAGGGAATTTGACCTCTCTTGTAACACAGTGAGTGAAGTGTACTTTTTGAGTTATTTCCTCATATTTCTACAAAATAACCCAGATATAGTAACACTATCGAGCAATTAAGAATATGAAGTGATTTTTGGTCTTTATTCATTATATAAATATTCTTGCCACCTACGTTGCATATTTTTTATATGAGATTTCCAATTCATTTTGTCATCTATTTCCCCACTCAAAAATTTGGTTTCTGTTACTCTGTCAATATCTACTCCGATTATTTGTATTTGTGTTGGACTTTCTTTTCTTCTGTTACCAAATGCGAGGCTACTTCCGGAGGACAAGAGAAGCGGGGAGTTGGAGATCATGCAAGCAGAGCTGGAGTGTTACATCAGGGAGCAGTAAAGTCAAACCCCGCTGGGATGACCGCTGGTATGTTCCACATTCAGCACACATGTGGGGCCGTACTTATCAAGCTTCTTAGAGTGCCATTTTACACTTAAGTCCTGAGAATTTGCGAAATTTAGTCCTACTCTCAAACTTAAGAATAAAAGCTTTTTATCAACGTTCTTAAGTCTAAGAATCACTCCTACTCTCCACGATATTTAAGAAACCTTCAGAGGTGTCTTAAGTGGTTAGGAGGTGCCAGCAGGGGATGGCACTGAGGCGAGAGAGACGTGCGCGAACGTTCAGGGAACGGAACAATGTTTTGTTTTTTTTTTATGACGAGCAGCTGATCAAACGGTATCGTTTAGACAGAGCGGATATTATTTTTGTCACAGATTTAATACTTTTCGATTCCTTGTTGATTTCTGCATGTGTCTGCAGTGGGCTAGTATATATAGAGCCACCCACACCAGTTTCAAATTAGTTGCCTAATTAATGAATTGGAAAGAAAATGTTATGACAGTAGCGTATGTGTGTGGCCGTGAGGTGAGTGACGTCAGTGAGTGTGTGGGCGATAGAAGAGAGGGAGCGGTAGCGTGAGTGCCGGCGGGGACTAGTTTGTTTTGTATTATTTTGTAGTTTATTGTCAAAATATACACTCCCATTGTCCTCTTAAATATTTCCAAGATATTTATTTATTCTTAGACAACGGATTCCCTTCCGTGATTGGTCATTTCTATGGACACAGAAATGACGTCACCTAAAATTCCGTTTACGGCACATAGTAATGTCGTAATTCAGCTCTGAGTGTGACACTTAAGATTCAGTCCTACACTTCGCTGAAAGTGTGAGTAAGACGCTTGATAACTAACTTTTAAGTGCAGCTTTCAGCGAATAATTTATTTACTCTTAAGTCAACTCTTAGCAGACTTCTTAGGAGTAATTCTAAGAAGCTTGATAAGTACGGCCCCTGTCCTCTTCAACACTGCTCTGTCTGGAAAGCAAGCTCAGCTTCAGCTCCAGGCCCCAATGGGATACCTCATAAGCTGTACAAGTCCTGCCTAGGGCAGCGGTGTCAAACGTACGGCTTGCGAGGCGTATCAGGCACGCGAACAGCAAGATGAGTTTGCTAAATATAAAAATGAACTGCATTTTTTTCAATGAAAGAAACTGCTGCTCTAAATGTGTCCACTGGATGTCGCAATTGCAATTCAAGTGCAACACACGTCACACATGACAGTGTTTAAGTGTCAGCTGACTTTAAGCGCCCTCTGGATTGGCTGTCGCTAGTCCAATCAGCGCAGGTGCAAGCAATCAGCGTCTCCTGTTGTGGCTGGCGGCAGACGGCGGCATTATGGATGTGCAATAACTTTTTTTTTTATTGTAAATGATCAACGGATAAATTAACGAAACGGTAAGATGCAAAGACTTGCAGTCAACTTGACAATCATCTTTGTAGTTAGAGTTCCATGCAGCGCTTGCAGTTGGTTGAATGTACGATGCGAGCGCCCAAAATTGTGTGTTTCTACATGTGCTGTGTTTGTTCTATTTTATTTGATATTCAAATCGAGCATGTTCACATTGGTTAAGTTTGTAGTTATCTTACCTTGATTTCGGTGTGTCATTTTGATAGCTGTTTTGTTTATATTACGAGTGTAATATTTGAATGATGATAAATGAATGTGTTGTGGCAGTATGCAGATTTCGCCATTGCGGCGTTTTGAGGAAACGCTCAATCGCTTTTCCAAACGTTTTTAATGAACTGCCAACATGAGAATTCAAAACAGGAAGCGCTTAAAGTTTAATGGCTGAGCAAAAACACAGAGACAAAGTCCAAGTTCATTGTGTTCTTCATGGTGTTTTTCAAACCGCATCAATTTTTTCCTCATAATTTTCAGCTAACTTGAAGTGTTTTGCCAAGAGGATTATTTGTAATGTGGACATTTTCAGAATGTGCGTGTTCTATTTTTTGCCAAAGTACGACAAAAAAAGCAATCTGAAATTGTCTTTATTTTCAAGTTTTAATGCCATGATTTTACCAGTCCGGCCTGCGTGGAAATAGTTTTTCCTCCATGCGGCCCCTGAGCTAACATGAGTTTGACACCCCTGGCCTAGAGGTCCTGTGGAACCTCCTGAGAGTGGCTTGGAACATCCCGTCAGAATGGCAAAGAGGGGTTACAGTCCTCATCCCAAATAAATCAACTCCATCACCATTATAGGCAGTTGAGGAGCATCGCGCTCTTTAATAATAATAATGGATTAGATTTTATATAGCGCTTTTCTATTATTAGATACTCAAAGCGCTCATGGAAGGGAAGATCTTCTTCTCCATCCTAGTCAAGAGGTTGACCGAATACCAAAAATGTCGTCGTGTGTAAGCGAATGATATTCATTGGATTTAGGAAAATAAATTATACAAAAATATGACTCATCAAAGCAGTACACGCATTGTTTTACAATCAGCACCATACTGAAGCAAAAGGAGTCGAGAAAGAGCTAAAGACGTTAAAATGTATTTTTCAATGGCAGACATATATCCATTAAAACATGGAGATGCTGATGATGGTGTGTTTGACGGAGAAGCAGCATGAAGGAAATATTGTTCTGTAATATTACATTACATCATGAGCCTTTAGTTAATTGTAGCATAATATTAGACTTAGACTTCCTTTTTTATTGTCATTCAAATTTGAACTTTACAGTACAGATAAGAACGAAATTTCGTTGCATTAGCTCATGGTAGTGCAGGATAAAAGAGCAATAAGGTGCAGATATAATGTATAATATTGTAGTATAATAATAATAATATATTATGTATAATATATTATAATAATGTATAATATAATGTAATATAATATTGGTTTTCATACAATATGTATTGTCTAAAAGTAATTTTTTTATGAAAAAGAACATTACAATTGTGGTATTTTTATCAAGCTGGAATAATTGATATAAATGTATTTACATTGAGAAGACTGATTTGAGCGTTTTGGGGTTACGGGCTCCTTCACAAAACAAATATAACTTGTTATTCGAGATACCACTGTAGCTTTATTTCTTAGTGGGTGCGCAAAAAATCGTTTCACATCCGAATCGAATCGCGATTCTTATTCATGCCAATTCCAAATTGGCGGGGGACGACCCTTACCCCCCCAAAAAAAACAAAACTGTCCTGCTTCGACGGAACAATACTGGTCCTGGAGTTGTAGGAGACTTCCTTGTGGGATGTGTATATTTGAATTATTCTGAACCAGATCTCATTTTACAACTGCTTGTTTCCTTCATACTACTTCAGTTGCTTTTAAAAGATGTTTAGTTTAGTTTAGTCTTTATTTGAAGGGACAATGCCCAGAAACATTAAGCTCATTAAGCGTGGCGAAGTTGGGAGAGTGGCTGTGCCAGCAATCTGAGGGTTACTGGTTCAATCCCCACCTTCTACGGTCCTAGTCACGACTAGGGCTGCAACAACTAATCGATTAACATTGATTATAAAAATAGTTGGCGATTAATTTAGTCATCGATTTGTTGGATCTATGCTATGCGCAGAGGCAATTTTTTAACTTCTTAAATTTATTTTTAAATGTTTTATTTTTTATAAACCTTTATTTATAAACTGCAACATGTACAAACAGCTGAGAAACAATAATCAAAATAAGTATGGTGCCAGCATGCTGTTTTTTTTCCAATAAAATACTGGAAAGGATATAAATGTAGTTTGTCTCTTTTATCCGATTATTAATCGATTAATCGACGTAATAATCAACAGATTAATCGATTATCAAATTAATCGTTAGTTGCAGCCCTAGTCACGACCTTTGTGTCCTTGAGCAAGACACTTCATCCTTGCTCCTGATGGATCCTGGTTAGCGCCTTGCATGGCAGCTCCCGCCATCAGTGTGTGAACGTGTGTGTGAATGGGTGAATGTGGAAATAGTGTTAAAGCGCTTTGAGTTCATTAAAAAGGTAGAAAAGCGCTATACAAGTACAACCCCATTTACCATTTTAAATAGCTAATTTCCATCTGCAGTCCCTGGCTACCTAAATTAAAGGGATACAAAAATCATGCAATAAAATTATGACAATAAAATCATGCTATAGCAGGGGTCGGCAACCAGCGGCTCTAGAGCCGCATGCGGCTCTTTAGCGCCGCCCTAGTGGCTCTCTGGAGCTTTTTCAAAAATGTATGAAAAATGGAAAAAGATGATGGGAAAAAAAAACATTTTTTGTTTTAGTATGGTTACTGTAGGAGGACAAACATGACACAAACCTCCCTAATTGTTATAAAGCACACTGTTTATATTAAACAGGCTTCACTGATTCGAGTATTTGGCGAGCGCCGTTTTGTCCTACTAATTTTGGCGGTCCGTGAACTCACCTTAGTTTGTTTACATGTGTAACTTTCTCCGACTTTCTGGGACGTGTTTTACGCCACTTCTTTTTCTGTCTCATTTTGTCCACCAAACCTTTAACGTTGTGCATGGAGGCACAAAGGTGAGTTTTGTTGATGTTATTGACTTGTGTGGAGTGCTAATCAGACATATTTGGTCACTGCATGACTGCAAGCTAATTGATGCTAACATGCTATTTAGGCTAGCTATATGTACATATTGCATCATTATGCCTCATTTGTAGCTATATTTGAGCTTATTTAGCTTCCTTTAAGTCCTCTTAATTCAATTTATATATCATGAGACACTATCTGTATGTAATATGGCTTCTAATTTGTTGCGGCTCCAGACAGATTTGTTTTTGTATTTTTGGTCCAATATGGCTCTTTCAACATTTTGGGTTGCCGACCCCTGTGCTATAGCATGTAATCAAATTAAGAAAAGTCATAACTTAGACTTAGATAAACTTTAATGATCCACAAGGGAAATTGTTCAATAAAATAAATAAAATAAAATGCCATTTCATTGACACATACTTAATATACAATACAACCACACCTCATTTACATCATCACACAAAGACAATACATGCTCTTTTTAATAGATCATCGCACGATGGCCCCCCCCCCCCACACACACACCCCCGGATTGTAAATAATGTAAATAATTCAATGTGATTATCTTGTGTGATGACTGTATTATGATGATAGTATATATCTGATAGTATATATCTGTATCATGAATCAATTTAAGTGGACCCCGACTTAAACAAGTTGAAAAACGTATTCGGGTGTTACCATTTAGTGGTCAATTGTACGGAATATGTACTTCACTGTGCAACCTACTAATAAAAGTCTCAATCAATCAATCAAAAAACGAGCCAGTTTTTGGAACGGCTCTTTGAGAGGAACAGCTCCTCCATGTACGGCTCCCTTCGGATCGTTCGCGAACTGCCCTGCAGTAATAAATAGCGGCGCCAGCTTCCTGCCGCCTGCTCGCCAGTGGAGTCTCTAACTGCGTGCAGTTAGCAGGTGACATTATTACGTCTCACACTTCGACAGCCAGACTACTGGAGTCGCCAGCCAACATGTCCAAGCCGCTGACAGACCAGGAGAAGAAGAAACAGATCTCGGTTCGAGGTTTGGCCGGCGTCGAAAACGTCGCGGAGCTCAAAGTCAATTTCAACCGACATCTTCACTTCACGCTGGTCAAGGACAGGAATGTGGCCACCAAGCGGGACTACTACTTCGCGCTGGCCAACACCGTCCGAGACCACCTGGTGGGCCGCTGGATCCGCACTCAGCAGCACTACTATGAGACGGACCCCAAAGTAAGCAACAGTGCCGCAGTTCAATCCTGCACGTACGCGCCGCTGAGGGGAGGGGAGGGGAGGGGCGGGGCGCGCTCACTGGCCTCCACGCTGCAGTGTGCCAGCTGATGCACTCAAACTAAATGAGTGTAGCATTTGTTGCTAACTCTAGCATGCGTGCGTCTGGCTGTCAGACATGTTGGTGCTACCCCGCAGTGCAGCCTGGATGATGCGTTACGTAACGGAGCAGGTCGCCCTCCGCATCCCTCCCACCTCCCACCTCCCAAAATGGCCTCACTGTGAGTGTGAGGCGCTCCACTGCATATTTTCATGTGAGGAAACTAGTGATATCGGACATCCCTAGAGGAAACCCATAATGGCAACTATACATATATTGCATACCTGGTTTTATACAGCAAAAAAACAGTTTGTAATGATGCCTAATGAAGTGATGAGTCTGCGGCTTTTTTCCTGCCAGAAAGAATGTCACACGACCCTTTTTGGGGGCGAACAAACGATGCATATTTGTGTTATTTATATCCTATTTTCCCCCCGCCTCTTCGTGCAGCGGGTCTACTATCTCTCCCTGGAGTTCTACATGGGCCGCACTTTGCAGAACACCATGGTCAACTTGGCCTTGGAGAACGCCTGCGACGAGGCCACCTACCAGGTGAGGCGGGGGAGGAAGTCGAGGCAATGTGTTGTGGATGCTGTGGTTTCACTGTGCTGTCTTCCCAGCTGGGCCTAGACATGGAGGAGCTGCAGGACATCGAGGAAGATGCGGGTCTAGGCAACGGCGGTCTGGGTCGTCTGGCTGGCAAGTCTCCTCGGTGGCCTCTTTGACGGTCTTGTGTCTTGGAAGTTTCTTTGAAGCACCTTTTTGTTCTGTCCTCAGCTTGCTTCCTGGACTCCATGGCCTCTCTGGGTTTGGCTGCGTACGGATACGGAATCCGCTACGAGTTTGGCATCTTTAATCAAAAGATTGTGGACGGGCGACAGGTATGATGGTGGAATTAGAGCTGCTTCGGACACACTGTAGTGCAGGCCTGGCAATTATTTTGACTCGGGGGCCACATTTAGAGAAAAAAATGTGTCTGGGGGCCGGTATATCTATTTTTAGGAACACTAATATAAAACCTCACAATAATGTCTGATTGAATGCTAAAAACGTTATGACAGACCGCCTTAAAAAACGTAATGGAATTTTAAATGTTTCTATGAACGATAAAACACTGAATATTGACAAAATATGAATGTCACACCCCTTTTCGATCGACATATTTTACAATCAAGTGAAACGCAACAAAAATGCAACAAACAGTGAAATATGAACACGATGGGGTACAAAATAAACCCACCTACAATCTGATACATCCGATATTTGCTGAATTCCCCCCAGGGATCAATAAAGTACTTTCTATTCTGTTCTATTCTATTCTATTCTATATATCACTAAGCTTCAGAACTTTGTTGTAAAAAATCTAATTCCCCGTCTGTGGAAACGCTTCCCGCCCACACTGCTTGGTGCCTCGTCTGAGCTGCTGTGACGTAGATCAGTGGTCCCCAACCACCGGGCCGTGGACCGGTACCCAAGAAATTAAATTTAAAAAAAATAATATTTTTTATTTTTTATTTTTATTTTTTTTATTAAATCAACATAAAAAACACAATATATACATTATATAAATATAAATCAATACAGTCTGCATGGATACAGTCCGTAGGCACACATGATTGTATTTCTTTATGCCAAAAAAAACAAAAACGTAGAAGACCATAGTAACTAATTAGATGACCATAGTAACTAATTAGATTACCAAAGTAACTGGTATATCATCCATAAGCGCAGATTCCAACCATAGAAATACTTTGTATAGTTGAAGACTTACGGTCATTAGAAAACATCAGTGCACATCATAATGGCAGCTACACTTTCCATCTTAAAGATCTAAAAAAATTATTTGGGAATGTCCGGCGGGCCAGATTGAAAAGCTCAACCGCATGTGGCCCTCGGGCCTTAATTTGCCCAGGTCTGCTGTAGTGTGTACAACAGTGCTGTTCAAGTAAATAGGGGCCACATTTCTGGACAGTTCTGCTTTTGGTCAATTTATGTTGTCAGAGTTACAGGAGTGCCCTGCTGATTTAATAATAATAATTAGCGTTATTGTCTCAGAGGAGAAATTTGTCTTGGACATCAAGACACAGCGTTTTACATACATACATACATACACACATACAGTTCATCTGACAATACAGTGCGCAGTAGGGGTGTAACGGTACGTGTATTTGTATCGAACCGTTTTGGTACGGGGGTTTCGGTTCGGTGTGGATGTGTACCGAACGAGTTTCCACACGGACATATTAAGTAGCGTACTGCACGTTGTGTAAACAATACTCAAAATGCCGGACATTTGAGGCATTTAAGAAACTCCGCCCTGACAGCTCCGCAAAAGAGGACATGTCCGGTGAAAAGAGGACGTATGGTCAGTCTATCGTAGCATGCTAGCAAAAGAGGACATGTCTGGGCTAGGATAGACTGACCATACGTCCTCTTTTCACCGGACATGTCCTCTTTTGCGGGGCTGTCCAGGCGGAGTTTCTTAAATGCCTCAAATGTCCGGCATTTTGAGTTAGGGTTGCGTGTATTAACAATGTACGTTCAGGGTTAAGAAGGGGTTAAAAACAAAACAAATTGTGCGCGCAGCAGCATTCTTGAGGGAGGGGCAGAGACAGAGAGAGCGAGAGAGTTATGATAAACGCGCATGCGTCGCCAGGCTCTGCTTTTTATCCATAGATTTATCAGATTAAATTTTTTATTATCTATAGCAGGGGTGTCAAAAGTGTGCCCCGGAGGCCATTTGCGGCCCACAGCTAATGTTTTAAAGGCCCACGGCACATTCTAAAAATACTAATAAAATAAACAAAAACATAACAAAAGTGAAATAAGAGCTTAAAGGTGAAATGTAATTTAGAAAAAGTTGCAATGTTGACTAATAAAACAAAGCTGTTTTTTTTTTCTTTCAAACTGTCATTGCTCAAAAGATAATATTGAATCAAAATCAATGTTATTATGAATTATTGACCTATCCAAGGTTCTGATTACTTCACATCAAATATTCCACTAAGAAAAATATTTTTGTTGGAAGATTTTGCAAATTTGGTAAATAAATATCCCAAAAATTTATATTTTGTTGTTTTCTTACTGTACCGAAAATTAACCGAACCGTGACCTCTAAACCGAGGTATGTACCGAACCGAAATTTTTGTGTACCGTTACACCTCTAGTGCGCAGGTATATCAGTTGGTTATGAGATCACACATTACACTCCCCCCGTATTGCACACCTCCCGTATTGCACTATCCCAATATTGCACTCTTTATTATTGCATCCTATTATTACAGTAGTTTTCTGTTAAGTGCTTTGATTGCCAGTGGGAAATCTATACCTGTTGAGTTTGTATGTTGCTGTTCTGTACCGTTTACCATTTGGCATCAACACAATGTCACTGAAGTATGTGGTGTGGGTCACGGGCCACGTACCCTCTATGGTGCGCGCCTGCGCAATTGCGCTCTGCTCACGCGTCGTCTGCGCACAGCAAATTAATGCCGCGCAGGAAATCAAAAATCCCATCTGAACTCTAAACGAAATAAACACATTACAATTTATTCTGTATGATTTTGCAATGCAACCCTGTGAGAGACAGGTGACAACAAGAGTGGCCCCAATGAATAAAACAATCTTTGTCAACACAGTTCAATTATCGTCTGTCGAGACACTTTAAGGACAGGAATTCCATCAATCACTTTATTGAGCAAAACTGTTTGTAACCACACCAAAAACATGAGTAAAAAAACTTTTATCTATAAAAACTGGCAATTTTCTGCCATACAAACCAGGTTTAAACCAACGTTATCATCCGTCGTTTCAACAGCAGCCGCTCGCTCTCTCACCTGCACCAACACAAGCACTCATGGCACTTAGCCAGTGCTGCGTTTATGGCCACACAAAAAGTCGGACAACCCCAACGCCACACAATGTGTAAATGCCAGGTTGTAACACTCTGACTCCTCAATCAGATGTGTGCTTATTTTACTGCCATTTATTAAGAATGTTAATCTAAGGATATTATTCATGACACATTGTCACTAGATTTCCTAAATGCTAATAAAAAGATGTATTTTACAGACAGAAAGTTACAGGAACTAAATGTAATCTCTGAAAGGGGTAACATTTCTTTTAAAGGCAGGACCCACAGCCAGACATACAATACTAGCACATAGGTCATGAAAAACAGGTTTTTTTGTTATTGTCATTGTAAGAGGGCAAAATCACTTATTTCAGAAAATTATTTTAATAAAACATTTAAATTGTTATGATGTCAGGTTTGGGACAGGTACACAGTCTGCACATCTGATGTTGCTCACATGTGCTCCACTGAATGCTCAGGGAGTTTGTGCGTTTGCTCACACACATTAAAAGTTAGAGGGAACATTGGTCACGGGTGATTTTAAGACCCTGCTTCCTTGCGGTCTTGTTGAATATTTATTGAAGGGAGCAAAGGGGCTGCATGCCAATTATTTTACCAGCTCTCTTGATAAGGTTTTAAAGTTGGGTTTTGAGTTTGACAGACAGATTTCCAAACCATGTGGAGATGCCATAACATATGACAGATTCAATGTTTTCAAGGACCTACTACAAAAAAGGCAGTCGAAAATCATTATGTGTAGGGAATCTGCTGCAAAAATGTTAGTCTCACACATTTTGTTTTTTAACTCGTTGGCCACAAGTTGAATAACTCCGTCGATGATGAAAAAGAGAGGACCTAAAATAGAACTTTGAGGAACACCAGTAATCGAAGAAGATAAACAAATGATTTCTGGCTGCATCTGAAGTAAACAAGTTACAGCAACTCCTTCATTACATGAATCAGAAATTATTATTATTATTAAGAATTTAGAAAAAAAATTGTGACTGACAAAAAGGAGTTTTAAACGGAGGCCTTGAAGAATGCAATTATTTATGCAAATCACACATTTGGCGAAATCAGAAACAGGAGAACTCGGGTGTTTTTTTTAATTTGCTGCAAAATCGTTTGTCTCTCCAGTTTTGAACTAAACTCAGGGCTGATATGGTGTCATTCTTGGGCAGGTGAGTAACTCTGGTTGCTATCTGTACCTTGGTGGAATCCTGCAAGGATCACATCTTTGACCTTCTTGGACCTGCCATCATGTCGATATGTATTTGTTTGAAAAAGTACACAACCAACAATAGTTTGTTCAAACACCCTGTGGCATTAGAATGGGCAGAAATATGCATGTAATAAATAATAAAAAAATGTTTTATTTTTAATACATCAATTCACAAAATACACAAACACCAGTCCAAAGTTTGAAGGAGAAAAGGTCTCCAAACTTTAGACTGGTACCTTTTAAAAAATGTTAATGCACAAGGCTTTCTGTGGAGCTAAAGCAACACAACTGCACAGGTGGAGGAGGCCGACGACTGGCTGCGTTACGGCAACCCCTGGGAGAAGGCTCGGCCCGAGTACATGCGCCCTGTCCACTTCTACGGACGAGTGGAGCACACAGCCGACGGCATCAAATGGGTGGACACGCAGGTAAGTGCTTCTGGTAAACAATCAGACTTCCACGATTGATAGGAATGTTTGTTTTTTTGGATCCAGGTGGTCCTGGCCCTCCCGTACGACACCCCCGTGCCAGGATACAGGAACAACATCGTCAACACCATGAGGCTGTGGTCTGCTAAGGCTCCGTGTGACTTCAACCTCCAGGACTGTCAGTCAAACACTTTGCCCTCAAGAATAGCATGAGAAAGTCATTTGCTGTTGTTGTTGTTGCTGCACTATAGTTAACGTTGGTGGCTACATCCAAGCGGTGCTCGACAGGAACCTGGCTGAGAACATCTCCAGGGTCCTCTACCCTAACGATAATGTGAGTATCAGGGCTATTTCTTGCAGTATTAGGCAGTTTCTGACAAAAGCGAGAGGAAGGAAGTAAGTTTGGACGTACTTTAAAGTAGGCTGTATACAGCAGGGCCCCTCAATAGGTGGCCCGCCAAGACTTTTCAACCAAATGTAAACCATTCAGTCTCACTGGAGGTGTTCACTCATGCAGTACTACCTATGCTCTGCAGAAGGCAACAGTGAGGCGCACATATCAGGGTCGTGTATAGAGAGCGTATGGGCAACTAAATGAGAGGTGCTATGTTTGGTTACTAGGACGTGTGCGGCTCTGCCCGGAAGGATGCATTTGCAGTCGATCTGATGTTCGTTTTCCTGACAAAATAAACCAAAATCCATCAGTTTACTACCGCTTGTCTGTCGCGGGGGTGCTGGAGTCTATCCCAGCCGCATTCGGGCGGAAGGCGGGGTACACCCTGGACAACATTCACTCACGAGGGCCAATGTAGTGTTGCCAATCAACCTATCCCCAGGTGCATGTCTTTGGAGGTGGGAGGAAGCCGGAGTACCCGGAGGGAACCCACGCAGTCACGAGTAGAACATGCAAACTCCACACAGAAAGACCCAGAGGCCAGGGATCGAACCCAGGACCTTCTTTATTGTGAGGCACATGCACTAACTCTGCATTGTAGTTCCGCATAAAAAGAAACCAAAATAATAAGTTCAAATATAGTTCTAAATATACAGCGGCTCATAAACTTTGCGTAATACATGCTTTTATTTGGTCAAAGCAGTGTATGTATTATAATAATCATGCAATGTTTAGTGACCAGCGGCTCTCTAGCACGCTCTCGCCAGCAAAATGTACGTTAAAAAAACCGACCAAAAATAAACGTATTACCCTTATTTTGCCAAAATCCTCATTAGGTTTGGACCAACAATTACGGAGAAATTATCACTTTTGTGTGAAGGATGTCAACTGTGGTGTTTGCCTCCAATGTATTGTTTGTAATCACTGCGCTATATATGTCTGTGCTTTTACTTTTGCTATTTTTCATAGGTTTTGCTGTGGCGAGTCATGACTCCCTGATTTCATTGTCACCATATTAACTTGAATACTGAACTAATGCTGCTTTTTATTACAATATTTATTAGTTTAGTTTGGATTATTGGTGACACATGCAGAAAAGGTGCAATTTTGAAGCAAAGTTTTGTCATGCAAAGTGTATTAATTCACTGTCACTGAGAGTGTGATATACCACGTCTCCCATGTGCATGTATGCTTGCTTACCTCACACAAGAAACAGTTTTTATTGGCTATGCACTATCCAGCCTTCCTGGCGAACCTTCACTTCCGGTGTTCTTCTCCTGTTAGGGTTTGCTGCAAACGTAGGCAATTGCTTCCCGCATTTTTGGCGAGTGGCACATCCCCACGCCGCTCAACAGGGCATGTTTACACAACAAACACTCGGAAAACGTTCTTCAACAAAATAAATGTATAATGAGGACGAGCAGTGTAGCTTGGCTGCGGCTTCAAACTGGTACGTAACACGGCGCCCTGTAGTCACATGGGTGCCTTTTGACCAATCTTTGAGGAGATCGCTTTAAATCGGGTTGTCCATACTCTCTCTATACACGACTCCGACACACGTCACAACAAAGCAGCAGACATGCATGTGAAATGTAAAGAAACATGGTGCTAATACCAAGTCTTAAAATAAAGGTACACATTAAAAATTGGACATTTGAAATAAGCTTTTCCCAAAAAATGCAGTACAGCGCTCATGTTTTTACTTTCTGACATATCAAGTATGTTTTAAAGGAATATACCAAACCTGCAACTCCAAACCCCAATACTCAGTGAATGAGTGATGGATTCTCAGTTCTTTGCAGCGCTTTGAGGGTCTAGAAAAGCGCTTTATAAATCTAATCCATTATTATTAGCATGTGTTGCAAACTATCTAGAATCGATCATAGTGTTTAGTCATTTCCAGTGAATAGTCCTGTACAAGCTGTACACTGACTACTCTATCCAAGTTTACTTTTTTTTATTGTATTGTCAATTGAAGAGAGAAATTTCAAGATGCTGTCTGGTTGCATTAGCGCTTATAAAATGGGAGCACAGAGAGACAATTGT
The DNA here is from genome assembly GCF_033978785.1 of Entelurus aequoreus. NCBI lineage: Eukaryota > Metazoa > Chordata > Actinopteri > Syngnathiformes > Syngnathidae > Entelurus > Entelurus aequoreus. The sequence goes on along the minus strand of NC_084742.1, from coordinate 19,772,271 downwards.
TCCCATGCAATGATTTGATGATTGACAAGAATGTTGTGTGTTACATCAGTTCTTCGAGGGCAAGGAGCTTCGTCTCAAGCAGGAGTACTTTGTAGTCGCCGCCACGCTTCAAGACATCATTCGGCGATTCAAAGCTTCCAAGTTTGGCTCCACCGAGTTTGTGCGCATGGATCTGTCGGCGCTGCCCAAAAAGGTGGGGTCAAAAAAAGGAGGGGGGGGGGGGGGGGTTGTTTGTGAGGACATGGGGGCGGTCACGTTCTTTGTGTCTGCTAGGTGGCCATCCAGCTGAATGACACACATCCTGCTTTAGCCATCCCTGAGCTGATGAGGATCCTGGTCGATGTTGAGAAACTCCCTTGGGAGAAGGTTTATAAACTTATTATTATATAGAACATTGGCAGCTTATATCGACCGTTTAAGTAGTCCACTTAGACTCTCTGTCTGTCAGGCGTGGGACATCGTGGTGCGTACATGTGCCTACACCAACCACACCGTTCTGCCTGAGGCCTTGGAGCGCTGGCCGGTGGATCTCTTCCACAACCTGCTGCCTCGTCACCTGGAGATCATCTACGAGATCAACAGGAGGCACCTGGAGGTACAGCATTTCTGGCTTTGTCTCTTTGCCGTCGTCATCATCACGGCCTGTGCTTCCAGCGCATCACTAAGCTCTATCCCGACGACGCTGACCGCGTACGCCGCATGTCCCTCATCGAGGAGGGGGACGTCAAGAAGATCAACATGGCTCACCTGTGCATCGTGGGGTCGCACGCCGTCAACGGAGTAGCCCGCATTCACTCTGAGATCATCAAAAGCACTGTGTAGGGCCTCTCGTCTGTGCTTGTTCGTGTGCGCTTGGTAAACAAATAACCAATCTTTGCTGTGACTCGGGCAGCTTCAAGGATTTCTACAACATGGATCCTCACAAGTTCCAGAACAAGACCAACGGCATCACACCGAGGCGCTGGCTTCTTATGTGCAACCCAGGACTAGCCGATGTCATCGCCGAGGTGTGTGGAGATACGATCGATAATTATCTGATAATGTTATAGTGAAATTGACAGAAATAGGAACTTGTTAGCCTTCAGTAATGTTTCCCTCTCTAAAAATGTTGATAATGTTGGACTTTTATTGCTGATCTGATCACTCCTATTGTCCACTATTCTGTGTCAGTTTATTTGGTCGCCCTCTAGTGGTAGCTTTGAGCATTGCAGTGTCACGTCCACTGAAATGACAGCTAGTGGCCTCCTTTACAATGGTTGAGTTGATTTCCAACATTGAGGGACATCACATTTTTGCACAATTCAAGTCCAAAAAGGAGTAGGAAGAAGCAGAGCTTATTTAATCTTAGTTCACTGTTTATTTCAAGACTTCACCAGGTGACAAATGCATGTTTCAACTTTTAAGTTATAAAGTTAAAGTCTCAATGAGTGTCACACACACACACACACTGGGTGTGGTGAAATGTGTCCTCTGCATTTGACCCATCCCCATGTTCACCCCCTGGGAGGTGAGGTGAGGGGAGCAGTGAGCAGCAGCGTGCGCTGCGCTCGGGAAATATTGACTGACTTTGATTTTGGGTTTTGACCACCTTCTTCAGAGAATTGGCGAGGACTACATCAGAGATCTTGACCAGCTGAAGGGGCTTCTGGACTTTGTAGACGACGACGCTTTCATCCGCGACGTCGCCAAAGTCAAACAAGTAAGATCCCCAATAAGACAGTTGTTTTGCTGCCAGTCAAAAACTGCCATGTCTTTTCTGGGCTGCAGGAGAACAAGATCAAGTTTGCCGCCCACCTTGAGGAGCACTACCGCGTGAAGATCAACGCCAGCTCCATGTTCGACGTGCAGGTGAAGAGGATCCACGAGTACAAGCGGCAGCTGCTCAACTGCCTGCACATCATCACGCTCTACAACCGTGGGTGCTTTTTTTTCAGCCAGATGGCAGCAGCTTGAAGAGGATCTGAACATCTTCCCTGTTTTTATGTTCACTTGCAGGCATCAGGAAGGAGCCCAACAAACCTTGGACCGCGAGGACCGTCATGATCGGAGGAAAGGTAATATTGTTCTCTAAAAGTAAAAGTTGAGACACAGTAGATGTTTGTCGTAATAAATATGATTAGAACATTTTAACATTATGTTTGTGTTCAATTACAGTAACTGTTTATCCTAAACACTCCTGCCACTTCATTTTACACACTGTGGCATTTTTAAATGTTTTTTCCCCCCTTTGGATGTATACCACAATAATATCGTAAAGTAAGATTTTGATATTGTTCCATCCCTAGAGAATACTAATGAATACTAATAGCATGGTAGGACAATACTACTAGGGTGGTAGGAGAATACTAATAAGATGGTAAAAGAATACTACTAGGTAGAAGAGACAGTGGGTGACTTGGACAGGAAACATGCATTAGCTTTATAACTCTGTGTCCAGGCGGCGCCAGGTTACCACATTGCCAAGCTGATCATCAAGTTGATCACATCAATCGGCGACGTGGTCAACAACGACCCAGTGGTGGGAGATCGTCTCAAGGTCATCTTTCTGGAGAACTACAGAGTCACTCTTGCAGAGAAAGGTGAAGAAAGCATTCCGGCATATTCACGTCACACATTTATTTATAAAAAAAAAAAAAAAAAAGGTTTTTGACGAAATCTGCCGAACTCCACAGTCATCCCAGCGGCTGATCTGTCCGAGCAGATCTCCACGGCCGGCACCGAGGCGTCCGGCACGGGCAACATGAAGTTCATGCTGAACGGCGCCCTCACCATCGGCACCATGGACGGCGCCAACGTGGAGATGGCGGAGGAGGCCGGCGAGGAGAACTTCTTCATCTTTGGCATGAGAGTGGATGACGTGGAGGCTCTGGAGAAGAAAGGGTGAGGAAGGGGATTTCCTAATCATGGACTTTACTTCCTGGTGTGTTAACTAAGCTCGACATGTTGCTTGTGCAGCTATGATGCGTTGGCGTACTACAACCGCATCCCTGAGCTGAAGCAGGCTGTGTCTCAGATAGCAGGAGGCTTGTTCAGCCCGCACCAAGTGGACCTTTTCAAAGATCTGGTTAACATGCTGATGCACCACGACAGGTCCTGGCCCTTTCAGTTTTTTCAATAGTCCAAAATATCTATCATAAATAACTGGGTCTGGGTGGACTTTGTTTGCAGGTTCAAGGTGTTTGCAGACTACGAGGCGTACATGGAATGTCAGGAGAAAGTGAACGTACTCTACAAGGTCAGTGAATGTATCAACAGTTCTTTAATTCCAAGGCTTTGTCCAGGACATTTCTAAGCCAGACAGCCCGTGTCTTAATTATGTACTACCACTTAGGGCCTGATCTACTAAGATGCAAAGAACAAGTGCCGAATAGCATGTGCAAACTGTAAAATTGTGTGTTATTAGTGGGTGTCTTGCAGGAGATCTACTAAAACCGTGTGCAATTAAATGCAAAAGTAGTGCAGACCACCATATTTAAATGAGGATTTTTTAACCTGGCTGTCATCATAGAGACACTCATTTCCCATCTAAATTCATGTTGTCATGCTCTCCTACCTGTGCTGTTTTGCAACGTTTTTGAACATGTAGCACACGTCTCGAAAGTGTGATGTGGAAATGCAATGCATTGTGGTTCTTGCTTGTGTCTGAATAGCTTTTTTAAATGGCTGAATGCAGGACTCAGTCCTAAAGTTGTGTTCTTTTAACAAGTTCATGGTGCAAACATGCGACATAATTAACTGCCACAATGGTTGTCATGATCTCTTCATAAAAAAAATATTTGGGATTTGACAAGTGGTAGAAAATGAATGAATGAATGCATGGATAAATGGATGGATTGTCTCATTTCCAGCGTAGAAGCAAAGCCAAGGAAGTCCGGTTAATGAGCTAATAAAGCGACAATAATTAGCCTGGACAGTAGCTGTGAGATGATTAAACATCACTTTTAACGCCATCACCTGGTACATGTTGGTGTGTTTATGGCATTTTCACACTGGTAGGTTTGATTCAAAGCCGGTTTTATTCTGTTGCGCATGTAGCTTTTAGTAGGCTGTTGGCATTAGCTGCTAAACTATCTGCGGGTTAAGAAAAACTTATAGTATTTAGGGGGAAAAAGCAATACCCTTATTATATACAGAGTACTGGTATTTTTCGGTACCAGTTCCTAATTGGATCAGTCCAGAAAGACCGTTAAAATTCTGGACTAATGACTAATCCAGCTGATCGTCATCATTTTGACACGGTGTCATATTCGGTTCAAGTGACGCTACTAAGCACGGGTAGTTGATAATCAGCTTTGAATAATCACAAATAAAGCAACACCACACCAAAGTTTGTAACACAACATTTCTTCCGAGTCCCCAAAGTCTCGCACGCGAATAATAAAAATGTCAGTTTGAAGCGAACACCATTTAACATATGACAGCAGCTACGGCGCTTCATCAGCCTGACAGGCCAATATTAATCCAGTCAAACATTTGAAATAATCCCTGGGTTTTTTATTTCTATAATACACACACGACACAGACACAAATATGTCAACACTGGCCTCCGGTCCGTCACTCAAATAGGTTTGTATGCAACATAAACACGAATAACAATTCCTATTGTTAAAAAATGCACACCCACCTAACATGTTAATTGATTTTATTGATTTATATTAAATATTTATTATGAGATCATGTTAAAGGTCTGTGAATACACATGAATACTATGCATTGTTATTCAATTCGAACAACTGTATTAGTCCCTCAAGAAGCAAATTTGGAGCAGCAGGTTGTCCTACACATGGCCCACAATAAAGTCAATAACTACATAAACAGTACAACAATACAACCCTCTGAAGAATTTAAAAGTTTAAGAGTCTGAGTGCAGAGGAGACGAATAATTTGGAAAAGCGATTTGTTTTACACCTAGAAAGGGCATAACATCGCCCTGAAGGCAACAGACAATTCACCTGCAAGGACATTGCTCAGGGAGGCTAAAATGCTCTTTGCTTTTCAGAAGATTTGCTGGTTGCAGAAGAAGTTTAAGTCTCTTAGTTTTACTCCGGTAATTTTAGAGCAAGACTTAACAATACTAGTCAGGCTGTTTTATTATTTATTTATTCAGTCTTTAACTGAAAGACAGTGAAACCAACAAATGAAAGAAAAACACATCCATCCATTTTCTGCCGCTTGTCCCTTTTGGAGTCGCGGGGGGTGCTGGAGCCTATCTCAGCTGCATTCGAGCGGAAGGCGGGGTATACCCTGGACAAGTCGCCACCTCATCACAGGGCCAACACAGATAGACAGACAACATTCACACTCACAAGACTCTCAAATGCTTGATAGAAACAACCGAGTATATAGTATGATATTATTATTTATGACTTTATTACTATTATTTTAAATGTTATTATAGGGACAAGCGGTAGACTATGGATGGATGTATATAGTGAGTGTAATTAATAGAAACACAGTGATAGATCTGTGTGGTCTTTACATAACTGCATTGCACCTTGTACGATTAACTTGTTTAAGACCTAAAAAGCAGGTGTTGATAAAAGACTTCCCTGCTGTGAGAGGCGATATCATGATGTTGCCGGTGGGTGCACAACCTCTTATGCTAACACAAAATGCATATGTTCACATCTTTATTTGCACAAATTACCTGTATGGTAATTAATATACATACCTAAACCCTTGTCATAGATCAATAACTGAGAAGACTTTAAATATTTCCCAAACTAATGCAAAGTGTATTTCAGACTTGAAATGTATTTAGTTTGACATAAAGTACTGTTGACTTACATCTCTTTCTGATGTAAAATTCCAAGGTTTTGCATATACCCAGAGAGCCTTTACCGACTTGGCATTCCGAAATGTTTCACCTGTGTAAAAACTAACTCTGACGATCGAGATACGGGACAAATTCGTCAACTTGCTCAAATGTGGCAAGCTTTTGGAACAGGGTGCAGTTTGTTTCACTACGATCCATTTTAATCCAGTTAATTGCTCTCTTACAATACCGCTGTTAGAGTACAGCCATGTAAACAAAAACTTTGTCCAGCAACAATGGCTAGCCAGTCCCCACAATGCTATATCCTATAATCTGTACCACCCTTACTGCAATACAGAATCCCAGTCTAGACAACCAAACCTATTTTTAGCATGCTGAAGATGCACTCTAAGAGACTGCACGACAACACCAGCAGTAACTGCGATAGCGCACTGGAATGAAAATGCATGTTGCAATAACTTGTTTTTTTCCCTATATAGGCGTTATAGCCAACATATGAAAAAGGAACACCTTTATTATAAACAAAAAAACACCAGCAGACATTGTTTTGGTGTCTCCAAATCAGTCCTTAATTTATCAGTATAAAAATAGAATTTCTGGACAGACGATTTGCTAGAAATATGTCGATCGTCAACATGAGCACGGAAGAGTCTCTCTTCCCGGGTGACATATTGTAGCTATCGCCTTCTTCTGAATGCAGCAAGGCCGTTTGTGTGTAACTTTGCTAGTTAATTAAGTTAAAGTACCAATGATTGTCACACACACAGACTTTGTGTGGTGAGATTACGCTCTGCATTTGACCCATCACCCTCACCCCCTGGGAGGTGAGGGGAGCAGTGAGCAGCAGCGGTGGCCGCACCCGGAAATAATTTTTTGCACGCACATTCCAAACGCGCTAAATATAGGCACAAAACAGCGGCTGCTAAACGGTTTCAATTGGATAAATCACACTGAGTGCTAAATGATTATATTTGTGTCTCCTCTTCCTACTATTGTGGGCGTTCAGATGATCATGAATACAGACAAGCTAGATGGATTTCCTTCCTTATTTCACTCATTCATTAGAGACAATCCTCTGCGCACAAGGTTAGTTTGCGCTATCAAGTTTGCATATGTTTAATACATGCAAATCTTTTAGTATAACATCGTTTTGTGTGCATACAGGTGCAGTACTGCAAAATGCATTGCACGGCAAGTACTTGGACATTAGTACACTTCAATAAGTAATATACTGTGTACTTTGTTCTTGAGGGCAATGATTTTGACAGTGTAGTGTCCCAAATTCATTACGGTACTTTCTTTGTCCTCTCTCCTTTTTTAATTGTGAGTTGCAACCATTCGTCTAGTCTCTCTCTCCTTCAGCTATGTAGCTAAGATGGCGACTATTGGGGCTGATTTATGGGCAATCGCTGCACACTCAACCTTTTGCAACATGTGGTTACTGGTAGTGCACTGCATTTTACATCTCTGTATGAGTATCGCTGTTTGGATGGACCCACCCATCCCATGCCATGCTCAGCCTCATCCTGTTTTTTTGTGTGTTTTTTTGGCCAGAACCCTAAAGAGTGGACCAAGATGGTGATCCGGAACATTGCCGCCTCTGGTAAATTCTCCAGCGACCGCACCATTTCCCAGTACGCCAGGGAGATCTGGAACATCGAGCCCAGTTTGGAGAAGCTGGGTGCCCCAGATGATCCCCGCTAAAGTGCACGTAGACTCCCCCAGCCCCGCCCACTTCTAACGCACCCCCAAACCCCTGCGCAGTTCTTTATAAAGCTTGTTAGCATTCACTGTGTAGCACTAATCCATGTATTCAAACATGAGTTGTGAATGCGTTTGGGACCACATTGCCTTTCCCTGCCCATTATGCCTGAAAGCCTTTTAAAAACAGTCCAGAACGCCGAGTGTACTCCACTGTGATGTGTCTACTGTAGGTCTTCCATGGAGGACGACGTGATTTCCTGCTGTCTTCTGGTGTCCCTCGTTTAATGCATGTGGCTGTCTGTCCCTCACACACGTGACTCTGTTAGACGTGTGTGTGTCTGTATTTAATCCCAGTACTGTAATACTAAACTGTCTCTTGGTCAATAAATGACAAAACTAGTCGACATATGTAAATTATGTCTTGGTTTCTTTAGAATCTAAAAAAAAACAAACACAATTGGTGCAGTCGGACAACCCCAATCCTAACCCCAATCGGGCTGTGCAGGTGGAGCCAATGAATCAATTAACATATTCCCTGCCCACTGCCCAGTGATTGACAGTTGTCAGTCAATGTATGACTCCTCCTCTCCCACCTTCCCTGTTTGTCACATCAAACTATTGGAGGTCTTACCTGATCCCACACCCAACACCACGTTTGTTGAGGCTGCTCATCACTCCGACATGGATTGCAGCGCTTATGGTAAGCTTGTACAATTTTTTTTTTTTTTTTTTTTTTTTTCACTGTTGTGTATATATATATATATAGGTTTCAATGAATGAAGTTTATTTTATATATATATATATGTGTATATATATATATGTGTATGTATGTATGTATATATATATGTGTATATATAAATATATATATATATGTGTATATATATATATATATATGTATATATATGTGTGTGTATATATATATATGTGTGTGTGTATATATATATATATGTGTGTGTGCTTTGAATAGAATTATGGAAGTGTGATGTTTTATTATATACAGTTTGTCTTAAAAATATGCCATATGATGTTTTTATTTTTTATGGCTTTATCTTAAATACAGTATCAATTTGACATCTCTAAATTGCATTTGACAAACTTTGTGTTTTATTGTTGTATTGCTGGGTTATACTGGTTAAATTTCCATGAAATGTCATGAATAAAAAGCATAATTAGAGTCAGCCTGCAGCTAATTTATATTTGGCATATTGTTAAAAATGAACTGAATACATTTCTAATGAGATATTTTATATATACTAATTTGCTTTGTCACCTATCAAAACAAGTTAAGGTGTGGTGTTAAGATAGTTTATAGGCAAGATAAGGCACAATCATCATTTCTTTTTATTCCTTTCATGAAAATGCATATATACAAGCCATATACAGTTGACACTTTCATTGTTTTTTTGTTTTTTTCTTATACATTTCTATGATCAGAAAGGAGCAGATGGAAGAATACTATTGTTATATTTATCTGCCCCCTTTTTTAACACAAATTATTTTAGATGACTTTATCACTGTTCCCTCCACCAACACCCGAACTCCAAAATACTTTTAATTTTCGTTCAAGCATTTTCAAAATTACACGTCCAATCAAAATCAAAAATCAGTTTGATATAATTCCAGTGGTCTCTTTTTGTAACTCTTTTTAAATTCAAAGATATTCTTGCAACTTTTTAAGTCTTTGTCTAGAGAATTCCATGCTTTCACAACAGCAGCAAGCTGCTGACAAGCACATTTGCTTCAAATTTGTTCGCACTCTTGGATGTTTAAAATCATACGGCCTTCTGTGGTTCTCATCTTTAGACGTGAACACAAATAACTTTTGTAAGTCTTTCAGAAGAACTTTATTTCCAGCTTTGAACATCACTAATAGAGTATGTAATTCTACAATGTCTTCATCTTCTACAATTATACAGCACAATTTGTATACAAGGTGAATTATTACAAAAAGGCAAAACTAGATTTAAAAAAAAAAAAAAAAAAGCATATATTTATATAGATTGATTTTAGCATTTGTAATGTACAAAATATACGATTTACACAATTGTTGAAAAATACATTGCCAAAATGTTTTTTATTCTTTACATTTCCTTATTTGTAAACCTGTTCAAATGGGGATTAGTAGATGCTAAAGGGGTATTATGTGATATCAGTGCGTGTGTGTGTGTGTGACAGAGATGGACCCCCTGGAGGTTCCCCCTCTAACCCCAACCAGTAAGGAGGTTTTATGCGAGGCCCTGAGCGCAACTTTTGCCGGTTTCACTCAGGAGAGGCTCACGCATCGCTTCCCGCAAGGTGAAACACCTCATCAACCTTCAAGAGGCCTCCATGAGCAGATTTAAAGTGGGGGGGTGGGTTTAATTGTCCTCCAGACGTGACTTTATGGTCCGAGTGGGAGGTGAACCACTGGCTGGACTGGTGCCGGGCCGAGTTTGGGCTGCATTCGCTAGGGTCAGACCTGAAGGGCCTGCAGGGTCACGAGCTGTGTGGCCTTGACCGTGACGCGTTCCTGGGCCTCACGTCTGACTACACGGCTGGAGAGATCCTGTGGGAGCACCTGGACATCATGAGACGCGGTAAAGAAGCGGCAACACCTACGGCCATCATGCAAAAGCTCTCATCTGTGTTTTCTTACCTGCAGAGAATGACTGCAATGCTGCACAGATCGCGTGCACAGAATCATCTCTCTGCCAGCTTCATAGCGTTAAAGGTGAATATCGTCCACAACATTGTGTGCAATTAAAAGCTGTCAATGAATATTCCTTGCTTATTATCTCAGACAAGCAAAGCTACCAAGTGGAGTACCTTGAGAGGACACAGCACAATTCTGTGGAGGAAGCCCAGCATCAATACTATCTGCTCAAAAGCCAACATCCAAACAGGAACAATCAGGCTTCTGAGACAGCAACAAACAGCGGTAAAAATGCACAAACACTATAATAGGCAATGATAATTAATAAGGATTGGTTCACCGCTGTAAGTACATGTTAAAAGTGCTGATGGCTTTGTTTTTAGGGTCTAATTTGCACTCCAAAAGCAAAGAGGGCAAAAACTCATCTTATTATACAAGAATACTTAATTGATTTATGTGGGATATTTGGTCATGTTGGACCAGCCAGGAAGCCTGTTGTATTAGTGCAAATGTATTCAACGTGCTTGTAAGCCATTATTATAATGCACACGTTTTAGTCAAGTGCAATGATATGCTGCACTATTTTACACAATGTCCCTAAAATCTGAATATCATACAAAAACAGCATCATTTTTAATCGATCAATTAATGATGAAAAAAGCTTCAACTTATATTCTGTTTTTGATTAATCGTTTAATGAGTGTAACTAATAAAAAAAATGACAACTCGGACCGCATAGAGTGACCGGAACTTTAAGTATGCATACACGGTTTCCGCACGGATGCTGCAATAGAGCGCACACGAGAGACGTAGGTGGGTGCCGAGTTCTTTGAGGTGGAGTTTTTTCAATTATTTATTCTTTATTAATGCACATTTGTTAAAAAGTACAATTTAAATGGGCCACGTATAAGAACAAAAAATATTTTCCATAAAATACACACTGAGGGTAGAAAGTCAGTTTTATCCAATGACTCGGTTAATTGAACAAACTCATCAATACTCCTTTACTAAAATAATTGGTAGTTGCGGCCCTATGTGATTTACATTTAAATTACTTAAGTAAATAAAAATGATCATTTAAAAAAGTAAAATGTATTTGTTTCCAAATAAACTAAATAAATCGTCTGTAATATAGAATATAAGTACAAAATGACTACAGTAGTTTTATGAAATAATGTACAACATTTACCTTGGAAAGCGGACTTCTATATGGTATCTCCTTCCAGCTATTTCTCCGTCAAACACACTATCAGCAGCTTCTTCTACTCAGTGGTCTAGTGGTTAGAGTGTCCGCCCTGAGATCGGTAGGTTGTGAGTTAAAATCCCGGCCGAGTCATACCAAAGACTATAAAAATGGGACCCATTAACTCCCTGCTTGGCACTCAGCATCACGGGTTGGAATTGGGGGTTAAATCACCAAAAATGATTCCCGGGCGCGGCACCGCTGCTGCCCACTGCTCCTCTCACCTCCCAGGGGGTGAATAAGGGGATGGGTTAAATGCAGAGGACAAATTTCACCACACCTAGTGTGTATGTGACAATCATTGGTACTTTAACTTCAACTTCATATTTTCATGAATACATGTCCGTCGTTTAGAAATGATTCTAAGGTCCTTCACTGGTGTTATTGACTCATTCTGCTTCAGTATGGTGCAGACACGCTCTGTCATGTTTTTGATGATTTCTTTCTTTAATTCAATGAAGATCACCCGCCTCTTCTCCTCAGCACTCTTCTCCACACTCACTTTCTTCGTCTCCATCCATTTTCTACCGCTTGTCCCTCTCGGGATCACAGCCTATCCCAGCTGCATTCGGGCGGAAGGCGGGGTACACCCTGGACAGTCACAACCTCATCACAGGGCCAACACAGATAGACAGACAGCATTCACACTCACATTCACACACTAGGGCCAATTTGGTGATGCCAATCAACCTATCCCCATGTGCATGTCTTTGGAGGTGGGAGGAAGCCGGAGGGAACTCACACAGTCACATTTCCATGGTTGGAAAAATAATGTTATGTCGCTCTCTTGCTATAAGATAATGCTAGCAAGTAAAACCTCATGTTTTGGCCGAATCTTTTGGAGTTCACTATGATATTTACCACGCAAACAAGTGGTGGGGAGGGTTTTAACCCCAATTTTTGAAACCCAAAGCACAATTAGAGACAGCTCTTTATTCCCTAGTGTCGCTTCACTAGTTATCAGTACAGGTGCTCTAATACAGGGGTGTCAAACGTAAGTCCTGCGGGCCTGAAAAGGTTTTATCCGGCCCGCGGCATGAGTTTGCCAAGTATAAAAATGAGCCAACATTTTTTAATGAAAGAAACTGCTGTTCTAAATGTGTCCACTAGATGTCGCAATAGCAATTCTTTGTAGATGCCAGAGGTGTGGACTCGAGTCACATGACTTGGACTCGAGTCAGAATCGAGTCATGAATTTGATGACTTTAGACTCGACTTGACAAAATGTAAAGAGACTTGCAACTCGACTTAGACTTTAACATCAATGACTTGTGACTTCACTTGGACTTGAGCCTTTTGACTTGACATGACTTGCTACTTTCCCCAAAACCTAAAGCTTAAAAAGTTATTTGGGAGCGCTCCGTAGCTTTCATTTTGTACGTGTCTGTCTATCAGCGTGTGTGCTGCGTGTCAGCGTGTGTGCTCTCAGTACAACAGCCAATCAAATTAGATCTACATTGTTTTCATCACACAGCATTCAGCCAATCAAATTGCAGGACAACCAATGAACAAGAGTTGTCAAACAACGCGCCAGTGAGAAAGATTAATACCAAAGTCGGTTTCGTTCGGGTATAAAAACTACGACTTGGTCAACAAAAAACGAATTGCCGTATGCGAATCACGCAGTTCGAATATTACAGACGGAGACGCAACAACTTCCAACTTCGTTCGACATTTGAAGTTGCACAAAGAAGGGTAAGTTTTGAATGTAAGCTAACGTTTATTGGCTAAGTAACATGACTTTTATTTGCTGTGTAGTTAAATCAGTGAGGCTGTAAACTCACTGCTAACGTCATAACCATAGACATCTTATAAGTAGACGCAGCATCGAGCGCTACTGCTTACTGGCGCAGACGAGACGCAGGGCCGCCATCTTGGAGTGGTGATCCGCTCCACTCAGTGCAATTCATTTGGCAGGAGCAATGAACTGTCAGCGCATTTAATTCATTTTACCTCACTGAATACCACTCATTTTCACACGCTTTTTTGTCATACGTGTAGCTATGATAACGGACACATGTTTTATTATTCATAGTTTGCTTAACAGTAATAGAATATTCTTATATGCTATAAGTGACCAGACGTCCGAGATCAAAACTGGGAATATAAGCCCAGAGAAGGGGGAAAAAAACGGTCAGCTATTTTTAAGTTGAAGAAACAATATAAATAGGTTATATATACATGCGTATATCCTATATAAACAATGTATGAATACATTAGATATCTATATATCTTATAGACCGTATCTCTGTTGCTGCAGCAGCAGAGAGTTTATTCTGTCTTGACACTTTGTATTGATATTTTGTATTACATTCTTCCCTTAAATGATAATGTTTACAGTGATTGTTATATATGTATTTTTTATGTATGTCGCTTTGGATAAAAGCGTCTGCCAAATACTTAAACATATATAAACACCTGAAAGTCTTTATATCAGCTAAAACCACCAATCTCTTTCACTGGATTCAGAATAAAACCAAATGCTGTCTTACCCAACAATGTTAGTATTTGAATATTGTTACTTGAAGACTTATTCCTGGTTACAATTATACTGATAAGAAAGTATTGTCTTATATTTTGCCTAAAATGAGAATGCATCATAATCAGTGGCGGCTGGTGAATTTTGTTTTAGGTGGGGCTGAAAGTTTGTAAACCAAACCCCTGTAGGGGCGTCATCCTCCCCCAGAAGATTTGTTTGTGATTTTCATACAAATATTGAAGATCTTTGCTCCTTCTTAACTCTGTGGTAATGTTATTTTCATAAAATACAACCAAAAGTACATTAATGTTAAATCTTACTTGTGAAAAGTAATCCCCCGATTCCTATTTTCAACAGTCCGCTCATTTGAGCAGGAAAACGCTGAACACCAAAAATATCTTTGTTTTCTACCTGTCAACTGGCAGTTTAGGCTGCTCGCCGGCTCCTCATCACCACTTCAAGATGCAATTTGCTCGCGTCACAGCAACCAATACTGCGTCTACTTAAAAGTTGTCTATGGTTATAACATAATTTCAAACACAGCAATATGTTGCGTCCACTGCAGTTTGCTTCCTTATTCATACTTTTTGTCAAGTGATTTTTTTAAGCAGGGTTGCATGAGGTACCTACACATAACGTTACGTTAGTCAATGTATCACACACAGTAACATAACGTTAGACAGCGGTCAGCAGCACCGCATATTTTAGCCACCTACAAAAAGACAAACATAGTCAAATAAAGGTCAGTTAAAATGTATACTATATTAAGAATATGTGTACATATTGCATAGGGCCCTGACATCTAAAAAGTACAACTCTGTTCATTGTTATGTTCATGTATTTGTTATGTTTTTCATGTGTACGCACACATAAACACACATACAGTATGAGATGAGATCAATGAGATAAGGTAAGAACAGAATAGAAACTGCTGTGGAACTAGTTACAATGCAATATGCCATGGAAATACAATGTTAACACTTTTGTACAAATAAGTACAGTTGCACTTGTTTTTGCAAATGTGTTTATTCTGTAAAGGAATGAGTTAAATGTTTAAAATTGTTTAAACTATTAAAATGACTGGTTAATAGTGCTATTATGAATTGCAATGTCAGTACTATTTTTTTTCCTGCTATTTAAAATGCACTTGTTTTAATAAATAAATACAGCGGTTTAAAAGCATACACAATCTGTGTAAAAATATTAGTCTGTGGTTAAAAGGACTTGAAAGGACTCGAAACTCAAAATGCAGGACTTGTGACTTGACTTGAGACTTTCCAGTCTTGACTTTGGACTTGACTCGGGACTTGCCTGTCTTGACTCGGGACTTGACTCGAGACTTGAGGGCAAAGACTTGAGACTTACTTGTGACTTGCAAAGCAATGACTTGGTCCCACCTCTGGTAGATGCTGCTACATATGTACAAAATAAACCACATGTTAGTGCACCAGTTGAGGAAAATTTAGCAAACTACATAAACAACATCCTGTAAATTGATTTTGATATTTTTTTATCTTGATAGATTGAAAATTATCACCAAGGAGTTGACTGATGAACATTGTCACATAATTTATTCAGAAAGTATAAATAATGACAAATAAAGATAGAATACTAATAACCACACCATGTAAGTGTAAAAAAAACATAATTTGAACATTGAATGTGCTTGTTCAATTTTTAAACAAAGAAAACAATCTGAAGTTGTCTTTATTTTTAAGTTATCGTGCCGTGATTTTACCAGTCCAGCACACTTGGGAGTGGATTTTTCTCCATGTGGCCCCCAATCTAAAATGAGTTTCACACCACTGCTCTAATATATAACTTCCAGAGAGCGACTCCGAAGCAGAGACGTTTCCCAGCGGGAACTTGATGTGGACCGGCACCGGGGTTCAGTGTGAAGACATATTCACTTTAGCACATCCGTACAAAAGCTTCAAGGAGTATGTGGAAGACAAGACCGAGGTGGGCAATGCGGTGATACCGGCAGCCATCCTCGCTGGTTACACGGGTGAGTCACTTGTGAGAGTCAAGATCCCGCTTGATTTTAGCTGACTGTTGATGGGTCCACAGGAAGTGGTCCCATTCAGCTGTGGCAGTTTTTACTGGAGCTGCTGACCGACCGCAGCTGTCAGTCATGTATCAGCTGGACAGGAGACGGCTGGGAGTTCAAGCTGACCGACCCGGATGAGGTAGAACCTGTTAGCTCACGCGGACCACAACTAAAGTGCACACGGTCAAAAGTGTTTCGTTGCTGCAGGTGGCGCTGCTCTGGGGTCGTAGGAAGCACAAGCCCAAGATGAACTACGAGAAGCTGAGCCGCGGCCTGCGCTACTACTACGACAAGAACATCATCCGCAAGACGGCGGGCAAGCGCTACGTCTACCGCTTTGTATGCAACCTGCAAGGGCTGCTGGGATACGAGCCAGGCGAGTTGCACGCCATGTTGGACATCAGCGCCAAGGCCCGCTAACGAACACGTGAGCGCGAGCAGCATTGTCACTTTACATACACATCAGCTATGTGCACATGGACACATTTAATCGGGTTAAGAGCCTAACCGGAATAAAAATGCTTCATGTAAACATGCCATTCGGAATATTATGACCCGATCACGGACATTCGAATCAAAATTTCATTCTAAACGAGACGGGTGGTTTATCCCGAAAGTCATTCGGATTGTAGCGCTTCAAAACACATCTTCCGTTACTTTTTGTGCCACAGTGGTGTTCGGCGATGGATTCCTATAACCTGCACTCAATCCACTCGCTGCATGTTCCTTTTGATCAGAGGGAGAAGACACTTTGTCAGACACTCTTTTCAATATTCCACCTGTCACATTTATTTGCATCAACACAAAGACATATACTTACAGAGCCTCTCTGGGTTGTTGTCGACACAACACCAACTTTTGCTGGATCGTGTGTGGGCAAGCACTTCGACAGTCAAATTTTGTTTCGGATGACTTTCTCTGTCTCTTTATTGATGACTTTACATGTCTCGTCTGAGCATAGTGCTGACCAGTGATTTAACCAAACAGATTTGATCAGTGACAAAGCAAAATCCATTACAGTCTATTGAAGAACAAAATTTGCCTGTCTAATTCCTGTTTCCTCTATACTGATACTAGATCAGGGGTGTCAAACTTATGGCGGATGAGTTTGTCAGGTATAAAAATGAGCCTAAATGTTTTAATTAAAGAAACCGCTGTTCTAAATGTGTCCACTACATGTCACAATGGCAATTCTTTGTATCTTTGTAGATGATGCTACATATGTAAAAAACAACAACACTTGTTAGTGCACCAGTCGAGGAAAATGAGCAAACTACATAAATAACATCCTGTAATTTGATTTTGATATTTTTTTATCTTGATAGATTGAAAATGAACACCAATCAGTTGACTGATGAACATTAACACACAACTCATTCAGAAAGTAAAAATAACGACAAATAAAGATAGAATACAATTAACCGCAACATGTAAGTGTAAAAAAAACTCAACAACATTGTGATTTGTAAATTTTTAGAATGTGCTTGTTCTATTTTTAAACAAAGAAAACAATCTGAAGTTGTCTTTACTTTCGAGTTATCGTGCCGTGATTGGACCGGCCTACTTGAGAGTAGATTATTGTCCATGTGGCCCCCGAGCTAAAATGAGTTTGACACCGCTGTACTAGATACTGCACATCAAACTAAAAGTTAGTCAAAGGTCTGTGCAGCAGCTTAGCCATTGTTCAAAGTCAGGTCATAAGTTTCAACAGAAGTTCATCTCACGTGTAATCAGAGGCATATTATCTTTAAAACTAATCTTTATAATGCATTAATATTTAATGGGCAGTCCTTAAAGGCAACAATGGTAACAGTGGTAGATACATGTTTTTAACAGCCTCCATATTGAACAACCTTTAAGTGATGTCAACGTTTACATGGATTTTTAAAGCATGATAAAAAGGCAAGTGCCCACACTGATTTAATTTTACAAGTCAGTGAACAAGGTGTTACACACACAGCGAGCGAGTGTGCTAGGATTACTTCCACCACTTTCACTAATGGAAGACAGGAGAGTCTTTGTCCTGGTGGCCGAGTGTAGGTTATGTCGATTGGACAATTTTGCGGCAATAAAATCAACATAATTTGTCATACAAATTCACGGCACACGCACCGAACGCTGGCATACTCGGCTGCACACCTAATACTCCGTGAAGAGTGTGATAAACAATCTTGTGCACACACATTGACCTGTGCATTTATATTAAAGTACATATATGAAGGATTTAAAATCAATTCCATAAGAATTGGCAACACTAGATTGGCCTAATGTGTGAATGTTGTCTATTTGTGTTGGCCCTGCGATGAGGTGGCGACTTGTCAAGGGTGTACCCCGATCCCAAGAGGGACAAGTGGTAGAAAATGGATGGATGGATGAATTCAAAGATGTAAAACATTTACTATATAAACAAAATACCTATTCCTCTCAAATAGGGTTCACAAATCTGTCTAAATCTGTGCCAAGATAATCTATCCCACCTCACAGGTGTGGCATATCAAGATGCTGATTAAACAGCATGATTATTGCACAGGTGTGCCTTAGGCTGCCCACAATAAAAGGCTACACTGAAATGTGCAGTTTTGCTTTATTGGGCTCTTGGGGGGGGGGTAAGAAAAGCAGTCAGTATCTGGTGTGACCACCATTTGCCTCACGCAGTGCAACACATCTCCTTCGCATAGAGTTGATCAGGTTGTTGATTGTGGCCTGTGGAATGTTGGTCCACTCTTCAATGGCAGGAACTTTAACACGCTGTTGTGTACGCCGATGCACAGCATACAAAACATGCTCAATGGGTGACATCTCCGGTGAGTATGCTGGCCATGCAAGAAACGGGATGTTTTCAGCTTCCAGGAAATGTGTACAGATCCTTGCAACATGGGGCTGTGCATTGTCATGCTGCAACATGAGGTGATGGTCTCGGGTGAATGGCA
This sequence comes from Entelurus aequoreus, assembly GCF_033978785.1. Classification (NCBI taxonomy): domain Eukaryota; kingdom Metazoa; phylum Chordata; class Actinopteri; order Syngnathiformes; family Syngnathidae; genus Entelurus; species Entelurus aequoreus. Next base: position 19,753,457 of record NC_084742.1, on the reverse strand, counting down.
CAACAATGGGTCTTGTCACGGTATCTCAGCGCATTCAAATTGCCATCAATAAAATGCACTTGCGTTCGTTGTCCATAACATACACCTGCCCATACCATAACCCCACTATGGGGCACTCGATTCACGTTGACCTCAGCAAACCGCTCTCCCACACAACGCCACATATGCTGTCTGCCATCTGGCCTGAACAGGGAAAACCGGGATTCATCCGTGAAGAGACCACCTCTCCAACGTACCAGACGCCATCGAATGTGAGCATTTGTCCACTCAAGTTCGTTAAAACGACGAACTGCAGTCAGGTCGAGACCCCGATGAGTACGACAAACATGCAGATGAGCTTCCCAGAGACGGTTTCTCAGTTTGTGCAGAATCTATTTGGTTATGTAAACCAATTGTTGCAGCAGCTGTCCGGGTGGCTGGTCTCAGACGATCATGGAGGAGCACCTGCTGGATGTGGAGGTCTTGGGCTTGTGTGGTTACATGTGGTCTGCGGTTGTGAGGCCGTTAGGATGTACTGCCAAATTCTCTGATACGCCTTTGGACACAGCTTATGGTAGACAAATGAACATTCAATTCACGGCCAACAGCTCTGGTAGACATCCCTGCAGTCAGCATGCCGACTGCATGCTCCCTCTAAACTTGCAACATCTGTAGCATTGTGCTGTGTGATAAAACTGCACATTTTAGAGTGGCCTTTTATTGTGGGCAGCCTAAGGCACACCTGTGCAATAATCATGCTGTTTAATCAGCATCCAAATATGCCACACCTGTGAGTTGGGATGGATTTTCTTGGCAAAGAAAAAATGCTCACTAACACAGTGACTGATTTGTGAAAAGTATTTCAGAGGAATATGTATTTTGTGTATATGGTAAAAGTTTTAGATCTTTCTCATGAAAAATGAGGGCAAAAACAAAAGTGTTGCGATTATATTTTTATCACAGGAAGATAGGCAAATTATGTTTTAATTATGTTAAATTTGTTATTTTGCACTGATAAGGTAATTGAACAATTTATTTCCCATTAATTAGTTTTAGTACAAAACATGCATCAAATACAATTCAAGGTTGCTTAAAAATAGCATTAAAACATTTTTGTTATGTGAAATTCTCCTTGGAGCCCCAATTTAGCCCTGCTCAACTTATATGTGAATTCGGGCTACACAAAAAATAGAAAAGAAACTGCAACCTTGACTCAACCTGCAACCTGCAAATTTCTAAATGGTATTGATTTCATAAAAAAATACAGGGGTACTTCAACTAAAGAGTGCCCAAACGTAAGTGTTTTGAGATAAGAGCTGTCTCTCGACTAATTGTTATGCTTTAAGTTGCCAGCAATGTGAATTACAAGCATCCCAGTCATTGGTTGGCGTAACAAATGTCCCATTTAACACCGTGAGATCTGCGCAAAACATCTGGTCTTACAGCAGGGGTCTCAAACTCAATTTCACCTCGGGCCACTGGATGCAGAAACTGGGTGAGGCTGGGCCGCAAGAAAAGCTTTCTTAAAAAAAACTAACATGCACTTTTTAATGAATTCACCTTCTTTGAATGGCTATCCCGCCCTAGCAACATCAATCAATCAATCAATCAATGTTTATTTATATAGCCCTAAATCACAAGTGTCTCAAAGGGCTGATACTTGCCAACCCTCCCGAATTTCAGTGCCCCTCCCGACAATCTCCCGGGGCAACCATTCTCCCGAATTTGTCCCGATTTTCACCCTGACAACAATATTATGGGCGTGCCGTGATAGCACTGCCTTTAACGTCCTCTACAACCTGTTGTCGCGTCCGCTTTTTCACCATACAAACCGTGCCGGCCCAGTCACATGTTGTATGCTGCTTCTGCAGACACACGTAAGTGACTGCAAGACCTACTTGATCAACAGCCATACAGGTCACACTGAGGGTGGCTGTATGAACAAGTTTAACACTGTTACAAATATGCGCCACACTGTGAACCCGCACCAAACAAGAATGGCAAACACATTTCGGGAGAACATCCGCACCGTAACACAACATAAACAGAACAAATACCCAGAACACCTTGCAGCCCTAATTCTTCCGAGCTACAATATACACCCCCGCTACCACCCAACCCCGCCCACCTCAACCGACGCACGGAGGGGGGGGGGGGGGGGGTTGATGTGTGGGGGGCGGGGTTTGGTGGTAGCGGGGGTGTATATTGTAGCCCGGAAGAGTTAGGGCTGCATGGGATTCTGGGTATTTGTTCTGTTGTGTTTATGTTGTGTTACGGTGCTGATGTTCTCCCGAAATGTGTTTGTCATTCTTCTTTGGTGTGGGTTCACAGTGTGGCGCATATTTGTAACAGTGTTAAAGGCCTACTGAAACCCACTACTACCGACCACGCAGTCTGATAGTTTATATATCAATGATGAAATCTTAACATTGCAACACATGCCAATACGGCCGGGTTAACTTATAAAGTGCAATTTTAAATATCCCGGCAAACTTCCGGCTGAAAACGTTTCGATATGATGATGTTTGCGCGTGACGTCAACAGTTGAAGCGGAAGTAATCGGAGCCCATTGAATCCAATACAAAAAGCTGTTTTCATCACAAAATTCCACAGTATTCTGGACATCTGTGTTGGTGAATCTTTTGCAATTTGTTTAATGAACAATGGAGACTGCAAAGAAGAAATTTGTAGGTGGGATCGGTGTATTAGCGGCTGGCTGTAGTAACACAACCAGGAGGACTTACTTGGATAGCAGACGCGCTAGCCGACGCTAGCCGACGCTAGCCGCCGACCGCACGGATGATCGGGTGAAGTCCTTCGTCCTTCCGTCGATCGCTGGAACGCAGGTGAGCACGGGTGTTGATGAGCAGATGAGGGCTGGCTGGCGTAGGTGGAGCGCCAATGTTTTTATCATAGCTCTGTGAGGTACCGTTGCTAAATTAGCTTCAATGGCGTCGTTAGCAACAGCATTGTTAAGCTTCGCCAGGCTGGAAAGCATTAACCGTGTATTTACATGTCCATGGCTTAACAGTATTGTTGATTTTCTGTCTATCCTTCCAGTCAGGGGTTTATTTCTTTTGTTTATATCTGCATTTGAGCCCGATGCTATCACGTTAGCTCCGTAGCTAAAGTGTTTCGCCGATGTATTGTCGTGGAGATAAAAGTCACTGTGAATGTCCATTTTGCGTTCTCGACTCTCATTTTCAAGAGGATATAGTATCCGAGGTGGTTTAAAATACAAATCCGTGATCCACAATAGAAAAAGGAGAGAGTGTGGAATCCAATGAGCCCTTGTACCTAAGTTACGGTCAGAGCGAAAAAAGATACGTTCTGCACTGCACGCTAGTCCTTCACTTTCATGTTCCTCATCCACAAATCTTTCATCCTCGCTCAAATTAATGGGGTAATCTTCGCTTTCTCGGTCCGAATCTCTCTCGCTGCTGGTGTAAACAATGTGCAGATGTGAGCAGCCCTTCCTCCGGTGTCGTCACGCTACTTCCGGTAGGGGCAAGGCTTTTTTTTATCAGAGACCAAAAGTTGCGAACTTTATCGTCGTTGTTCTATACTAAATCCTTTCAGCAAAAATATGGCAATATCGCGAAATGATCAAGTATGACACATAGAATGGATCTGCTATCCCCGTTTAAATAAAAAAAATTAATTTCAGTAGGCCTTTAAAGTTGTTTATACGGCCAGCCTCAGTGTGACCTGTATGGCTGTTGACCAAGTATGTCTTGCAGTCACTTACGTGTGTGTGTACAGAAGCCAAATACAACATATGACTGGGCTGGCACGCTGTTTGTACAGGTTGTAGAGGGCGCTAAGGCAGTGCTATCACGGCACGCCCTTAATATTGTTGTTTGGGTGAAAATCGGCAGACATTCGAGAGAATGGTTGCCCTGTAATTCGGGAGTCTCCCGGAAAAATCGGGAGGGTTGGAAGTATGACGCTGTCAAGCGGCATTCATATAAAACTTGCAGGCCGCACTAACATAAAATTTTCATACTAAGGTGCGGGCCGCAATTGGCCCCCGGGCCGCATGTCTGAGACCACTGTCTTACACCATTAGCTTATAGCTAGATTGTTTTCCAACTATTGGAACGAGGAAAGTGAGTGTGAATGACAGTGCTGAGAAGAAGAGGACAAAATTCATTGAAATAAAGACATAAATCATCAAAACATGACCGTGCGTGTCGCCAACTTAGCGAAGCAATTCGAGCGTATCACTAATAGTTTGCATCATGCTGAAATAGAATGAGTCCAACACAAGCCAAGAATATTAAAATATTATTTAAACGGCAGACATTTATCCATGAAAATGTTGTGGATGTTGTGTTTGATGGAGAAGCAGCTGTAAGGAGATACTGTGTTGTACAATATTATTACATCATTTCATAAAACTACTGCAGTTATTGTTTTTATATAATATTTCTTATCTAAAAGTTTTTTACTTTTTAAAAATATTTTATATGTTGTAATTGTGCTGTTTTGGAGAGGCAGAGCATCAACTAAATTGATTTCAATTCATTTCAACGGGAGATGTTGATTTGAGATACAAGTGTTTTGCATTAAGAGCTCCATAGAACCAATACAAGCTGCATCACAAAATTATATTTTACTCAAGAACTCATGCTGCACTGTCGTTAGCGTGACTGCCCATATTTGCTCCTCGCTCTACTCGACCCCCAGCAAGCCACGCTGGCCAAAGTGAGTTGGATCTGCTGCCCTGGATGGCGAGGCACTTTTGCTATTATTTATCAGCTATCAGGAGACACAATCATTAATTAATTGACTTTTCTTTATTCAGGCACAAATGTATTTTTGAGTGAGTCTGTTATTTTTTGACTTGATGGATTATTTTGTCTTTCTATTCATTTCTATAAAAAACTATGTTATGTTTTTGACTTGATGGATTATTTTGTCTTTCTATTCATTTCTATAAAAAACAAGTTCCCTATCAACTGTCCCTCTGCGACTTCCCATAATGAACGGCAGTAAGACCATTAGAATTTTTATTTTTTTTAAAAGCAGAACAAGACAATGAGAAGTCCAACAACAATGATAACAAAAAAAGTAAATTATTTCCAACCAAAACACATTGCCCCAACATTGGCTGTCTTTTCAGCAAGAAAATTGGGATTCCCATGTTTTGCAGAACCATGCAGACCTTGTTTGAAACTTGCCATCTTTGACTTGGAGACAGCCTCAAATCTCCACTGCAACATTCTGACGTGTTTGAACCCTGTGCATTTATTTGATGGTTGTATGTTTCAAAAACATGTTTTGAACCGTAATTAAGATGATGAATTGAACATTGTTTTTGTTTTGTTTTTTACCTGATGTGGTAAATTCCAGTAATTAATTTGCATAATTGTATACTCACAGTAAATTACCGGCTAATAATTACATTACTTTCACGTTAAATATGTAAAACAGGCACTTAACTGTGTTACAACAAGGCACTGTAATTAGCTGTAAAATCACAGTTCTGATAGTTTTAAGCTTTATTGTAATCAATCGTAAAATCACAGTCACGCAGTTTAAGTAAAATACTATAAATATTATTGTGAAAGTAATGAGATTATTCACCAGCAATTTGCTGTGGATTTACAATGAAAATGTTTACATTGTACTTAATAACTTGGATTAAAATGCTGTGAGTGACTGCAGCGGCGTCATCAAACCTCAGATGGCCGACTGTGAAATCAATAGATCCCTAAGAGGAGCTCCTGGCCGAACAAAGTACACAAGGCTAATGCGTTGCACAGGCAGGGGGTCGTCTGTCCACTATTAGGGACACCTCTGCTCGGTTTAACAAGTGCACTACGCAGTGAAGTGTTCATCTACTTGATATTCAGCAGTCATTGCTTGGTTTTCACTTTGATTCAAATGCTATTGTTGGTTAATGTTCTATTCACACACATGCATGTGAAGTTTTATTTGGACTCCGGAGGTTTTGTGCTTTTTTTGCATTGTTTGCGTCCACTAACACTGGATGCAACCTTTAAAAGCCCTAGAAGTGTTTGTTTTATACTTTAATCCTCTTACTGTTTTCCATAAAATTTTAAATTGTTTCGCACATTAAAAAAACAATGACAGGATTCAGTGTTGCACTTACAAAAACGCTGGAGCACTCTTTCCCCCCCTGCAGTTAGCGCCATCAATTTACTTTCAATATACTTTTCTAATTTTACAATTTAAGCAGAGAAAAAAAATTAGCAAATATGTGAGGGAGCAAATGCTGGACCGCCAATATAAGGAACTGATACATATTATCTTAAAACCAGAAAAAAGGGAAAACAGGACATTGAAATATATTTCTATAGTCTGCACATAATCAACTGATGGGACGGGCACTTGTTTGTTTTATGTATGTAATGCATCACATTACATGTCTGGGTCATTTTGGCTGCTGTTTCTCCCACTGTTCTGGGGTGAGGGTCTTTTGTTCAAAGGCGTGGATGTCTTTCAGTTCCTCCGCTAAGCAGCTATTCACCATCCTGTTAACAGATACATTTGTTAATGTCACGTGACAGCAGCACTCATGCACTGTGCAGTCATATTGCACAAATACTGTTGTGTTTATCAAAATAAAAGTTTAAGGTTGATATTGTGATATGCTTTTTCAAACGCTGGTTTAGTGTGGCTGAAACGGGGCTGAAGCTAAATAATTATTTGTTCAAGGGGTTAAACGACTTTGTGTAGACATGGCCTTAGAGGCATATATATATATATAAGCGATCATTAATTATTTTTTTTATTATTATTTATTTATTTTTAAATGGGATGGAGTGGACTTATACACTATTAAGAAAAAATATTTTTGAAAGATTTAAACCATACATCATCAGCAAGGCGTTACTGCTCGCTACAGCCTCACTTCATTTGACACTCACACGAATTTAGAGAAGAAACTATTGGAGGCACATCACGTTGTTACATCTGGAGTGGTCCACTAATCCATGAAAGTAACGTATTTGATTAAAATAACGAGTGCCGTAGTGCTGAGAAAAAATATTTTTGCTTCAAATATTAGTCCCATCCACAATTCATGTCTGCAGTTGTTTTTATAGTGTGAAGTTCATATTTGGTCTTATTTAGCTTTAGATGTCCCTGTTGTTCAGCAATGTTTGCTACCAATATCAAGATTCCGTATATGCTGTTGAGAGATTTATTCATCTAGTTTATTAATACTGTTAAGGATATTTTCTTGATGCTAACAAATATCACCAAAGACACTTTGTGGTCATCCCTGTCGACATTTGACTTTCCTGCAAAACAACTAGGATTTTAGTTTCCGTTATGAAAATAGACAATGGACATACGGTGGATTGAACCAACAATTACAACATTTATGACAATGGTTTATTTGCACAAGCAGGTCTTCGAAGTTATATTATATAGCAACCACAAAAGAACACAAACTAATGCGTTCTCTTGTCCATTCTTTACGTTTAGTTCTGCTCTCAAACACTACTAATATAGTAGAGAATAAACTCGATTGCATCACAGAGTTTCTCAAACAAATCAAATGTTCTAACAAACATTATACAAAGTGATCGCTGCAGACACAAGCATGTCCGATTGCATTCCACCACATATTGAAAGTGATATTTCTAAGAGCCATTTTCTTCGATGTACTTTTGTTTTTTCCCTGACTTTATTACCTTTATGAGCACTTCTTTCGGGACTCTGTCTCTCTATTTGAACGACTGAAACACCCAAGAGCAGAACAGAAATATGGCATTTTCTATTCAAACTCTACATGCACTCATTTCAATGCTACGCTCAAGCCGGTTGACCATCATGTGAATTAAGCCGCGAAGAAGAAAAATGGATGTGATGTGATATGCAACCCAGCAATATAAAGAGGATGAATACGTTCCAAGGCACCTCTGCAAATGGTGAAAAAGCACAGATAAAGGTTACACCCATAAAAATTGCTAAATGTCTATTTTTTATCATCTAATTTGTTTATATTATATGATTCTCTTGGTTTTGTTTTTTTTACACATTTTTTAAACAACATTTAGCAATTAAGCAATTATAGAACACAGTAATGCACTTAAATGGCCACTCTGTGATTTGTGTGTAGGCTATGTTGTAGTACCTGTGTCTCTGTAATAATGGCTTGCCCTCAAATTGGGTGGAAACCACAAGCACTTTAAAGCTGGTTGCACATCTATTGGGTGATGTGTCCTCCACGTCCTGGAGAACACAAGACAAGTGATCAGCACCAAATGTGATATGTAATAGTAATACATAAAATGTTCTCATGGCATTCCATCGATCGCATCTGGACTGTTCAGTTTGTCTTAGAAGACGTTACGCCTCATGTAGGCTTCATCAGCTCATAGACTGGTCAGATCTAGTTCAGAAGCTGGCGCCAAAACCCCAACTATTTATCATTCAACACAAAGAGTGTGGGGCCCGGGCAAGGATGGTTCCGCCCCATGGTAGTGATTGTAGCATGTTATGTGGGTGATTCTAGTGAGTCTAACAATTGATTTTGGGATGGTAGTGGTCGTTTCACAGTAATTGTTTTGCCATACAATACCTTAATGCTAACAAGGGGGATTTACTGACATTGGCATTGACTAAAGGGTTGCTCTTTTGCATCTCAACAGTTGTTTTTTCACTACAATAGGGCCAAACCCTTCTTGCACACCCCTCCTTGTGTTGAACGATAAATAGTTGGGGTTTTGGCACGAGCATCTACACGAGATCTAACCAATCTAAGTCTATGAGCATGAACTGATGAAGCCTACTTGAATGAGAGGCGAAACGTCTTATTTAAAAAAAATAATCTGATTAATCACACTTTTAAATTTGGATCAGTCATGAATAATCACAGGTTGTTAGTTGCTGGCATAATTTAAAATAACTTGAAAAAGAGCCTAATATTTGTCTATGGATGTTCTCATTCATCCAGGTCATTGTCATCTCAGGGCATTCAATCGATCGCAACTGGACTGTTTGGATTGTCTGAGAAGACGTTTCGCCTCTCATCGTTGTAAGCTTCATCAGTTCATGCTCATAAGACCTAGATTTTGTCTAACGGCTGGTGCCGATAGCTCAGTCGGCCTCATTAGTTCATGCTCATAGACTTAGATTGGTCAGATCTAGTCTGGCGACTGGTGCCAAAACCCCAAATAATAATACTCCCAAACCTGGAAGGTGTGCCTAGGCAAGAATGGTTTCGCCCTATCGTAGTGAGAAAAACAACTGCTAAGATGCAAACAAACAATCCTAACTGTCAAAGCCAGCGACAGTCGTTGAAGTGTAATTTCCCCTCGTTAGCATTCAGGTATTGTGTGGCAGAACGATCGCTGTGGATCGACTACTACCAGTCCAAAGTAGTCGGAATCATTCTATTCAGTTGTAAACACATTGCACTGTAGTCACCTTCTGTGACCAGAATGTTTCTAACTCCTGTTATTTGTAGGAGGCTAAATTGCAGAGTCTCTTGGGAATGGTTGAAAGGACACCTCTTCTGTTCAGGGATGTTTTTTCAACCTTGACATAGATAGCTTCCCTCACTCCTCTTTCGTACCATCTGGCCTGCCTTTCCAGAATGTGTACTTTTTTTTGTTTGTCTGTTTGTATTAACAATGGCAGCACTCTGGTGTCTCAAGATGGCCATCTTCTCAAGGACTGTTACTGTTTTGGCCCCTGGATTCCCACCCCCTCCTTTGAAAAGACTCGCTACCACCTTCGTGAGAACCCAATCTGGCCCTAAAGATGCCATCCTGGCAAGGTCTATATATAAGAACAGCAAACAATTTGTGATGGCGACTCACTTTTGGGCAGAAGCTGGCCAGTGGATCTTACGTACGCAGCCGGTGAGGCTTCTGCAGGTGAGAGACCAGTGCTGTAACATATAACTGTGGCCTGTTTGAATAAATTGATTGATTGATTGAAACTTTTATTAGTAGATTGCACAGTACAGTACATATTCCGTACAATTGACCACTAAATGGTAACACCCGAATAAGTTTTTCAACTTGTTTAAGTCGGGGTCCACTTAAATTGATTCATGATACAGATATATACCATCATCATAATACAGTCATCACACAAGATAATCATCAGAGTACATACATATAATTATTTACATTATTTACAATCTGGTGTGTGGGATGTGGAGGGGGGGTAGGTTTGGTTGATATCAACACTTCAGTCATCAACAATTGCATCATCAGAGAAATGGACATTGGAACAGTGTAGGACTGACTTGGTAGGATATGTACAGCAAGTAGTTGACATATTGAGAGAGAGAGAGATCAGAAAGCATAAGAATAAGTATCTACATTTTATTATTTACAAAACGGGGAGGTAGGATGTGGAAGGGAGGGTGTTAGTCTAGGGTTGAAGTTGCCTGGAGGTGTTCTTTTAGTGTGGTTTTGAAGGAGGATAGAGATGCCCTTTCTTTTACACCTGTTGGGAGTGCATTCCATATTGATGTGGCATAGAAAGAGAATGAGTTAAGACCTTTGTTAGATCGGAATCTGGGTTTAACGTGGTTAGTGGAGCTCCCCCTGGTGTTGTGGTTATGGCGGTCATTTACGTTAAGGAAGTAGTTTGACATGTACTTAGGTATCAGGGAGGTGTAGCGGATTTTATAGACTAGGCTCAGTGCAAGTTGTTTTACTCTGTCCTCCACCCTGAGCCAGCCCACTTTGGAGAAGTGGGTAGGAGTGAGGTGGGATCTGGGGTGGAGGTCTAGAAGTAATCTGACTAGCTTGTTCTGGGATGTTTGGAGTCTAGATTTGAAGGTTTTGGAGGTGCTAGGGTACCAGGAGGTGCATACGTAATCGAAAAAGGGTTGAACGAGAGTTCCCGCTAGAATCTTCATGGTGCTTTTGTTGACCAGTGAGGAGATTCTATAGAGAAATCTCGTTCGTTGGTTGACCTTTTTGATTACCTTAGTTGCCATTTTATCACAGGAAAGATTAGCCTCTAGAATGGAACCTAGGTAGGTGACCTCATCTTTCCTGGTGATAACAATGTCACCCACTTTTATAGTGAAGTCACTGACTTTTAAGGTTGATGTGGGACCCAAATAGGATGGATTCCGTTTTACCCAAGTGTATGGATAGCTTATTGTCAGCGAGCCAGGTGAAAATTCTACAGAGTTCAGCACTGAGGATTTTCTCCACCTGTGACTTGTTGAAAGACCTGGCCTCTGATTGTTTAATCGAAGAACGCGAGTAGAGTCTGATAAGGTAAAGGAATGTATGGTCAAACTATATTGCAGGATTAATCCACTTAAATGATTAATGCAATATTTTTGTGTGATTAATCACATCAGTTAACTCGTTAATTTTGAAAGCCCTATTCCTAAAATTAACTGAACAATACACTTGCAATCCACTGAATGCCCTGAGAATACAATGATGAATGAGAACATCCATAGATAAAATGACACATTGAATGACAATCATGCTAATAACAAACAACACACAGAAACCTACCACGTGTTCAGCCGTAAGCTCTTTTTTAAGTTTGTCCCGGATATGATCAGAGGTTACGGCCATTTCTAGAACAACAAAACAAGCGATGATAGAAAAAGTAAATTGATTATTTTAGTTTAAAATGGACCATCTCCCTGCATAAACAGCTGATTCACAATGCGTTTTGCTAGCCAAACCAGAACCGAAAGTACACGTTTCCCCATACCCCCATTTTAACTCTTCATCCTTGGTTTGATTTAAAGCATAAACCTAATTAAACACATTATATATTTAAAAACAAACATATTGTACATACGGAAGATTGTATGTCCTGATAATTCTTGTATTTCCTGTACGCGAGTTTAGAAACCTAGCGCAGAGTAGGTCTGACCACGCCCCGCGTTCCCCAGACGGCCCAGAGCTCATTTGATTGGTCGCTGCAAAGTCATTTCTTCTTCTTCTAGCTACTATCGGCTGATTTCTCATGCAGTGCGCCACTTTTGCCCCCATCGGTCGCTGAGGGAAAATGACTCGCTGTCGTGTTCAATATGACACCTGCTGAATGAAGGAAGCATTCGTAAGGTAACGATGTGATGAAAAGTTGACACTCGCCAGTCGTCATCATGCCAAATGTACACACTACCAGCAGCCAGGAAGCAGGAACATCCACTTTTAGGGGTAGGTTAGACCATGATATTAATACTGTTAAATAGGATTAAATTGTGATTGCCAACTGCATGCTCTAGTACAGTGTTTTTCAACCTTTTTTGAGCCGAGGCACATTTTTTCCGTTGAAAAAATCCGGAGGCACACCACCAGCAGAAATCATTAAAAAACTAAACTCCGTTGACAGTAAAAAGTTGTTGTCGCAATTGTTGGATACGACTTTAAACCATAACCAAGCATGCATCAATATAGCTCTTGTCTCAAAGTAGGTGTACTGTCACCACCTGTCACATCACGCCGTGACTTATTTTTTTTTTTTTGCTGTTTTCCTGTGTGTAGTGTTTTAGTTCTTGTCTTGCGCTCCTATTTTGGTGGCTTTTTCTCTTTTTTGGTATTTTCCTGTAGCAGTTTAATGTCTTCCTTTGAGTGATATTTACCGCATCTACTTTGTTTTAGCAATCAGTTGTTTTTATCCGGATGTACATTGTGGACGGCGTCTTTGCTCCACAGTAAGTCTTTGCTGTCGTCCAGCATTATGTTTTTGTTTATTTTGTTGCCAGTTCAGTTTTAGTTTTGTTCTGCATAGCCTTCCCTAAGCTTCAATGCCTTTTCTTTGGGGCACTCACCTTTTGTTTATTTTTGGTTTAAGCATTAGATACCTTTTTACCTACACACTGCCTCCCGCTGTTCCCCGACATTTACAAAGCAATCAGCTAGCGGCTGCCACCTACTGATATAGAAGAGTATTACACGGTTACTCTGCCGAGCTCTAGACAGCACCGACACTCAAGAACAACACGTCATTTGCAAACTATAATTACTGGTTTGCAAAAAATATTTTTAACCCAAATAGGTGAAATTAGATAATCTACCATGGCACACCAGACTGTATCGCACAGCTCACCAGTACGCCGCGGCACAGTAGTTGAAAAACACTGCTCTAGTAGTCTATGCTAATGCTATGTGGCCCTTTGTTGTGAAAACTTCTTCACAAGCTTTAATGCTGTTTTCCCTCACAAACTATTTGGAACCCTGATGATTGAAGTTAGTTCCACAGGCAGTTGATATGTGGTGCTTAAACAATATAGGTCATCAAACGTTAGACATTCACTAAGATTTCTGTGAGGAAAAACTACAGATTTCGGCCATTTTGCAAGTTATGCATGTAATCTACGAATAAAAGGAGAGTTGCGGTTTTTTTGTGTTTTTTTGTTTGTTTTGTTTTTAATTTTATAAACCTTTATTTATAATATGCAACATTTACAAACAATTGAGAAATAATAATCAAAATAAGTACAAAAACAGTACAAAACAGCGAGGGGCTCACACAAGTTCAGTAAATAATTTTAATTTGGAACACAGCATCATCGTTTTCACAGCTTGTTGGTTATTAGATGTAGAGAGTGTTTTAACGTAGAGTTCTAATTCTTTTTTGAAGGCAAAAAAAACAGGTCGGGTATTGAGAAACTAACATTTACGAATATAAAACTTAGCCAATAGTATAATGAGGTTGCAAAGGTAGAGTTGTGTTTCCTTCAGTACTCAAGGCACAAGCGAGAGACTTTGCAGCGGCCAATCAAATGAGCTCCGGGGAGCGCGGGGCGTGGTCATCCCTGCTCTGCGCAAGTGTTCCTAAACTCGCTGCGGGGTCTGTAGTTCGCCTGACATTTTTCAACGTGGGTGAAGTTTAAATCAGAAATTCGTGAACATAAACATACATGGTGGACTTAAAACGGCTGGGAGATTTGTTCATTATCCTTAATTATTCCAACGTTTATTAGTACTCGAAAAAAAAATATTTTGTTTCCTCATTATCATCAGGCAGTTTCACGGACTACTAAGTAGGAGTGTCGTTTGAACGTTTCCATAATCAGCGACAGTTTTAAACGGTCGGCACAATGTTATGGTCGTGTCTATGCTGGTGTCACTCTGTTAGGCTTTGCCACAAAAAGTGACAATATTCGGACAACTCAGCTGTTGCATATTTTCAAATCGTTGCCTCGATGACGTTTTGTGCTGGGATTTAGTGTAGTTCCCCCCCGCCGCAGCAATGGTTGCTGAGGTGGAGAGCTTCTATGGCGTGTATATGCTCTACTGCCTCAACCCTAAATTTAAAGGGAGAATATACATTGGCTTCACGGTGAATCCTGAGCGCAGGATTGTACAACACAATGCTGGACGACACAAAGGAGGAGCAAAGAGGACTAGTGGGAGAGGACCATGGTATTGTGCACCTTTCTACTGTTTTATGTACGTTACTAATGATCACTGATATCGCTGATATTCTGCATGCTGTCCTTTGTTTTTGTTTAGGGAGATGGTCCTCATCATACATGGTTTTCCTTCTGACATTGCTGCCTTGAGAGTAAGTGAATTTGTGTTAAGTTACATGGAGATTAGTCAAGCATCGTTAATTGCAATGTTATGACAGAAGCCATTCGAATAAATGAAACTTGCTCAAAGTTACAAACATGTAAGAACACCAGCTTATGGTAGCTTATGTTACCATCCATCCATTTTTCTACCTCTTGTCCCGTTCGGGGTGGCAGGGGGTGCTGGAGCCTATCCCAGCTGCATTCGGGCGGAAGGCGGGTTACACCTTGGACAAGTCGCCACCTCACCGCAGGGCCAACACAGATAGATAGACAGACAACATTCACACCCACATTCATTCACTAGGGCCAATTTAGTGTTGCCAATCAACCTATCCCCAGGTGCATGTCTTTGGAGGTGGGAGGAAGCCGGAGTACCCGGAGGGAACCCACGCAGTCACAGGGAGAACATGCAAACTCCACACAGAAAGATTCCGAGCCCAGGATCGAACCCAGGACCTTTGTATTGTGAGGCACACGCCGTGCTGCCAGCGTATGTTACCATTAGTGGTTTAACAGAACACATTTTAAAGAGTCTATTTTTCACATTACTAATTATTAGGGCTGTCAAAATTAATGAGTTAACTCATGCGATTAATCACAAACAAATGATCACATTAATCACGTGAACACACTTAAATTAATCGTTTATTTATCTTGACTGTACAAGCTCTTCTATACCTTAATCGCTATATGGTCAGTGATCGGATTAATGCATACGTCAGTGCAAAAATGAGTGCGGAGACTCCGACTGGTGTGCTCGCTCGCAAAGTTCACTCCAAAATACATCCTGAAAGAACTTCAGATTAAACTGTTCCCAAATTTTGTGCAAATAAATGACATGCATCTAAGTAAAATGTTTAAAAATGTTCCCGGATGACATTCTGTCATTAAAATTGCATTTGTATACAAATATTGGGGGCTTTTTAAAGCCAGTTTCAATTATGCAAACGAGTAATCACCTGTGATTGACCATGATTAATCCAAATTCCAAAATGTGATCAATTTTATTAATAAAATAAATCCGCTGTCTTGTCCACATTTAGATGCAGGGAGGAAAGTTAGCGCCCTTAAAGGTTGCAAACAGCCCTCTGAAGTTTAGAATATGGAGTCGCTTTTGGGACAATTAGTTCATGGTTGTTTGAACCGAACTGTCGCCATGGTGTTTTGTCAGTTTGAGTGGGCGTGGCAGAACCCTCACTCCTCCAGGCGTCTCTCCCACATCTCCCGTCGCACCAGGAAAGAGTCCAGCCTGCAGTTCCACTGGCGCGTTGTCTCCAACATGCTGCGGGTGGCGCCGTGGAGCCGGCTCCCGCTGATGTCCCGCTGGCTCAAGCCCGAGTATAGGATGGACTTTGAGGCCAGTCTGCAGCCTCCTCTGCACATTCCCGTCGTCTTCGGAGGCGTGAGAGCCAAAAAGAAAGGTCTGTTGCAACCTGAAGACGAGTTGGAGACTTCCAGGTGTTTTCTTTGCAAAGGACCAGTCAAGGTAGGTTGCTTTACTCATTTCCTGTCTGGATTGATATAATGAACATTTGCCAAGGGACCTCTCAATCTCCTCCTCCTCAGACATCCGAGAAGCTGCGCTGCTTCCGCCTGTCTTGCGGGATGAGCAGCCACGTGATCTGCCTGGCCAAGCACTTCCTGAAGGCGGAGCCATCACACCTCCTGCCCGTGGTGGGGAAGTGCCCGTCCTGCTGGCGCTCCATGCTGTGGGGCACTCTCATCCGCCTCAAACAAGGCTGCTTAGGAGACCTGGAGGAGTTCACTTCATCTGCATCCCAAGTAAGGTACTTCAGCTTTGTCTTCCACACAGTCATATCGCTGAGATTAGGGGACCTTTTCACGTTCTCATTGCGGACTTTGTGTCTTCCTTAGAATCACTGGGCAGATCAACTATGGAAGAAATGAACTGAAATGACTCCTGTCTCCAATTTATGCAGAATGCATTGTACATAAATATGTCTATCAAATGCCATTATATATTTTTTATACTTGTGATCATGAAATATCTTTTAAAACCATGGTTGTTTTGCATATTAAAGGGGCGTTATTATGATTTTTTCCCCCTACATTTACAACACTTCCTTGGGGTGCTTTGCTCCAAATTTTGCATTGATAATGTTTTTCAGATCTGCATTTTGGCCGTCTCTATAGAATGCGTTGTTTTGTGGGCGGTTTTAATTACTTATCGAAATCCGCTTCCAGGCCTAGCCCCCTTTGACTGCGTCTCCACCCCGTCAGCCATGTTGTAGTTTTTAGCGCTTCCATATCAAATCTACTGACAGATATAAATTAGGACTATGTGAACGCTAGTTTGAATTAGAAATAGCAACTACGGAGGATTTTAGCATGCATGCGCAATTGCACATTTAAAAGCCAGTATGCCCCACATCAAGAAGACAGAGGTAAAATAAGAAATTTGACTACAACTGAATAAATATGGCAAACTTGTGCAAAGCTCTTCGGGTCTTCTACCATACATGAAGATATCCGCTGACGTGACTAAGGCAAAATACGTCACTACAGTCTGAAAGTCCAAACTACTTTTTTGGAGCAAGTTCGGAAGAAGACGAGATTGTTTTATAAATATGTCTGGTTTGATTTCACATTTTCGGTACTTATGGGGATCCCAAATACCCAAAAATCATTATCAAGCGGTTAAAAAAAAGTTTGTTATGCATAATAGGGCCCCTTTAATTGTGTTTTAATGCACTTTAAAATTTGTTGTATTTGATGTCAATATGAAGCTTTAAAGTAACAATATGTATGAATTAGAGAAGGAAACTAGACAAGACAATTTCAGTATGTATGTTTGAATGCCATTGAACGGACACTGAATTCAAATGCTGTACAACAAATTGGGAATTGCGGGGAAAATTGCCTGAATGTTTTGATGCTGAATTGGTTGAGAAGTGGGGGTGGAAAAATACTATTTATTTCAATAGGATTTTTTTGGGCCGGAAAATTCAGATTTCTGGGAAAACCGCAAATTGAGGAATATAGAAGTAAGAAGTGTGACCCAAAAACTTGTTCATTAATTTTTTTAATGGGAGTTTGTCAGGAAACGTGGACTTGTGAGAAGTGTGATTTTTTTCCAGGCCTGTATGCCCGGAATGAGCTAAATATTTTAATGTTGGAGTTGAATGAATGGGTTGAGAAATGTGGAAGAAGTTGGCAATAAAAAAACCGAGCATAATAGGAATACATGTCCTTGAGCCTTTACATAATAACAAATCATATGGATGGGGTATGGGCTTGCAATTATTCCAATGATCATAATAATTCATACATGTTTTACAGAAACAAAATAATCAAAATATTATTCAGGTAGCGTTAGTAAAATACAGAGTGAGTATTTAAAGTGTTAAAAATTGGTGATAGCAATCAGCTTATACAATAACAACAATTTTGTGAATATAAAAATATGAATTGTTGGTATATATTGTATACTGGCTATGATCTCTGCCCTCAAAGTTTGGTGCAGGGCAGGAAGATCACAGAGGCTGAAGGCAACACTTGAAATTGCCATGTTAGGGTATGCATTTGCACATCCTAAATCTTTCATTGATGTCCGTCCTCACTGCTCGGCAGGTTGGTTTTGCAAGGTGATCACCGGCTGGAGAAAGAAATTAATACATTAAAATATTTGTTTGACAAAAATAAATCTCTAAACTTGAACAAAACCTAATTCATGTTGTTCAAGAACGGAAAGTACAAATTAAAGTTAAAGATGGAAATTGATAATACACAGATTGAAATGTTTGGGTGTCATTTAGAACATAAACTGTGCAAGAAACCTCATGTAAAATATATGTGGCGAAATAGCAAAAAGTATTGACATTTTAGGAAAAACAAACATCTTGAACCATAAGACATTACACACACTGTATTGTACACTCTTATTGCCATATATATACAAACACATACAAGAGCACATTCTAAAAGTTAGGCACATTATGAAAAAGAGCACTGGGAATAATAAACAATTTTGACAATTGGGGACACACAAATGTACTGCTTGTAAAATCACACATAATTAACTTGTTTGGTCCGGTGAAATAAAAAACTGCACAAATAACAGTCAAAACTCAAAATAATCTACTTCCACCAAATATTCCCAAAATGTTCAAAGATAGAGATGGAAAATATCATTTGAGGGGTAAAATTGAGTTTGAAGTAGCCTTGCGTTAACATGCATTAGTTTGTGTGGTGACTCTGTGGAATCAATTTTACGAAGAAATCAAACCAGGTAATACCATCATACAATTTAAAAATATAAGAACATGTTTTACGTAGTACAACAAACCGAAGGAAACTAATGGTCTTAAAGGTGTAATGTATTTAAACAAAGTGTATTTGCTAAAATGATGCGAGGGTTTATTATTGTATGTGGATGTAATTTATATACTGAATATTGTTATAAATCAGGTGATTATGTATTGTTTTAAGATTACTATATACGAGTATATTCTTCCTGCTCCTTTTCCGACACTTTTCTTTTTTGAATTATCTTTTAATATAACTTTTTTTATTTTTACAAATGACTACTATATTGGAGATGCTATTTCTCTTTCTTCGAGCAAATTAACAAACCCACTCTTGACTCACCATTTTGGGAGCCGGTGCACAGCAGTTGACCACCTTGCAGCAATAAGCGGCCAGAGTGACTGATATGGCCAACAAAGTGACCTGGATGAGCATGCTCTCTGCAAATAGGTGATTCCTTGTGCGCTGTCAGGAACAGAGAGGAAGTCAGGTCAATAACCTGTGCTCCAAACACCTTGACATTGTCACGGCGGTGCTAATTTACCTCGAGAGTATGGCAGTCATTCTTGTAAGTGGTCTGGTTGCCTTGAGAGTAGTACCAGCAGTGTGTTGAATACTGATCGAGATTATGCAGTAGGACGATTATGTTAATGAAGCTGGCCAAGCAGGCCACAATCTGCATCCCTAGGCAGGCCATCAGCTGACAACGAGAAAACACTTTGCAAAGTTTGTTCCAGGCAGCATACTGTACAGTGCATCTGGAAAGTATTCACAGCACTTCACATTTTGTCATTTTACAATCTTATTCTAAAATAGAATATATTCATTCAAGTCCTCAAAATTCTACAGACAATACCCCATAATGACAATGTGAAAATTATTCTTTTTTATTTTTCAAATGTATTAAAAACAAAAAAAATCACATGTACCTAAGTATTCACAGTCTTTGCTCAATACTGCGTTGATACACCTCTGGCAGCAATGATCTTTTAATACAAACTTGGTACAATGCCACCAGATTGGCACACCTATCTTTGGGTAATTTCGCCCATTCCTCTGCCTATTTTTCCTCTTTGCAGCACCTCTAAAACTCCTTCAATTTGGATGTGAAGTAGTAGTTTTCATCCAGCATGCCTCTTTAGAGTGCTGCATGATGCTGCCGCCACCATGCTTCACTGTAGGGATGGTATTGGCCTGGTGATGAGCTGTGCCTTGTTTCCTCCAAACATGACGCCTGGCATTCACGCCAAAGAGTTCTATCTTTGTCTCATCATCAGAGCAGATCATTTTTTTCCTCATGGTCTGAGAGTCTTTTAGGTGCATTTTGGCAAACTTTTTACTAAGAAAGGGCTTCTGTCTGGCTACTATACCATGCAGGCCTGATTTGTTGTTTTGCTGCAGAGATGATTGTCCTTCTGGAAGGTTCTCCTCTCTGCAAAGAGGAATGCTGTCGCTCTGACACAGTGGCTATCGGGTTCTCGGTCACCTCCCTGACTAGACTAAGATGAATGCAGCAATATACAGAGACATCCTAGATGAAAACCGACACTTCCCACCCAATCCGATGGAGCTTGAGAGGTGCTGCAAAGAGGAATGGGTGAAACTGCCCAAAGATAGGTGTGCCAAACTTGTGGCATTGTATTCAAAATGACTTGATGCTGTAATTGCTGCCAAATTATTTAGCAAAGGCTGTGAATATACTTATGTACATATGATAATTTTATTTTATTTTTAATACATTTGCAAAATTATTATTATATGAGTTATGGGTTATGAAGTACTTTCATTTGTATTTCATTGAGGGGAAATAAATATGTGTTCCCCTACCAACTTAAACCACTTCATGGACATAAGATCAGTTCCTTGACACAAGTATATAATACAATGGCGTCAAACTTATTCGAACTTGATCGGGGATAATCTTACAAAATCAGAAGATACTTATTTCCCTCTGTCTGTAATACAAAAAAACAGATACATGTGCAAATTACCTACTTACCAGAGGTGGGACCAAGTCATTGCTTTGCAAGTCACAAGTAAGTCTCAAGTCTTTGCCCTCAAGTCTCGAGTCAAGTCCCGAGTCAAGACAGGCAAGTCCCGAGTCAAGTCCAAAGTCAAGACTGGAAAGTCTCAAGTCAAGTCACAAGTCCTGCATTTTGAGTTTCGAGTCCTTTCAAGTCCTTTTAACCACAGACTAATATTTTTACACAGATTGTGTATGCTTTTAAACCGCTGTATTTATTTATTAAAACAAGTGCATTTGAAACAGCAGGAAAAAAAATAGTACTGACATTGCAATTCATAATAGCACTATTAACCAGTCATTTTAATAGTTTAAACAATTTTAAACATTTAACTCATTCCTTTACAGAATAAACACATTTGCAAAAACAAGTGCAACTGTACTTATTTGTACAAAAGTGTTAACATTGTATTTCCATGGCATATTGCATTGTAACTAGTTCCACAGCAGTTTCTATTCTGTTCTTACCTTATCTCATTGATCTCATCTCATACTGTATGTGTGTTTATGTGTGCGTACACATGAAAAACATAACAAATACATGAACATAACAATGAACAGAGTTGTACTTTTTAGATGTCAGGGCCCTATGCAATATGTACACATATTCTTAATATAGTATACATTTTAACTGACCTTTATTTGACTATGTTTGTCTTTTTGTAGGTGGCTAAAATATGCGGTGCTGCTGACCGCCGTCTAACGTTATGTTACTGTGTGTGATACAATGACTAACGTAACGTTATGTATAGGTACCTCATGCAACCCTGCTTAAAAAAATCACTTGACAAAAAGTATGAATAAGGAAGCAAACTGCAGTGGACGCAACATATTGCTGTGTTTGAAATGATGTTATAACCATAGACATCTTATAAGTAGACGCAGTATTGGTTGCTGTGACGCGAGCAAATTGCATCTTGAAGTGGTGATGAGGAGCCGGCGAGCAGCCTAAACTGACAGTTGACAGGTAGAAAACAAAGATGCCGGGCTGGTGTTCAGCGTTTTCCTGCTCAAATGAGCGGACTGTTGAAAATAGGAATCGGGGGATTACTTTTCACAAGTAAGATTTAACATTAATGTACTTTTGGTTGTATTTTATGAAAATAACATTACCAGAGTTAAGAAGGAGCAAAGATCTTCAATATTTGTATGTGAAAATCACAAACAAATCTTCTGGGGGAGGATGACGCCCCTACAGGGGTTTGGTTTACAAACTTTCAGCCCCCCCTAAAACAAAATTCACCAGCCGCCACTGATTATGATGCATTCTCATTTTAGGCAAAATATAAGACAATACTTTCTTAACAGTATAATTGTAACCAGGAATAAGTCTTCAAGTAACAATATTCAAATACTAACATTGTTGGGTAAGACAGCATTTGGTTTTATTCTGAATCCAGTGAAACAGATTGGTGGTTTTAGCTGATATAAAGACTTTCAGGTGTTTATATATGTTTAAGTATTTGGCAGACGCTTTTATCCAAAGCGACATACATAAAAAATACATATATAACAATCACTGTAAACATTATCATTTAAGGGAAGAATGTAATACAAAATATCAATACAAAGTGTCAAGACAGAATAAACTCTCTGCTGCTGCAGCAACAGAGATACGGTCTATAAGATATATAGATATCTAATGTATTCATACATTGTTTATGTAGGATATACGCATGTATATATAACGTAATTATATTGTTTCTTTAACTTAAAAATAGCTGACCGTTTTTTCCCCTTTCTCTGGGTTTATATTCCCAGTTTTGATCTCGGACGTCTGGTCACTTATAGCATATAAGAATATTCTATTACTGTTAAGCAAACTATGAATAATAAAACATGTGTCCTTTATCATAGCTACACGTATGACAAAAAAGCGCGTGAAAATGAGTGGTATTCAGTGAGGTAAAATGAATTAAATGCGCTGACAGTTCATTGCTCCTGCCAAATGAATTGCACTGAGTGGAGCGGATCACCACTCCAAGATGGCGGCCCCGCGTCTCGTCTGCGCCAGTAAGCAGTAGCGCTCGATGCTGCGTCTACTTATAAGATGTCTATGGTTATGACGTTAGCAGTGAGTTTACAGCCTCACTGATTTAACTACACAGCAAATAAAAGTCATGTTACTTAGCCAATAAACGTTAGCTTACATTCAAAACTTACCCTTCTTTGTGCAACTTCAAATGTCGAACGAAGTTGGAAGTTGTTGCGTCTCCGTCTGTAATATTCGAACTGCGTGATTTGCATACGGCAATTCGTTTTTTGTTGACCAAGTCGTAGTTTTTATACCCGAACGAAACCAACTTTGGTATAAATCTTTCTCACTGGCGCGTTGTTTGACAACTCTTGTTCATTGGTTGTCCTGCAATTTGATTGGCTGAATGCTGTGGGATGAAAACAATGTAGATCTAATTTGATTGGCTGTTGTACTGAGAGCACACACGCTGACACGCAGCACACACGCTGATAGACAGACACGTACAAAATGAAAGCTACGGAGCGCTCCCAAATAACTTTTTAAACTTTAGGTTTTGGGGAAAGTAGCAAGTCATGTCAAGTCAAAAGGCTCAAGTCCAAGTGAAGTCACAAGTCATTGATGTTAAAGTCTAAGTCGAGTTGCAAGTCTCTTTACATTTTGTCAAGTCGAGTCTAAAGTCATCAAATTCATGACTCGAGTCTGACTCGAGTCCAAGTCATGTGACTCGAGTCCACACCTCTGCTACTTACCGTAGGCAGGTGGAGGTTCTTTGCTGCTATAGCTACACTCCCAGCTATAACCACCTGTCAGGACAAAAATTAGACATTCAATTACATTAATTTCAGTTCGGTTCAGTTTCAGTTTATTTCGAACATGCATACGATACAATGTAATGCATCACACAATTCCAGTTGTTTCATTACAGCACATCCGAAAAGGAGTAGGAAGAAGCAGAGTTTATATAATCCTATCCCTTTTCCTACCATAGCAATTTTATCCAATTTCCTTGTTCTCTGTAACAGAACACTGAACAAATAAATAATATACCATAGTAAGCAAACTAATATTAAATACATAAATAATATTTGTCTCAATAAAAAAAAAATCATAATTCTTGTTTTGTGTACTTTGTGAACACTTGTAGTATGAACAGTCTGTTAAACTGAATCATATTGGTGCTTTGTTCGATTTATTTGGTTAGTCCATTCCATAATTGAATTGCACATACAGATATGCTAAAGGTTTTAAGTGTTGTACGAGCATACCAATGTTTTAAATTACAATAAGTAACGGTAATAAAGTACTCAAGGACCAACCATTTCAAAATGTATTTTGCAAGCTGGTTTATTTTAATGTAAGACCAGAGGTCACTTATGTATACATCCAATGTGATAATTCTCTGACTTACCAGAAGGGATAACATGAGGAAAATGACGTCTTTTCCATCTGTGCCAAGGTTTTGGTGGTGAAACACACTTGTAGAAGTAATCTGAAACACACTCATGCCGATTTGGGTTATCTGCAACCAAGATGTAACAATACAATTAATTAAATAAAGCAGTAATTTTAAAACTGGTATGCGCATCTCTAGTGGTACACAGGCTTCATCTAGTGGTATCCCAAAGACGTCTGTAAATATGTAATGTATATGGAGTATCATTGTTGTTTGTTAATGCTATAGTGGCCAAAAATAGTATATGTACTTGTGAAATAAAACCTCTGCCTTGTTTTCAATGAATACTTAGGCCATACTTGCCAACCCTCCCGGATTTTCCAGGAGACTCCCGAAATTCAGCGCCTCTCCCGAAAACCTCCCGGAAGAAATTTTCTCACGGAATTCAGCCGGAGCTGGAGGCCACGCCCCCTCCAGCTCCATGCGGACCTGAGTCCAGT
The DNA here is from genome assembly GCF_033978785.1 of Entelurus aequoreus. Classification (NCBI taxonomy): domain Eukaryota; kingdom Metazoa; phylum Chordata; class Actinopteri; order Syngnathiformes; family Syngnathidae; genus Entelurus; species Entelurus aequoreus. Next base: position 19,728,824 of record NC_084742.1, on the reverse strand, counting down.
GTGTGCACACAAGGAGACGAAGCAGAAGAACGAGGAAGTTACAGCCATGGCGACGCCGTCGACGAGCAAGATGAAGAAATACACTTGCAAGTTCCAAAATGATTGGAAACAAGAATTTCAGTTCATCCAGGACAGTTCGAAGAGGGAGGCGTATGTTGCCTGTAAATTTTGTAGAACAGACTTCTCCATTGAACACGGTGGCCGAACGGATATACTCAGTCATGAACGGTCAGCGAAGCACAAAGCGTCCGCAGCGCAGCACCGTTCACAGCCCAGTATTATGGGCCACCTCGCTAAATGGAGACCCGATGGTGTAACTTATGTCGAGACAAAGATGGCTATGCTGATAGCTGGAAGCAACATCACATTCACATTTGTGGATGTCTTCAACAAATCCGTGAAATATATGTTCCCGGATTCAGAGATCGCTCGCCAGTACGCAAATGGCAGAACAAAGGCTACTCAAATAGTGAAAGGTAAGTGTTTTGTTTTTTTTTAGTAACCAGCGAGCACAGTACAGTTAGTAGAACAACTGTGTTTTCATTACTGTGTATTTGATAGGTGCCATTGCCCCGGAATTGTATTGCATTGTACTTTCAAGTACAACAATGAGTAGATGAGTGTTGTGTGTGTATATGTGTAAATACATGAACACTGAAATTCAAGTATTTCTTTTATTTATATATATAATAAAATAAATATATATATATATATATATCATACTTGCCAACCTTGAGACCTCCGATACCGGGAGGTGGGGGGTGGGGTTGGGGCGGGGGCGTGGTTAATATGGGAGTATATTTACAGCTAGAATTCACCAACTCAAGTATTTCTCATATATATATATATATATATACATATATATATATATATATATATATATATATATATATATATATATATATATATATATATATATATATATATATATAGTGTATATTTATTTTATCATACATATAAATAAAAGAAATACTTGAATTTCAGTGTCCCGGAAGCTATCCAGTAAATGGCAGTATTGTCTTGTTTAACTTCTCCGTTCATGACTGAGTATATCATTTCGGCCACCGTGTTCAATGGAGAAGTCTGTTCTACAAAATGAACAGGCAACATACCCCTTCCCCTTCGAATTGTCCTGGATGAACTGAAATTCTTGTTTCCATTCGTTTTGGAACTTGCAAGCGTATTTCTTCATCTTGATCGTCGACGGCTTCGCCATGTCTGTAACTTCCTCGTTCTTCTGCTTCGTCTCCTTGTTGGGTGCGCAGTTGTGCACTCTACTCTCTAAAAGCCATAGATGTTATGACGTCATTGGGCAGGCAAGCTGTTTATATTGTGGGAAAGCGGACGTGAGAACAGGCTGTCCCCACTCAGGTCCGCATTGAGCTGGAGGGGGCGTGGCCTCCAGCTCCGGCTGAATACCGGGAGTTTGTTGGGAGAAAATTTGGCAGAAACTTTCTCCCGACAAACAGAGTACAACAGAAGAACGAGGAAGTTACAGACATGGCGACGCCGTCGACGAGCAAGATGAAGAAATACGCTTGCAAGTTCCAAAACGAATGGAAACAAGAATTTCAGTTCATCCAGGACAGTTAGAAGGGGAAGGTGTATGTATGTTGCCTGTACATTTTGTAGAACAGACTTCTCCATTGAACACGGTGGCCGAAATGATATACTCAGTCATGAACGGAGAAGTTAAACAGGACAATGCTGCCATCTACTTGGATAGCCTTCGGAACACTGAAATTCAAGTATTTATTTTATTTATATGTATAATAAAATATATATATATATATATATATATATATATATATATATATATATATATATATATATATATATATATACATACATGTGTGTGTATGTATGTATGTGTGTATGTATGAAATACTTGAGTTGGTGAATTCTAGCTGTAAATATACTCTCCTCTTAACCACGCCCCCCGCCCCAACCACGCGCACCCCCACCTCCCGATATCGGAGGTCTCAAGGTTGGCAAGTATGCAAGTATGATATCTATATATAGCTAGAATTCACTGAAAGTCAAGTATTTCACACACACACACATATATATATATATATATATATATATATATATATATATATATATATATATATATATATATATATATATATATATATATATATATATATATATATATATATATATATGAAATACTCGAGTTGGTGAATTCTAGCTGTAAATATACTCCTCCCCTCTTAACCACGCCCCCACCTCCCGAAATCGGGGGTCTCAAGGTTGGTAAGTATGACTTAGGCCTACTATGTTACTGCATTTTAATGTTGGTTTTAAAGTTTCGTTGTACTTGTGCAATGACAATAAAGACCTATCTATCTATGGTGGTGCTCGGTGAACAAAGTTTGAGAACCACTGTATTAAAGCAAAACCAAAGCATGCATTTTGCACATGCACAGACCCCGAGAGCTTTTGGTTCAGCCTCCAGGTACTTCTGCTTCCTGTTGCCGTCTCTCCGAAAGCTGACTGTCACCAGTGGGTTCTGGTTGGACTCCAGCTCTCGCACTTCATCTAAAACAGTCCAAAAAATACCTCCGTTTCGCCATTTTTGCCTCATTTGAAAGCTGCACAAAAAAAGTGTTGCAATCCCCTTTCCAGCGGAAGTTAGCAAGACATCTGGAGTTCATCAATTAAGGGTAAACATCCGTTTTGCGACTTATAAAGTTTGTGAAAACGTGACAAAGAGAACGTGTATTTTTTTTTTACCTGCCATTGTAACGACGGTCCAAAGTCCTGAAGCTTGTAGTTGAAGTCGAAGATGGGATGTTTACCACAGACAACGAGAGAATCGCCCTACAGCGTCAGAGCTGAGCAACACTGACCCCTGCTTGCTGCCTGACACTGCAGGGAGAATGTGACCACTAGAGGACGCCAGACAACTGGGAAGTAAACATCACATAAGGGAAAACGCCATGGGTAAAATAATTCACCAGATATATCCATCCATCCATTTCCTACCGCTTTTCCTTTTGGGGTCGCGGGGGGTGCTGGAGCTTATCCCAGCTGCATTCGGGCGGAAGGCGGGGTGCACCCTGGACAAGTCACCTCCTCATCGCAGGGCCAACACAGATAGACAGACAACATTCACACTCACATTCACACACTAGGCGAGTGTTTTTTTTTAACCTTTTTTGAGCCACGGCACATTTTTTTCATTGAAAAAATGCGGAGGCACACCACCAGCAGAAAAAAATAAAACTCAGCAGCTGATACTGACAGTAAAAGGTTGTTCTGGCGATTGTTGCATATGAATTCAAACCATAACCAAGCATGCATCACTATATAGCTCTTGTCTCAAAGTAGGTGTTCTGTCAAAGTTAAATTTAATGTACCAATGATAGTCACACATGGGCTCTGTATGTTGTTGTGGCTTCTGCAGCCCTTTGAGACACTTGTGATTTAGGGCTATATAAATAAACATTGATTGATTGATTGATTGACACACACACACACGGTGTGGTGAAATTACCCTCTGCATTTGACCCATCCCCTTGTTCCACCCCCCGGGAGGTGAGGGGAGCATTGAGCAGCAGCGTTAGCCACGCTCGGTAATCATTTTGGTGATTTAACCCCCAATTCCAACCCTTGATGCTGAGTGCCAAGCAGGGAGGTAATGGGTCCCATTTTTATAGTCTTTGGTATGACTCGGCCTACCGATCTCAGGGCGGACACTCTAACCACAAGGCCACTGAGCACATCACGACCTGTCACATCACGCCGTGACTTATTTAGAGGTTTTTTTGGGTGTTTTCCAGTGTGTCGTGTTTTAGTTCTTGTCTAGCGCTCCTATTTTAAGATTAAGATTAAGATTAAAGTACCAATGATTGTCACACACACACTAGATGTGGTGAAATTTGTCCTCTGCATTTGACCCATCCCCTTGGGGAGCAGTGGGCAGCAGCGGCGCCGCGCCCGGGAATCATTTTTGGTGATTTAACCCCCAACTCCAACCCTTTGTTGCTGAGTGCCAAGCAGGGAGGTTATGGGTCCCATTTTTATAGCCTTTGGTTGGTGGCTTTTCCTGTTTTGTTGGTATTTTAACGTCGTAGTTTCATTTCTTCCCTTAGCGCTATTCCCCGCACCTGCTTAGTTTTTGCAATCAAAACTATTTCAGTTGTTTTTTTTCTTTCCTGGTGTGGACATTGTTGATTGTCATGTCATGTTCAGATGTACTTTGTGGATGTCTTTGCTCCACAGTAAGTCTTTGCTGTCGTCCAGCATTCTGTTTCTCTTCACTTGCCAGTTCAGTTTTAGTTTCGTTCTGCATAGCCATCCCTAAGCTTCAATGCCTTTTCGTAGCGGCACTCACCTTCTGTTTATTTTTGGTTTAAGCATTAGATACCCTATGACCTGCACGCTGCCTCCCGCTGTCGTCTGCATATTGTGATCATGACAAAGCAATTAGCTACCTGCTGCCACCTACTGATATTGAAGAGTATTACATGGTTACTCTGCCGAACTCTCGACAGCACAGACACTCAACAACGGCACATTATTTACGGCTTATAATTACTGGTTTGCAAAAAATATTTTTAACCCAAATAGGTGAAATGACAATCTCCCACGGTTCACCAGTAAGTGTGACTATGCCCACGCAGTCACGGGGAGACCATACAAACTCCACACAGAAAGATCCCGAGCCCAGGATTGAACCCAGATATAATGTTACTTAATACTCATTACAATATGAATATGAATCTATTATAGCGTTGCAAAGCAATATCGGTACTGGTTTGTTTCCTTTAGCGGTGTAGAATATTGACATACCGAATACAAATGTGTAGTTTATGGAATTTTACCAAACACATGCTTAGTATGAGTGCAATGGGGAACATGCTTGAATTAAGTCAATATTTTTAGTATCGTGGACGTGTGAACATGTCGAGGGGTTGGGTACTGGAATGTTTGACTCTCGAATGCCTCCGTGAACGTCTCTCCGCCGCCATGTTGTCCCCTCCTTCATCACGTAGACCGCCTCTTTCCCTGCCTCTCAGCCTTTTCACTTGTCGGACGCCACGGTGAAGTGTAGACCCAAGCCTTTGCTTTTCTGGGGGTGGGAAAAGCAGAAGTCTTCCTCTCTATCTAAGGAAGATCCTCTTCGAGACCACTTTGACTGAGACCCGTGACATTTCATCTGCCTTTTATCGCCGCCGCCTTGCGAGCTCAGTATGGATCCAATGACTCAGTCCGCCCAGATCTCGTCGTCACAGGGCTTGGGAGATGGACAAAATTCTGCTTCGAAGGAATCAAAGCCAACCGGTGAGACATCATTTTTAAACACGTTGCATTCTGACACCAATCTCTTCTTTTTTTTTTTTTAGCGATGTCTATTGTTGGACTAATGTATATGTTATCGTCGAGCCTACAAAAGCCGTTGCGCTTTTATTTTTGTCTGTCGAACAGTGCGTGGCCATTGTATGGCTTTTATTGACTACACATTTGACAAAACATTATACCAATGTGTCAGTATTCAGACACATTGTGTGTAATTGTTGCCAATGTGCGTTACTGTTTGCAACAATACAAGCTTGCATGCAGCTTGCACGCAGTTCACCTAATTAGCGTAACCGTAATGCTTACAATAGTAGCGACCCACAAAATGAATAACAACCATCCAATCCTAGTGCACATTTTTTGATGACATTTTTGTTTTGGGCGTGGGTCTAATTGAGCTGTGTGGCATGCACTGCAGATGAATTACAGCGCAAGTGCCAATAAAGGCGGCATCTCTTAAAGCCACAGCTATCTAGATGTGTCATGAGTGATGACACTCCCACAACAAGATCCTTTCATTAGGAGAAATGTAATTTGCCTCTAAATGAGTTGTCTTCGCGTTCATGCTGGTTTTTCAGGTTACACGGTTGAGCTGGGATGAAGTAAAGGATGATCAAATAGTTTTTGGTAGTCTACTAGTACTTATTGTTTAGAGTGGCATTTTCATTATTGCTCGAACATCCTTTAAATTTCATGATTGATGTTTTTGTGTTTTGGAAAGGCTAAAAACCATTCCAAATGTGGTTATAGAAGTCAGCTACACTTGCTTGGGTGTGGCATGTAATGCCTCATTCTACTGTAGCTCATATAGTATAGTTTGTCAGAATCTAGGAAATGACCTGTTTCAATGGTATTTATTTACTACTTTTACAATTATAAACATATATTTACAATGTTCATTTAATTCATTCATCATTTGTGTTTGATTGAATTTAGATATGTCAAAATGTAAGTTGAATTAATGTTTTTTTTAATTGTTCCACCTTGATGGCCAAGTGTCAGGTAGTATTCCTTTACTAGTAATATGATCCTCCTTTACAAGCAGCTGCCATCCTTCATGGCTCAGCTGTTCCACCAGGAGATACGCATGCACAATCTATTCTAATTAGGGATGTACAGAAATGAAAATTATTTGCTGCAACACAAAAACCGAACATGAGGAAACTTAGACCGAAACACCAAAATAATGAAATTATTTTTTTTAATTGCATTTATTATAGCTATGACTGCGTACTAACCTACCTAAAATCAAGGCATTGCAATTGCTTAAATTAATATTAATTATTCATAGAGTAGAATAATCACACAATTATGGTATTACAACAATATAAAACAAAAATTATAATGTAAAGGCCAAATACTCAATGGCACTACAGACTCTTCGGGGGTGTACTTTTCTTTTCTTGCGATCGGAATGTTTGGATTTCAGGTGATTATACCCGACGTGGAGAACGTCTTTGCAGAAGATCCCTCTCTTGATATTTCCACATTGCACATTGTCGGATATTAAAGTATGCCCCCACTGCATACATGTTGCCTTCACTCCAGATAAGTGCATGCTTCCTGCTTACATTACAACATCCGGTTTCAGCATCATTGTTCCGGTGAGAAGTGTTAAGCCAAAAATTTGCTGCATTACTAATTTTAATTGTGGGTGCAATAGAGAGAAGCGTCTGTATGTTAAAAGCTGTGGCAATTGTTTTCCTTGAATGTCTTCTGAATGACAATGGCTTTAATCCAGGACAGCTGACTGAACAAAGCTGCACCGTTCTAACACGGCTGAATGGGTTTCTTCAAAACACAGTTTTGAAGACCCTCCCTCGCATTCTCATTGGGGATTATTCCAAAATGCAGCTTTTCACGTGTCATTTACAACATAAGGCGCCACCAAGCTAAACGTATCTCCATTCTAACACTTCAAGACTACATTGGGCATACTTAATATTGGTTCCTTATTCTTTATTACTTAATATTGTTTCTTTATTATATGACCTAGTAATTGCATCATGAATAGGAACAAGCTCATTTGACTGGACGTGGCCACTGATGAGCGACGCCAGTCGCAGAGGAAGTGGCACACTTTAAAATGAGGACCTAATTTCTCCAACGGCTTTGCATCACCAGAGGAAGTTTGGTACAAATTACATCTTTTATGAGACTGTGTGCAATCTTAGGAGAAAACTGCTCACGTGAAAGCTAATAGTATGGTTGGGTGCAATAGCAAATTCCCAATATGGTTTTAGCACAGAGGTGTCCAAAGTCTGGCTCGAGAGACCATTTGCGACTCACAGGTGTGTTTTATTGGTGTAATGTAAACATTTAATTAACTTTGACCTGCATTAAAATATTATGCAGAAGGATTTGGGAATGTCTTTGAGTTGGAGCAGAATCAATCTAAACTATGCCATGCAATGTTACACTTGTTAATGTCATTTGAGTTTAAGTATCCCAGATTACTTTTGACTAATTTAATGCAGATAGAGATACTATTATGTAATAATATGCAGGGTTTTTACTGCAGTAGTGGAATCTTGTTGCACAAGCACTGCCTATAAAGAGGCGACTGATAAATTGGATATAGACAGGTGCCAGAATATGGCGTTCTTTCAGCCTCCTGCTTTTCATTCTTGGCTTGTTAGGTTCCCCCTCCTCTTTCCTGTAATACTTCTCCGCCCTGTTTTGAGCACATCACTGAGGTCACTGACGCAGTCAAAGAGCCCTCAGTGGGAGAGCAAGCTAGTTGATAACTGTCACATAAGTTTAAGAATAGTGGCCATGGATGTTCCATTTTCACAGTTTATGTTGCAGGTGTGGTATATAAGAGGGTAAACCGCCTTATGAGCTCAAAACAAGGAATGCTGCTCCACAAGGGTGCACCAACCCCAACCTGCAGATCCTGTACCACGTCCACATGCTACACACCCCTGAGTCAATGTGACACACACACACATTCCTCGCAACAAAAAGAAAAATATTTCATGTCCACTCCAACTGACGTGCTTATGGAACGGCAACCTGACTCTGGATAAAAAAAATCTTGTCTCGAAAGCCCCCCTCCAAAAACAAAATTCCATGCACCCTTGATGACTCCACATGTATAGTCTAGTCAGATTTAGGTTGACTTGTCATTTGTTTTTTTAGCTATAAACTTTAATTTCATCACCATTTATGCCATTTAAAAAAATATTTTAGTTTGCTAAAACGCCAGTAAGATTTAGCCTGACTTCCCTCCTTTGTCATCAGATTTTAAACATTTAAAGGTCAATTTTGTCACAAGTTACGTCATCAAAGAACCTTTTAATTTGCTGATCAGCAGTGCAAATTCCACATTCAAGAGGGGAAGAATTGATTACTGTAATTTTTGCTTTCAAGAAACTTATACTTGATGTTTAAAGTTGTCTTTTTAGCTGTTAAACTGCAGCACAGGGAATGTAGTTCACGTAATATTGCTGTGTCATGCATTGCACCACGAGGCAGAAACAGTAAGTCAGTGTTGTAAAGTGTGGTCTGTTTTAGTTAGGGTTCAACCTGCATGGTAAATGTTGTGATACTATGGTAGCTTTGTGTAGCACATAAAGTTGAATAAGTAATAAGTTTGCATAATTAATTGCTTATTTGAATGCTTTTGTCATACAGTACACTGAACAGGAGTTCATTTTTTTCATTTTTTCCCAGATTCCTTTCTTACCTCTTCGCCTGTATCTCTCATTCAGTCTTCACAAGGCAAGTGTTTGCTTCTCGTAAGGCTGCTCGCCTGCTTTCTTCTACTCCTTTCTTGCTGGCTTGTTTTGCTGCTCAGCTGCTCCTCTCCATCCCTCTTTCTGGTAGTCATCTCTTGCTCTTCACAGGCCAGTAGAACTGCATAATATACCCCTAAAGCTTGCTTTTTAGTTCTACCCATCATTCTTTGCAAGACCTTTGTCATGAAATGCTAGTCACAAGTTTGAGTCTGGCATGAAACATCATGAGATGCAAAATCGTGCAAAAAAAGGTTTCCTTGCACCAACAGGCGATCACATGAATTGGAACCTTTTTTTTAAACTATCAAGATAGAGACGGGTGGGCCTCTACAGCTGCTGGTAGCCTGATCTGTTTTTTCTTTATCGCCTGCGAGTGAGCATTATTGAGGTCAGCCACACTGACTGCAGGTTTAAGATAATCCTGAGATTGGCACCTTATTTTAAGAAAGCAAGACAAGTTCACATTCTTTGCGCAGGTGTAGGAATCTAAATATGGTTCAGGTTGGTGTCCCGTGGGGGGCTAGATTGGGCCCACCTTCTTTCTGACCCAGTATCTTAACTCTCCATAATCAGACCCAGCAGCAAAGGGGCCTCAAGAGAAGATGAGTGGCACTGATGTAATCAGCTACTGCCCAGTGGCCGTCCACTAGTTAGCTGCTTGTGGCTTTGTGCACATCTTTGCTTCAGCCATTAAGACAACATTAAGTTTTTTTCCATTCTTCTTTTGCTTATTGTCATGGGTAAGTGCTGTATTTAGTAGTTATGCTAGAATAGACCTATAAAGTATTTCTCCTAATACTTGTTTATTACACAATCATTGCATGGTTTCACTTCATGTTAAAGCAACTTTGTGTTGATTTGAGTAAGACTACTTGGGAGTATGTCGACAGTAAAACATCTGATAACATCTCAATAGTTTAAAGGAATACAGTAGTATCTCTAGACTGGCACAATATTATTATGTTTAGTTGGTTGCAAATAATTGGGTCAAATGTGCAAAATTGAACGATGGATGCATTGATTTGATCATGTTTTAAAGCAACTGAGGCAAAAGGGAGGCAGCGCTAGGTTACAACCAGCAGAGCATGGGACACAAGTTTAAAGGCCTACTGAAATGAATTTTTTTTTATTTAAACGGGGATAGCAGATCCATTGTATGTGTAATACTTGATCATTTCGCGATATTGCCATATTTTTGCTGAAAGGATTTAGTAGAGAACAACGACGATAAAGTTCGCAACTTTTGGTCGCTGATAAAAAAAAGCCTTGCCTATACTGGAAGTAGCGTGACGTCAGAGGAGGAAGGGCTGCTCACATTTCCCCATTGTTTACAATGCAGCGAGAGCAATTCGGACCGAGAAAGCGACGATTACCCCATTAATTTGAGCAAGGATGAAAGATTCGTGGATGAGGAACGTTAGAGTGAAGGAGTGCAGTGCAGGACGTATCTTTTTTCGCTCTGACCGTAACTTAGGTACAAGGGTTTATTGGATCCCACACTTTCTCCTTTTTCTATTGTGGATCACGGATTTGTATTTCAAACCACCTCGGATACTATATCCTCTTGTAAATGAGAGTCGAGAACGTGAAATGGACATTCACAGTGACTTTTATCTCCAAGACAATACATCGGTGAAGCACTTTAGCTACTGAGCTAATGTGATAGCATCGGACTTAACTGCATATAGAAACAAAACAAATAAGCCCCTGACTGGAAGGATAGACAGAAGATCAACAATACTACCAAACTCTGGACATGTAACTACGCGGTTAATGCTTTCCAGCTTGGCGAAGCTTAGCAATGCTGTTGCTAACGACACCATTGAAGCTAACTTAGCTACGGAACCTCGACAGAGCTATGCTAAAAACATTAGCTCTGCACCTACGCCAGCTCTCATCTGCTCATCACGACCCGTGCTCACCTGCGTTCCAGCGATCGACGGTACGACGAAGGACTTCACCCGATCACTGATGCGGTCGGTGGCCCGGAGATGGAGGAAGTCAAGGTGAGGTCGGCGGCTAGCGCGTCTGCTATCCATCTCAAAGTCCTCCTGGTTGTGTTGCTGTAGTCCGCCGCTAATACACCGATCCTACCTACAACTTTCTTCTTTGCAGTCTCCATTGTTCATTAAACAAATTGCAAAAGATTCACCAACACAGATGTCCAGAATACTGTGGAATTTTGAGATGAAAACAGAGCTTTTTGTATTGGATTCAATGGGCTCCGAATACTTCTGTTTCAACGATTGACGTCACGCGCATACGTCATCATATCGAAACGTTTTGAGCCGGAAGTTTGCCGGGAAATTTAAAATTGCACTTTATAAGTTAACCCGGCCGTATTGGCATGTGTTGCAATGTTAAGATTTCATCATTGATATATAAACTATCAGACTGCGTGGTCGGTAGTAGTGGGTTTCAGTAGGCCTTTAGTTGGTGCTGTGATGCAGCTCGTGCCTAAAAGATTTGTATTGCTAAACAGCCAATCTCATCCAGTGAATTCATTTAATTTAATTAGCGCTAGGAAATATATTGTATCAAAAACAATACACAAAAATGTACTACAACTAAATTAGTTTTATGAAGTACTGTAATCATGTACAGCAGACCTATTCAACTGGCGGCCTGCCAAAGCTTTTAATTTGGCCCGCTGAACATTACCATGAAACCATTCAAACTAGGGTTGATCATGTATGAAGCACACTCGCCACCCTGCAAGGGGTAGTAACAGTGAGGCATATATGTCCTAATAAAGCAGCAGTGGGGTGAGTAGCAGACTATTGAAAAAATGGCACTATTGACCCTTAAAAAACTGAAATAAAATGGGAACTGACTGAACAACAAAGTTTGAATGTTCTGCCCCGAGCCACTGCTTGAGTCATTGTTTTCGGTCGAACCTTTAAAGCGGCGGACACACTGTTCCAGATCTTCAACAACGGTAGAAATCCACACGTGTAAGCCTCATTGCGAGAATTTGGTCAGATCTTTGTAAGTAGATATTGTGCATAAAGACATTTTTTTTTTTTTTTGTATTGAAATTGCTGACTTCCTGGTGTCTTTTGTATTTGTGGTCGTGTCTGAGTAACTCTCACTGGCAATCAAAGCTTGTTTAATATATACAGAGCTAAATTTGACCAGTAGAAGGTTTAAATGTGTTGAGCCACAATCATGTTTGCTGTAGATGTTTAATTTCTATATACTTATTGCTAGGGCTGGGCGATATGGACGAAAAAGTATATCTCGATATATTTTTACTAGGGATGTCCGATAATATTGGACTGCCGATATTATCGGCTGATAAATGCTTTAAAATGTAATATCGGAAATTATCGGTATCAGTTTCAAAAAGTAAAATTTATGACTTTTTAAAACGCCGCTGTGTACACGGACGTAGGGAGAAGTACAGAGCACCAATAAACTTTAAAGGCACTGCCTTTGCATGCCTGCCCAGTCAAATAATATCTACGGCTTTTCACACACACACACACGCACACACACACACACACACACACACACACACACACACACACACACACACACACACACACACACACACACACACACACACAAGTGAATGCAAGCATACTTGGTCAACAGCCATACAGGTCACACTGAGGGTAAAAAAAAGTGCCACAGTCAGTGGCACTTTTATTAACCCAGTTAGTCAAGATGGGTATTAACAGCACAGAAAATAACCTGTTTAAGTAGCACAGAATTACATAACATAAATAAAATAAAAAAGTTTTTCTAAGTAAAATAAATAACATAGCTGTGCAAATAATACAAAATGTGTTAAACTCAGATAAAAAAAATAAAAAATTGCAGGCAGGCACTATTTAATTCCCAGTCGACGATGTAATTGACTGTCACACACGTACGGTTCTGGTCAGTGCCAAGTAAGTGACTTGACTTAATTGTGCGGCTATGATCTTCCTCACTTCGGCATTCATTTTTGGCAGCATTTCTCGTGCGAAATATGCCCGGTTTGGCAACTCAAGAACAATTTTGATTTGGGCTTACATGGTAAACAACTCAAATTAATGTTTTATCCAGACGCATACATTTGTCCAAATGTGGCCAAGTAGACACATTGTGGGTTTCCTGGATGTCTACACTGCTAAAAGAAAAATCTAAAGAAGAGAATCCCTCTGCCATGTTCCACTAGTTTTTAAAATATATAAATCGCCCGCTTGAATATTCCCCGTTTCTTTTCTCAGACTCTCTCGTCGTCATTTGGGGTGTCTTTTGTGTTTCCCTTCCTGGTTCGATGACCCGCCCTATCTTGCCTCTGATTGGCCCGTCCCTAAGGTTTTGCCATAATCTCAACCGATCGTGACTCATTATAGTAAACAACCAACCAATCATGGATGTTCTTATACGTGCAAGCACGTCTTGGAAGGAGGAAGGGGAGGGGTTTAGTAGCCCATGGAGTTTTGCGAGGCAGTGGGAAGCGGTGGAGAACAAGGAACACAACAAATAAGCGGTGTTTGGTCATTTTAACGTGAAATAAATTATAACGATATTACGATATTTTCTTAATTCACATCTTGTTTAAAAATATATCTATCTCTTACAAACTCGATATATCGCCCAGCCCTACGTATTGTGTAAACATCTGTAGTTTGTGTGAATGTATTAACCTAAAACCTTCTATTTTATTTATGTAAAATACACTATGGACGTTATACTTTTCTAATGTTTGTTTTATGTTTATAATTTCAGTCTGGCAAACTTCAATGTGGTAAGAAGTGTAAATAAAATTGAGAAAGGAAAATAATTCAAAAGGAACATCAATCCCTCAAAAGCTTCTGTTTCTTAATGCTGTTAAGTATTTTTCTAGCTGCACACGCTGGAAACGTGTAGCAAGGGCAGAATAATACATTTATTGACGGTGCAGTCTGAAAGGCTATTTTTACTTTGCAATTAACAGTCTCAAAGGAATATAACCCGCGGATGCACTTTCTGACAAAACATCCAAATTTCGATGTCCGGCCTTGGAGCTCTTGAAACTGCGGCCCTCTTCATTATGTAGTTGAAGAGCCCTGATGTATAGCATTTACCGTGGACTTCTACAGTATCTCCTTTAAGGTGCTTCTCCATCTTTTGTATAAATGTACACAGTTTAGAATTTTTTATCATGCCATTGACTGGCGTTCTTGACTCATTCTGCTTCGGTGTGGTGCAGAGTCGCTTAGCTGCTCTCCAACAGTTTTGCCGAGCCGGATACATACTCGGTCACCTTTTTAAGTTCTTCTGTAATTTAATGAATATAATCTGCTTCTTCTTTAGCACTCTTCTTTACTCTTACTTTCTTCGTTCCCGTAGTTGGAAAAGCACTGTCCTTTACAGTCTCTTTCTTTGTTGCAATGGTTGGAAACAAAGTTATATCGATGTCTTGCTTAGGGGGTTTACTGTTGCATTTACTACGCCAACTAGCGGTAAGGAGGCTCGTAACTCAAATTTTTGCTCGCATCCTAAAGCATAATAATCAGCCAAGCGACATCTCATGTCCCAAAAAACTTGAAAGAAGAAGCACTTGTATACCGAGATACTACCACTGTATTCTGCTCAGTACCGCATTGAAGCAGGACTTGACAGCATTCAGGGGTAATTCTCCCATGTTAAATATACCAATCATTTCATTTTTGTGAAATACACTTCCTGAAGTAATATGTTCATTCAACAGACCTTAGGCCTGGGCGATATAGCCTAAAAATTAAATATTAGGGTTTTTTTTCACAAAAAATTAGATTTACGAATTTTTTCCTGATTTTTTCCCTACTTTTTAAAGAACCCAATGAATACAAATGACAGAGGTAATTCTAAACAAGTATGGCTATTATTTAATCATAAACTAATAGTTTGAAATGACACTGCATCTTACTCTTAGAAAAATTCTTTTTTTTAAATTGTTGTACTTTTTAGACCAGATATAAATTGTACATTATATGCAATCATTTTCAAATAACTAAATGAAGAGGTTCCTCTGGGAGGCATTACTTTTGCTTGAATAAAATAGTTCTGTAAACAAAAATATAGCATTGTACATTTCATGCAATTAAATAATCTCCAACATCGAGATTAATAAAGTGCAAATTTAGAACATCTGTCTTGAAAAAGACTTCTTTAATAAAAATGTAGCATTGCACATTGCATGCAAATAAACTCAAATAAATCAATAAAGATACCAATAATCATCAAATACTAAAAATTATATAGATGAATAAAGTGCAAAGTTAAAACTTCTGCTTTGAATAAAATACTATTGTAAATAAAAAAAAGGTAGTATTGTACATTGTGTACAATTAAATAATCAAGTAAAACATTGAGATGGTTATATAGTTTTAATAAGTAGATAAACGCAAGCTTTTCCCTGAAATATCCTTGGCTCCTTTTTAATGTGTACTGATGTTAAAGATAATGTACACTTCATTGCACATGTAATATATCACTGTATTGATGTTTAAATTAGTTATAATTCCAGGAGAGTTTTGCAGCAGCACACGCTTACGAGATGTCTGGTTTGGATGTGCAGAGCAACTGCTATAGTGATCTCTCTGTGCATTGTACTCCAATACATGGTATCATAATACATACCTTTATGTAAATGAGTCCACCACAGTACGATGCTTCTTAGGTGGAGTTTGTAGTTGTTGGTCTTGTTCGCCTTGTAAAGAGTTGCTGTTTCTCCACTCGTCTCGATGCTGTTTCAGATGCTAGAATAAGTTTTGTTGTGCTGCTGCCTTTTCTAAAGAAACTTTGCAGAGTGCAGTAACTTGTTTCATGCCTGTTCCCGCAAATCTAAAGCACTGACAAAACTTTCCTTTTCTTTGAAACAAACGTCTCGCTCTTGTTAGCATTAGCAATGTTTTGCTAGGCTTGTGGATCTCACTAGAGTAAGAGGGCGGGCGATGGATACAGAAGCTCATTGGGGCAAAAAAAATACGCAAGAGGAGAAAAAAATTAAATGTTTTTATTTTTTAAATGCAACAAAGCACTGGAATTTATCGATAAATATATCGCCCAGGCCTAACAGACCTATTTTACGATAGTAACTATTATATGAATGATGTCACAAAATGTTGGCCCTACACATTGTGTAGTTTTCCTTTTGAAGCTTCCATGTTTGAATTTTAACATAGCCAAATGCCTTTGCTTTCCCCACAAATAATTGAAGAATCACCATTAAGCGTAAGTGTTATTGTGTCTGCGGCTTCATGCTATCATTATTATGACTTGATCCCATGTTTATTGCAGCTATTGCGCCATCAAGAGCAAAAAAATATGTAAGAGGTCCGTCCATTATGTTCATCTAGCTCACATTTTAATGATGCAATGCATGAACGCTTTGGCTGCAGTAAGAGTAAGGTCTTAGTCAATGATCAATAATGCATGGACGTTTAGGTGACATGTGTGACCTCCCCTACTTGTTCTTCTTCTTTGCTGTCGTCCTCCATGCGTGTCAATGCAGACAAAAAGCTGGTGCTGGGTCCCGACAAGCCCTGTGAAGGCACAGCGACATCCCTTCGCTTTTCTTCGCAACCTGGCTCTTTTTCTCCCTATAATTACGGAAGTGATGTACAGCCAGAGTCTCCAATAAAGACGTCTCCTGTTTCGGAGCGCATAAAGGCTCTTGAAGCTCTTGCAGCCAAAAAGGAGACTGATTTTAGAAGCAATGATTCTTTACACTTAAAAGATCGTCATCACGACAAATCTCCCTCTGATATCGCAAAGCCTCCTACAGGGTTTCAGAAGCTTTCCACTGAGAAAAATTTACCAGTTGTTGAAGTGAAAAGAGGCTCCACTGATTATGATTCACCAGAATCCCCCTTTGAGGTTCTTGGGGACTCAAGACAAGTGAATGAATTTGAAGAAACCGAAGCATGGATGAAGGCTCATCTTCCGCCAGTGCCAGACTTCGATGCTGAAACATTAGTTAAATGCGCCATCACTTCAGAATTGAAGCCAATGGTGGTCAGTCCTGATGCCCCTCCTTCTATTACTAGTGTCCCGGACACTTTAATGGATTTTCCAAGTGATCACAATCAGAAAGGTTTGATGGATGGTCCACAGAAACTGGCAAGTGTTGATGACCCAGACTTTGACCTTAACTTTCTGCCAACTACTGACATGTGGGTTCAGCAGGACCAGTCAGGGTTCCTTGATCCATCAGGGCAGGATACAATGCTTCCAGATTGCCCTGTAACTACTCTGGATGTCATGGGTGACAAAATGATCACTTGGACTGAAGATTTGGAGCCAGCAGAGGCTAGGGAAGTAGACAGCTCAGAGGAGTCTGATGAAACCGTTATTGAAGATGGCTTCACCCCTGTTGTACCCCCTCCAAACTCTACGTCTTCTCCATGGGACATTACCTGTCCTGAGACCTCATCGCTTCCAGAGGAAAGGGTGATGCCCCCTGCAAGATCAGAGAGAAAACTAATGCAGGTTCCCACAATCAATGTGATAGAAACGGAAGAGCCAAACTGCAGTGATGATGAGATGGAGATAGAATTTGAGACAGAGCACGAAGCCTATGAGGTGGTCAAACAAGGTACAGCAACTGCAGAACCTGGTCTAGAAGACCGCAATGAAGCACATAACAGAAGGCCCCTTGAAACCGAATTCATAGAAGGCTATTCTCCTCCTTCCTCTCCCGTAGAATCAGAAGATGAATACTCTCCCAAACAAAAGATAGTCAAATCTCCTTTTGATATTGTCCATGAAAAATCAGCGCCAACATTTATAGACTCTGGATGGGATGTGTCCTATCCACAACCTGAAAAATGTAAGACTACTGCCACCTCTTTAGATGTAAAGGAAGATGTGAATGTACCTGACAAAGATGAGTGGTCAACTGAATTCCAACAAAACTTTACTAAGACACACCAAACTGATTTTAGTGTCCGGGAAAGCCCCAACAACAAGGCAGTAGCTGGTTTTTCTAAAAGCTTCATGCGGGATGACACGTATGATGGGCAATCCTTTGATTATGAGCCTTTGTCTCCCTTCTCTGAGCTCGAGATAAAGCCAAAAGGTCTAAAGGATCACTTTCTGTCAGATTCTTCTGAAGTGGTCACTGAAACCCAGGATGCGTCACATGAGATAATACTAAAAAGTGCAAAAGACCGCTTTATGTCTGACTCGTCTGAAACCAAAACTGAAAGCCAGGACCCATCGCAGAATGATAACGAGACAAAGTCAGTCAACCATCGTTTTTCAAATAGTCCCTCACAAATTACGAACAACAGTAACACCGGAGATGGTGCCCATGAAAAGCCCACCAAGGTGCAGCAAGATTCTAAAGTAGCTGACCCCTCACTTTCTGAGCCTGTGGATAGTTTTGTAGAGTTCATGCGAGAGTGCCTCAAATCAAGCGATTGTGAAGAGTCAAATGACACTCAAGGTGTCGTGTATGGTCAGCAGTCCCCTCCCACGATGGTGATGGATATTGAACAGGAACGTCTCACCATCAGTGCTCTCAAACAGTTGGGCTGCAGTCAAGAGGAAGAGGATGACACTACATGTATCCTGGTTGCTAATGCTCCACATATCCAAAGCAACACACTCTGCTGTGACAGCACATACTCTGAGGGTGTTGAAGCCATCGACATATGGGTTGCAGAAGCCTATCATCTTGCGGAGCATGTCTTGACAGCAATACTAACCCACGTATCAGGTAATACTAATTCCCTTGGTTAGTTCCCAGAGCAGCTTTCACTGGTGGTGTCTTTTCACTCAAACAGTTCAAGGAAGAAACCAGCCTTGTGTAAAATTCCAAATTCAAATGTATATGTCTCTACCCCCAAAGGATGTTGATTTGGAATTTGGATTACAGCAAGTGGAATTCAATTAATTGCAATTCAAAGAAAATCCTTCTAGCTAATTGACAGGAACTGAAAGCCAGTGCTCATCGCAGAATGGTAAAGAGACAAAGTCAGTCAACCATGGTTTTTCAAATAGTCCCTCACAAATTACGAACAACAGTAACACCAGAGATGGTGCACATGAAAAGCCCACCAAGGGCAAATCCTTATATCTAAGTGACAGGAACTGAAAGCCAGGACCCATAGCAGAATGGTATATGTCTTTACCCCCAGAGAATGTTGATTTGGAATTTGGATTACAGCAAGTGGAATTAAATTCATTGCAATTCAAAAAAATCCTTATAGCTAAGTGACAGGAATAATTTTTTATATTAAAAAAATAAATACTACAAACACTAAAATAAACACACAGTCCCTTGTGTTATTATTATTAAATATGTTAATATTATTAACATGAATAAATCAGGGATTTTGTCCTTGTGAGAATGAGCTCACGAAAATGATCTAGTACAAATGGCCTTCTATGTCTATTATCCTTTTCCATGTTGCTGTTGTCACAAACTGAACTTTTTTCGTGAAACTAGGTCTGTTTTATCAAATTTGTCAACAAAGAGGCTTTCAAACAAATGTACTGCATTATCTTGGCAACCATTTCAAATACTCGGACAAAGTACAGCAGTCTAGGAAATTAATTTCCATCACATTCCATAATTTGAAAGTTACTATACACCAAATTAATCTATTTTTATATAAGATGCTTTTATTTTTAATGGTTGATGAAAAACATTTGCTGTAATTGAAAAACAATGTGTACATGAGGTTTATGGGAATATATTTTTTATGAAGTTTGTGACAATTAAAATCATCAATTGGCATTTTAATTCTACTGTAATTTGAATTGCGTTTTAATTTCTTGTTTGCTACCTCAAATCAAGTTCATGGGATTGAATTGGAGTTTGGGAGACATTGTCAATGCAATTCTGGATTTTGCACAAGTCTGGAAATGTATATATCCTAGTGAGATGGCATCTATTTAAGTTGGTATTCTGTCAGAATGTCTACCGTACATTTTTAGACAAAATCAACACATATAACAGTCTAATATGTCCTAATCCATGCTGATACTTTGCACCCTGCTCTGGTCAAATTCTTACAAGAACAAAGTACTAGTTAGTGGAAGGTACACCCTCTTCTGTGTACAAACATGATCCATTCGCAACTGACTGTAAAGGTGCTGGTATGCACTTTTAATACTAGTTTATTTTAAACATTCTTGTGGTTTTGTGTATGAGCTGGTGATCTTGAATGGTCCTCTGTTTTGCAAGTGTATTCAAATAGTACAACTATAGAGTTTCAGTTTTCAGTGTGTGTGCGCTTGAAATTACGAAATGGATGGGACTGTTGTAATAAGTAAAGGGCGCTAACTTTCCCAAAGTGCTGTAATATGTATTTACAGTATATCCTGCCGTTTTACAGCTTTGAGAATGTAAACTACGGATTTTGTCAGCTAATTATAACAATTTAGCCAAGTTGATCTACTTATTTTAGCTATTGTTGAATGTATAGCCTATTATAACATGACTGCAAATTGTTAGATGCTTGTCTGGGACAGTTTTGTTAATTATTGTGAAAAGTAAAAGTATATACAGTATATACCACTAATGGTAACAGAGGCTTGCCAGTGTTATATTTTTGAGCATGTTGCAAACAGCCCCTTTAAAGGGGAACTGCACTTTTTTGAGGATTTTGCTTATCATTCACAATTCTTATGAAAGACATGACGATGGATGGATTAAAAAAAAAAAATGCATTCTATATATT
This sequence comes from Entelurus aequoreus, assembly GCF_033978785.1. Taxonomy (NCBI): domain Eukaryota; kingdom Metazoa; phylum Chordata; class Actinopteri; order Syngnathiformes; family Syngnathidae; genus Entelurus; species Entelurus aequoreus. The sequence continues at coordinate 19,708,129 of NC_084742.1, read as the reverse complement.
TAAATAACCTTGATCAAAAGTCTCCTTACAAAGGAGCCCATGAGAGCCATTTGATGCCTATAGAGCTCCTAAAAACACATCCAAACACCTCTATTAGGGTTTTATATACATGATGTAAGTATATATGCAATGTAGTTACAGGCACACTTATAATATTTAATATTTACGTATTTTGATCATTTTAAGCATACATGGCGCATTAATTTCAAAAACGCATTACAACGTTAGCTTTTTTTTTCCTTCATCACTGATTTCTGCTCACTGCAGACTTTATGAAAGCCTACTAACATAATAAAACATTACTTACTGTGCAAGGTCTGCCGTCATTAGGATGCCGACTGCTGGGATGTTCATATATTTCCATTTAGATGAAAAATGTGTCATAGTCCTCGCGAAGGAACGGAGAGGGTGGGGGCAAGCGCTTTTAATGGCTGTCAAAGTGTCCCAATTTGTCAGATTATATTCCCAGCCATCTACTTTCCAGATGAGAGGCATGATTTATTATCTTAAAAAAAAATTACAAAGAGCAAGTAAGCAAGGAAACAGCAGACCACTCGATGATGTAAACATAGGGACACACGGAAGTGATTACGTTGCCGCTATAAATAGTTTGTCTGCGTTAGCGCTTATAATAATGTCACCAATACTTGGTTAATATTCAAGTCACAAAACGTAAATTGAGTATTGTTGGTGCTTTTTGAATTATTTATCAGATTTTAAGGGTGGAATAGTGGAGTTCCCATTGGGTCCGCTCTAAGCAGACTTTTATTTACGTTTATTTAATATTTATAATACATTTTTTATAAATACATCCGTTGTCATGTCTTTCATAATGATTGTAAACAATAAAGTGTAAATAAAAAAGTGCAGATGCCCTTTTAAGTATAGTCTTTCATATGCATAACTTGAATATTTTTATACATTGAAATTACTGGTGGTGGAACAGCTTTAGGAGTTGCACAGTGAACGTGGGCCATTACACAAGAGCACATTGGTTGTTGGTTGTTAAGACCAAACAAGTTGACGACTGCTGCTTCCCTGTGGGTACCTGCCCTGCAAAGCATGCTGGGAGCACAAACACACAGCCCTTCAGATACAGAGATAGAAAACCTCACCTATTTCTGAGGCCTTAGGTATTACTATTTCCAGTTTGACCTGTTCTGCCTTTTATTAGTTCATTTTCATATCTGCTTATGCCTAAATGTGCCTAAATAGTCTCAGGCCACTGCGATGATCCAGGGGAAGTTTTTGGCGACTTGGTATGCACTATTTACCCAATCTGACTGTTGGCTTAACGGCCTGAATTAGCAACAATAGAGCCCGCTTTGTTTTCCTCTGAGGGTTTCAACTGTGCTGCTGCTGCCGCCGCCACTTTTCTCCTGAACATTTAATCTTTCTGGCATGATCTGAATTATTAAGACGTTTCACCTTTAGACCATTTATTTTAACACATAATGATTTGCCTTTCGCCGTTTGACTACAAAATAGCAGGCAAGCAGACAAAAAACATAGGTAAGAAGAAAGAATGAAACCTTGTCATGGCCCAAGATTGGCTAATGGCCACAAACGTTAAAGTCAATTGTCATAAGGCAAGTTGATTTGAGTAATTCAATAGGTTTCAAGACAGTCAAGGAGCACTTTCCTTATCTGGTTCTTGTGTTATTTGTGTTACTACAACACTGTTGTCCTTGTGGTGTTTCCACTGTGTTACACTGGGCCTTTTAACACACAAACACACACCTCGCCCTTTATTTCTCTCATGCACACAACTGGCAGTTTGAGAGTGCCAACCCATTCTGACGTTACATAACGGCCTTGTGTAAAGGCAATCACTTCTGCATCCGCGACTCCCCACAGAACATGCATACAAACATGATTGTGGTGTGCTAATTGGTGATTCTTTTCGAGTCCACGTGCTTTAAAATGTGCCTATTCAAGTCAAACAGGTTGGCCTTTTAAGTTATTCAGATCATAGATAATGTTTTTGGTGGTACACAATATGTAACCTCCTCCACTTGTCCACAGTCAAGGATCTGATTCACTGGCGGGACCCCAAAAAGTCAGGCTTGGTTTTTGGACTGTCCATGCTACTGCTGCTGTCGCTGGCCGCCTTCAGTGTCATCAGCGTGGCGTCCTACCTGCTCCTGGCGCTGCTCTGCGTCACCATCACCTTCCGCATCTACAAGTCCGTCATCCAGGCCGTGCAGAAGTCCAGCGATGGCCACCCCTTTAAGTAAGGCCCCGGGGATCGTAAAATCTAAGGCAACGTTAGGTAGTGCTTGTCTATTTGCATTTGCAACTTTGAAACACAGGACTGTCAATACTGCCAGGCCTACTGCCAAAGTCAGCTCGGTGTGGGAAACGCATACACGGCATATCATTAAAACATTGAAACAAGCCGTCGCTGTAGATTCAAATGACAAAGTCACTGAGACGAGTGCTGGCAAGCTCCAAAGACTATCACATTTCTGTATATTAACTTTGTTCCTGGCAGTGTCTGCTTGGTGAGATGACCTCCACCTCTAGGGTATTTATTTATAGCTACCCAACATGGTGTCCGCGGGGGTCCCATTACATTTGTAATACATAACCCAAACTATAGTCAATAGCAACAAAATACCCCTTTGTTTAAAATCAAAATACATTTAGTTTTTACTGTTAAATGAAAGCTACTGTTTCAACACACTTAAAAAGAAAGGTAATTTCTACAGTTTACACACTTGTCAACTTGTACATATTTGTCGTACTGTTACTGCACGCATTTTGACCCTTGAATACGCTTGTAGGCTTTGCTGCTCTCCAGGGACGTCATTTATAAAACTGTGTGTAGTCTATTGTAAAAACATTGCATACGCAAAATCCCCAGAATCTAAACAAATATTCAGGTCTATAAAATGGTGCAGCACACACTCTTCATTATAAATCACAGCTACCATAAATTGTGTCAATGAAGAAAGAGAAAAGGAGAGGGCAGAATTTGCAGATTGGGGCTTATTAGAGCATTGTAACAAGATCTAATGAAAAAATAAATAACAATTGGAATGCAATATTTCATATCACCTGTAATAGTGTCAACTCCACTGTGACTGAGAACCGTTGCTGAGATGAAGAAAAACACATGTTCATGTTTAAGCATTCGGTCTGCCAACTCTTTGTTAAAATAGATTATTTTGTTTATTTTGTCAGGCGATACCAAAGCAGCCATTCCGTTGTATGACATAAACCGTAACCATGAGCAATATTCAAAGTTCTTGTGGTCAATTGGCACAGACACATACCAAATGATTTCAAAATATTATTGCCACAATAGATTTTTTGTACAGTTTATCTTATATCTGTACCATAGAAAATATTTTGATTTGTAATTATAAACAATTTTTGATTACATTGTGGCTGTGAATATGCAGCGTGGTTGTCATAGCCAAACATTTACAAAATCTATATTTTTGGGTTTTTAGCCTAAAAACTGCATTTTCACACTCAACCCTGATGCAAAGCTATAAAAGCAGGTGTGTCCCAAGTGCAGCCCTGGTGCCTTTTTTTCAGGGTTGGCAGGTTTGCAGTTTATAATGTTGTCATAATCCTCATTTCATGTCCATCTCCCTGCAGGTCGCTGATGGATAAGGATGTCCGCATTCCCCCAGAGACCTTCCGCAAGCACGTTGACGTCAGCCTGACCTACATCAATCGAGCCCTGAAGCAGATGAGCCGCCTTTTCCTGGTGGAGGACCTTGTGGACTCCCTTAAGGTGAACGGCTTTCCATTTTCTTATGCCGTCTGTCCTCCATATGGAAGACCACTAATTTTATTTAAGGGGAGATGGCTCCTAATATTTTTTAAAGCTAATGACAAACATCAACTATGTTCGTGAAGCAGGTTTTCCGTGGGTCATTAGAAATAATCAAATAGATTTTGCGAAAATTAAGATCTTAAGTGGCATTAAAAAGCATTAAAGGCCTACTGAAATGAATTTTTTTAAATTTAAACGGGGATAGCAGATCCATTCTATGTGTCATACTTGATCAACAAAAGAAATAAACCCCTGACTGGAAGGATAGACAGAAAATCAACAATACTATTAAACCATGGATCTGTAAATACACGGTTAATGCTTTCCAGCTTGGCGAAGCTTAACAATGCTGTTGCTAACGACGCCATTGAAGCTAACTTAGCAACAGGACCTCACAGAGCTATGATAAAAACATTAGCTATCCACCTACGCCAGCCAGCCCTCATCTGCTCATCAACACCCGTGCTCACCTGCGTTCCAGCGATCGACGGAAGGACGAAGGACTTCACCCGATCATCCGTGCGGTCGGCGGCTAGGGTCGGATAGCGCGTCTGCTATCCAAGTCAAAGTCCTCCTGGTTGTGTTGCTACAGCCAACCGCTAATACACCGATCCCACCTACAACTTTCTTCTTTGCAGTCTTCATTGTTCATTAAACAAATTGCCAAAGATTCACCAACACAGATGTCCAGAATACTGTGGAATTTTAAAATGAAAACAGAGCTTTTTTGTATTGGATTCAATGGTGTCCGAATACTTCCGTTTAACTATTGACGTCACGCGCATACGTCATCATACATAGACGTTTTCAACCGGAAGTTTAGCAGGAAATTTAAAATTGCACTTCATAAGTTAACACGGCCGTATTGGCATGTGTTGCAATGTTAAGATTTCATCATTGATATATAAACTATCAGACTGCGTGGTTGGTAGTAGTGGGTTTCAGTAGGCCTTTAAATAGGATGTCCAGAGGCATTAAACTTTTTTTATACAATTGTAGGACTTGGCCGATAGTAAGTCAATCAATGGAATGGTAAATGAAAACAAACTCAGGCTCTGTTTTTCTTCGGCTGCGGCTTTCAAACTGGATTTAAGAGGTCTTGTCTGGTTCGAAAGCATGAAAAGCTGTGCCTCAATACGGTAAAATTAAATGGCTCTGCAACTGCCATTCTCTGGGCACTGTAGTTGTGTAGTCCTTAACTCTGACACCATGTCATGAGGATGAGGAAGCTGAGCTTGTTATGTACACGACTCCCTCAACTGTCGCCACTTCAACACACATGAGCTAAATAGGCTAACATTAGCAACTCTTGTGACGCAGGGACCTCACATGACCTACGGTGGCCTACAAGATAATTCTCACAAGACCACAACTCTTATTTTCTGACATTCCCACAGTTAATGAACTAGAGTTATTTCAGCTGCCTGACACTTTATACATAGCGTGCTATCTATTATACCTGTTTTAAACAACTGACAGGGTGTAAAATACCATCTATTCAAGGTGTTAAATTATTTCAGCTTTTTTAAATGTATCTAAAGAATGCAAATACCATTCTGTCGTTTTCTAAAATGTTTCAATCAGTCATCCATTTCTGAACACCTGCATAATTTGCATTCCTAGTATGATGTAGAGCTGAAACGATTCCTCAAGTAATTTGATTACAAAATATATTCGAATAATTTTTGCTGCCTTCAGGCGTTGTACATTTTTATTTATTTTTTTACGGTATTTTGCCTCGTTTAGTAGTCAAAGCTCACGTTTCGGCCTGTTGTCCACACGCAGACGCATACTTTTGTCTTTAAAAACGCAGACTTTTACAAACCCTGGCCAAAGTGTAGAGATCCAAAACTCTCCACTCAGCATATGCGTGTACACGGCACACACGGAGACTTGTGATGACGTCACGGTTGTACGCTGTCATTTCCAAACTCAACAACACTGCCTTGCTGCCTTTAAACACACTATAAGAGGACTTAATGTATGTTTGAACGTGAACATGCTGCTCTTTTCAATCAACATTAATAAAAAGACACATCAAAATGGGCTTTGCGACACTCTCGCCGGCTCAAATGACAGTCAGCTGTTTTGTATACGATCGCTTTTGGACTTCCACCTGATGGGACAACTTTGACAAGCAAGACTTTTTGCTGTGTGTCATAAGAAAGATGCAACATTAGCTCATGTTTTTAGTCCTTGTTTAACGACAAATCTTGAAGTTAACTTACGTGTCTTGCTTCCATGAGCCGGGCGCGACCCTGCTCGCGCGTAAAATACGACAAAGAAACTAAAAAAAACAATGTAGCGTCCTCCTTGTAGTGTGTACTGATGTTAAAGACAATATACACTTCATGTACCATATCGCTATATCGATGATAAAATGCTTTATAATTCCATGAGAGTTTTGCAGCGGCACACGCTCGTCCGTGTGCTTTATATTGGCACTTAAACATGCAAAATGGTTTCCTTGGCTCGATAGTGCGTGCTAATTTTAGAAATAATGTACACTTCACTGCACATGTAATATATCACCATGTTGCTAAAGACGTTATAATTCTATGAGTGTTGGGTTTCAGCAGCACAGGTGTGCATTTACTCTTTAATAATGTACCCAGGAATCTGTGTGTAGGTGCAGGCTGTTTTAAAGATAATGTACAAGTCATTGTACGTCTAAAGCTGTGGTTCTTAACCTGGGTTCGATCGAACCCTAGGGGTGAGTCTGCCTCAGGGGTTCGGCGGAGCCTCCGCCGCGGAGGTCAAGACACACCTAACTCATCGTGTAAATAAAAACTTCTCCCTATCGGCGAATTATGGATACCCTCAGTCTTTGCGAGCAATCCTTTTCGAGGGTGCTGGACATAAAAACGAAGAAAAGGAACAGACCTTGCTGTGAAAATGACATGAGAGTGGCACTTGCCCAGGTGAAGACATGCATATCTAAACTGGTCTCTCAAACGCAACAGCAGAAGTCACACTGATTTGCAGGTGTGTATTTTGTTGTGAGTTCATGCCTTTGAACAAGGTGATGTTCATGCACGGTTCATTTTCTGCACCAGTAAAAAAAATATATAAATTTGTCTTGGATTTGAAAGAAAAAAAAAACATTTAATTTTTCACTAAAGAAGGGTTCGGTGAATGCGCATATGAAACTGGTAGGGTTCGGTACCTCCAACAAAGTTAAGAACCACTGGTCTAAAGTATATCACAATAAACATAATAGGAGGTCTATTGCCACCAAGTCAGCTATTGCTGCTTTTTTCAGGCTTCTGATTGGACAAAATGTGCATGAGAGCAGGTGTATGTGTTTGTGTGTATACAGTACATAGACAGTTTTGAAACTACACTTGTGTGGATGGAAATTGTTTTAACCCCAAATATGTGTTTTTAAAACTCCATGTTCGTGTGGACATGGCCTTAAAGGCACTACCTAATCCAATTTTTATGTTTGATATAATGAAAACTGTTCTTATTGTTTTATATTTGATACTAAGAATATCGTTTTATTTGAACTTTCTCAGGGAATATTAATTTTGAACAAATTTTATATATATGTTTTCATCTCAAACATGTTATGATGGCAAAATGAACATTGATTACTATTTTGCATGCAAAGAATGCAATTACTGCTGCATTCTTAACATTTAAAGCTGTCGTCATTATTAAGTGGTTTGTCTTTTTTATATTGTTTGTGTTGTTGGCAGGTTGAAAACAGCTCAGCGGATTTGCGTGGAGAAACCACCATTCAAACGGCACCGTATAATAATCATCAAAAACGCACGAGAGACAAGAACTTCGTATATATATATATATATACCTTTTTTTTTTTTTTCAGCAAAACATTTTTTTAGATTAATCGATCGGGATATTCGATAGAATACTCTATTACTAAAATATTTGATAGCTGCAGCTCTAGTATGATGTTTTTTTATTATTCCATGACGCCTTTTAACAAATTTTTAAATTGTATCCTGCTTAAAAAAATGTATCCTCCAGTCTGTGGCTGTTATAAGGCATATTTTTCAGAGATATGCATTTTTACAGGATATTTTAAAGAGATAACATTTAAAAAGTTACTTCTGGGTATATTATATTGATCAAGTAATTCTTACTTGGAGGGTTTTGTGGCCGGAAAAGAGGCGCTACCATTGACTCCATGGTTAGAATTAGGATAGTTGGGATTTTGCTATGGTTTATTTACAACTTAGAATGCATTTTTTTTAAAAAAGCATATGCGTTTTTGTCTTACATAAGGATTGTGAATAATAGGCAAAATTCCCCAAAATGTTTAAAACCCTTTAATAATTTTTGTACATCCTGTGAACGTGCTGTGGCAAAAGCAATAAAATGAATACATGTCGGGAATGTGACAAAATGCAAAAGTGGCTGGTAGGCTAATTAACAAAACCTGGTTAAAGCTTGTCAATTGGTAAACCCAGAGAGGTGTTCTGCAGCCTGTGCAAAAAGACTCCAAACTTTTCTCAATGGGCATCAATGCGGTACAATCACACATGCTATTAGCTAATCAATAGTCAGCCATTAATGGCAGGCAGCAGTTAACAATGTCTAATTTATTTTGGCGTGACCAACAAAGCAACTTCTGCTGTTATCGCCACAACTGTCAGCTGCCATCACTGCAAAAAATTTTTTAAATACAAATAAATTCTCAGATGAAACAGTCTTGCGAGACGATTTTAGTTTACAAGATAGTAATGTTTAATGTTAACTTTTAAACTATTCAATATTAGCATTCTTAAATGCTTACAATCGTGTCTATACAGACAGTTGTCAGCTTTTGACTATTTATAACAACTATCAGCAGTAGGACATGGCATGGGATTATAAACGGCATTAAAAAGCATTCAATTAGATTTGCTGTAGAAACCCTGTGAAGTCCAATTGATTTTTCCAGCCACATCTTCCAAAATTGGGAGCTACTGTGATTGATTTGGTTCTTTTTTCAGTTTAAAGCACATGGAGGTGAATTTTAAAGACTTATGGTGCTTAATTTTGCTAAGCCGCCTTCTTTGTTTGCTCTTTGTGCAGCTGGCTGTGGTCATGTGGCTGTTGACCTATGTTGGCGCTGTCTTCAATGGCATCACCATCCTCATCCTCGGTAAGACCAAGCTCGAGATGCCCTAATTTGAGAGCTAAAAGGCAGTCTTACGTGTTTCTGAATGCACTGTATAGACTATTGAGTAAGAAAATAACCAATTAAGTTACTTACCAGTAATGCATCATCATTTAACCCATTTACAGGAATCCAGTCTAGTCTACCGGTTAGTCATTTATAAACCTTGGCACCGTAAACGTACTTTACAAATAAAAGTATTATGTGCTCTGTCTGCACTCATAATTGTTTACATTAAACTTGTCCCATAGCACTCATAGATTGAAATAGTAGGAGGGTTATGCTGCCATGCCCGCATGCATACAGTAAGTCTCTCTTTGGCCTTTTTTACCATATTGGTTAAAATAAATTGTATTGTAATACTATAGCATAATAACTCAAAACAGACATGTGCCAGAAGTTGAATGTTGCCTCTACGCAGGTGACCCTTGCTCACGGTGTTCTTCTCAATACTTAAAAAGTGCACACATACATCGACATACATGGTCGACCGCTTGTGACCTCAAATTTGAGATACCAAGGGGTCGTTTCTATAAAAAATTGTTCAGTTTATGTTGTGTTGTATTGTTGTTGTTTGTTTTTTAAGTAGTGTGAGACACCACAACAGCAAAGTAAATGCTCTGTAGTTGGAATTAGAATTTACACACAGTGATGTATTACTCGGTGCAAAGTAAGTTTCAAGATAAAAGCATGGCAGTATCGACATGGATTCTACTACAACTCACAAACTAAACCCTTTTTTTTTTTTAAAGATATTTAGTCACCGAGAGAAAAATTAGTCCATGTACGAAATATTTATTATCATTGTACCGGTAGTCAAGTCTTACAAAAATCTCTTGAGTGACCTGCACAGGTCACTGCTGCGCACCTTTTGCGACACTGTGGTGGTTTCTGCTGTGTTCTATGCCGTCGTTGGGGTGGGGGCAGCACTGTCAGAGACTGGAACAGACTTAATAAACTCATTAGGAGAGGCTGCCCACTAAACAGCATTGAGGAGGTGGCTGTCAGACGAATGCTGACCAAGTTGACATCCATAACGGCACTGTGGAGGCCCTGAGTAGCTCCTTCAGCATTAGACTGTTACATCCACAGTGCAAGGAGAGCTATCTTTTCTACCCACAGCCATAAGACTCTACAACACACTTATGTGATTACTGTAATCTTTTTTTTTCATGGTGTGCAATACTGTTAGTTTTTTTTGTTGTATTTTATCTTCTGTCTATACATATTAGTGAGCAATATGTAGTATTTATGACTATTTTTTTTTGTTTTTCATTACACTTTACTTCTGTTACTGTAAAAACCTGCACTGCAACAATGTAATTTATCCATTGTGGGATAGGTAAGTCTTTTGCTAGATAAAAGTATAAAATATAATATGACATGTTGTCTTATTGACCCTGCTCCTTGTGTCTCTGATGAAAGTTAAAAGTTAAAGTCCCAACAATAGTCACACACACACACACACTCGGTGTGGTGAAATTATCCTCTGCATTTGACCCATCCCCATTTTCACCCCTGCGAGGTGAGGGGAGCAGTGAGCAGCAGCGGCAGCCGCGCTCGGGAGTCATTTTGGTGATTTAACCCCCAATTCCAACCCTTGATGCTGAGTGCCAAGCAGGGATGTAATGGGTCCCATTGTTATAGTTTTTGGTATGATTTGCCCGGGGTTTGAACTCACGACCTTCCAGTCTCAGGGCGGACACTCTAACCAGGCCACTGAGCAAGCCACAAGTACATTTGCAAGTAATTGCTATTTTTGATTTTAATCATGTCGAAGTGAGTCTGCCAATACGAAGGGCATCGACTTAAATGGGTTGCAATATATAGACCTATTATGTCAGCGTTTGCATCTTATTGCATTGTTTGTCCCTCTTTGCAGCTGACATCCTCCTCTTCGCTGTGCCGCCCATCTACGAGAAGAACAAGGTAAGGAGTTGGGCATTGTGTTCCACGCCATGAGGATGATAAAAGTCTGAGGCAGGCGCATGATGACATCAGCTGCCTGTCAGCGCAGCAGTGCGCTCACTTGGATGAGCGCGGTCTGCGTCAGACACTAAAGGCGTTCTTTGTCCATCCTGTTGTTGTGGCCTAACTAACCCCCGCCGAGAACATGAAGTCATCGCGTGAAAAAAACAAACAACCTTTGCCAAATAGTGAGCCATTGTTGTGCTCTCTCGCCTGCAGACCCAAATTGATCAGTACATCGACCTGGCACGTAACCAGATCAACACCACCATGGCCAAGTGAGTTGTGTGCGGCGCTGCATGTCATGTGACAAATTCTATGTGCTGTGTCAATTAACTCTTTCTTTTTCAGGTTGCAAGAGAAACTACCCGGCGCCGTGAAGCGCAGCAAAACTGAATGATTGACCTCAGTTAAAAGAAAAAGAAATCCTCAGTCCTCTTCATCACCCTCCTTGACTCCCCTCCCCCCTTAACGCCTCATCACCCACTCTCAACCAAGTACCACCTGTCTACACTGAACCTGACTAGCTAGGATCATCTCTGAGCTCCTCAATATTTAATGTCAAACTACTGAGCAGCTTCACTTGCAAGCATTAAAAAAAGAAGTGTGCCAGTGAGGAATGCGTGGCCATGACCTCTCTGTGTGGCCGTGGCCACATGATGGAGTGCGGGCAAGCGGAGCGTGGTCAAGTGAACTAGACTGAATCTATGACCTGGTTTGAAGGGTGCATGTTTGCGGCGCTTAAAGCAAATGTCTGTACTAAAAAAAAAAACTATTTCTGTAGAAGGTCAGGTAATGATGTAAGCCGGAAACATTTTTAGGAAAAACAAACAGTGTATTTAAAGATAAATCAAGACAAAAATGGATATATGCATACTAACCTTGTAGGTGTCATTGTGGCTATTCTCATCCTGCTGTCCCTGCTCTGCTTAGATTGAGTCCTCATTTTTAGAAGCAGGTCATGGGCTTGCTTGTAAAGCTGCACAGGCAGCAATTGGTGTGTAAGTTTCTGCAATGCACTGAACTTTTATGTTGAAACCCAGCGAGCAGGTGGAAATAAAAGCATTTGGAACACTGAGCCAGCTGTGATAATTTAGTCTAGTTCACCATCTTTGCAGCCAGCAGTCCTCGCTTGTGGTGCATGCATCTATACAGTACACTTAAAGATCTACTTACTGCTGTCACTGAGGAGAATGGAGCTCAATGAGCATCATAATTAGAAGCAAGTCAGGGATCAGATCATGAACCTGGGGGAAAGCGGTGTCCTTGATTGCTAACATTGCAATTAAAAGAAAATGTTAAATGTAACTCTTTTTAAATGCTTTACCGCGATTTTGAGACGAATACTAGTTTATGTAGCTTTTTGGAGTAAGGAGGCTGTTTTTCCCCCCAATGTTTTGGACTGCTGTAAGGCTCACACGCTTAGAAGCAAGTTCTCACCCTGAATATAGGCTGTATCATATTCCCCTTCTCCACTTAAGTTTATGTCCATTTTTTAATTGACTCGTGATCGTTTCAGTGGTTTGATTAGTTTTATAGCGCTGCAATTATACCGAAGGGAGTAAAATGAGGCTACGTGGCTGTGTTTCTGTTCATGATCCCAGACGTAAGTTTGCATGCAGTGAAAGTGGCTAATTATGGATGAGTGTCCTATCAATGCAGTCCAATGTGTCCGATCGACTACTATTACTTCTACTGCTAAATGTGTTTTCACTGGTCTGACATTCCGTGCCATGCATGCCATCTGTGGTGTCATCCCACCCCTCTCCTCATCATGCATCGTTTTTCATTCATACTTTGGATGCTAAAGCCAAATTATGCAGAGACTGTGTGCATTTCAGTTTGTCTCATCATAGATTATCAATTGGCATGATTATTGACGCTTTAGTTGCTTTAAAGCTTCCTGCAAGGCTCGATAGGTGTCCGCCATACAGAATCATAGCTGGCTTTCTTTTGAGTGTAATACTTCTATAAGTGCACACACACAAGCTATATAATGGATTATTACTCTTAACCAGTTTGCTGAAAGCATGTTGATTTCCTCGGTTCATTGGGAATGGGAGAGTGTGACAGGAGCGTTGTCTTTTTTTTTTTTTTTTTTTTTTTTTGGTCTCCCGTCAAGCCGTGTTGTGCTTTTGACCCGTTTGTACGATGTTCACTAAGATCAGCTCTGTTTTTGTATTAGCTAGGACTTTGGTTCTACTTTGAGAGAAAAAGAAAATTAAAAAGAAATGTGATTTCTGTATTCATGTCAAAGTGAAATTAATAAAAACACGTAAAAGGACTGCTCTCTTCTGCTTTGCTAAACCCTCATGAAAAACATAGTTTTCCAGCATGCACTGTTGCCTGGGATGGATAGATGATGCATCCAGGAGAGTTCGTACCGGTGTTTGGGTTGTGGGGAGATTTGATTTTTTTAAAGAATTGGCCAGCATGTAAAAATGCATGAAATGTTGTCACATGTAGACTTGACAACACATTTCAAGTCACATAACAGGGCCAAAGTTATGGTGCATAATAAAGATAACACGTTCGGGATAACAGTGCCTTTATCGGATGTGCACATTGGCCAACCTACTTGGACACAAATTGGAATGTACTGATAGTGAGGAATGAGGATTTTCAGAGCTGTGTTGTGAGTTTAAAAACATCTAAATGATCTAACTCCTTTCAGACTTCATAGAACTGCAACGGAAAATTTAAATTGTTTTGTTACTGTCTTAATCATATATGTTGTGAATTAAGTCATATTTTGGAGATATTTCCAGACATGCATTGGTTTAGCACTGGTTCAGTGCCGTTGTGATGTTAACGAGACTGTGATTGGATACTCGTCATTCCAAAATGAGTATCCATTTATAAGTTTCAATTTAGTAGGATGCAGGAAGTGTTGTGCCGTAGCAAGACAGCAGAGAAGGAGAACAAACCGTTGATTAGGTGGCAGATATATATTTGCAAGGCCATTTTCAAGAAGGATATTTAAAGAGAAACTACATCTTGTGAGACAATTTCGGCCAACCCCGGAAGCTAGCTCAGCTGTTCTGGCGATCAAATGCTCGTCATTTCCACTGGAATAAGCCGACTGGCTTATACGGCGTCGAATAGGTGCTACAAATTGTGAGTTCAAGTTTTTTTTTTTCACTTTTAATGTTTTTGGCAATTTGACAGTACCACATAAGATATGTTTTAATTGCTGATGCGTTTTAATAGATTTTTAAATGCGCCAGAAAATAACCTGTTATGTACACTGTTGATGTTATTCAATGCCCAGTAGTGCGTAAATGTGTTCCTGTATAGTATTTCTCCAGCAATGGTCATGTGGGGACATCAATTATGGTATTTTGAGATCATTGAAGTCTGACATCACTGAAGGCCTAGGTGAGAAACGCACGGTCCGCCACTGAAATCCTATAATAGCAAAATATATGCTACATTTTTTATAAGTCAATCAGATCACCTTGTTTGTTGTATAACAAAGAATTCAATGTGCTCTTGGTTTTTCTTGCACATTTAAGTTAAATGCTACATATTGACCTGTGTTCTATCTGAACCGCCCATACGAGTGAGCAGAACTGAAAGGCTTAAATGTCCAGAGTGTGTGGATGTTGGTTCGAATCAGATATGGATAGTTTTGTATATTGCCCATTCATTTTCAATAGGGGTAAATTCCTGGTAATCCCGGGAATTACCCGGTAAACACGCTGGCTTGAATGTCCAGGGCGAGCGCAGTGTGTGGATAATAGAAGGGTTGAAATCGGATGAGAAAAGTGGGATATGCAGTAGATTGTATAATGCCCATTCATTGTCAATGAATAGAAACTTCCAGGAAACCTGGGAATTTTGGGAAAGGGAAAATATGTTTTGCATTCAATATATTGGATGGGTAGTGTGGGTGGATTGTTTAAAGGTCGGAATAGGGTTTAGAAATTGTGCAAAATTTGAGAATATAGGGCATTGTAAAACTTTGAATATGTCCATTCATTTGAATGAGAATTTCCTGGAATTTCGGGAAACCCAGGAATTTTTGACAATATTGATACTAGCACAATTGTCCTAGATCAGGGGTCGGCAACCCGCGGCTCTAGAGCCGCATACGGCTCTTTAGCGCCGCCCTAGTGGCTCTCTGGAGCTTTTTCAAAAATGTATGATACATGGAAAAAGATGAGGGGAAAAAAATATGTTTTTTGTGTTAATATGGTTTCTGTAGGAGGACAGACATGACACAAACCTCCCTAATTGTTATAAAGCACACTGTTTGTATTAAACATGCTTCACTGATTCCAGTATTTGGCGAGCGCCCTTTTGTCCTTCTAATTTTGGCGGTCCTTGAACGCACCGTAGTTTGTTTACATCATGGGTGTCAAACTCTGGCCCGCGGGCCAAATTTGGATATCAAATTAACACTAGAGCTGGCCCGCCGATTATATTCAGCGGCAGTGCCGCGGTAACACCGTTAATTCTCATACTTGCTAATTCTCATACTTGCCAACCCTCCCGGGAGACTCTGAAATTTCAGTGCTCCTCCCAAAAAACGTCACTTCCGCTTTCCACCCAGTCCAGCGAATGCTGGCCCGGTCACATAAAATGTGCAGCTTCTCCACGCACACACATGTGAATGGAACTCATACTTGCCCAACAGCGATACGGGTTACACTGACGGTGCTCGTATAAATAACTTTAAATACTGTTAGAAATATGCGCCACACTGTGAATCCACACCAAACAAGAATGACAAACACATTTCGGGAGCACATCCGCACCGTAACACAACATAAACACAACAAAACAAATACCCAGAATCCCATGCAGCCCTAACTCTTCCGGGCTGCAATATACACCCCTGCTACCACCAAACCCCGCCCCCCCAACCCCGCCCACCTCAACCGACGCACGGAGGGGGCGCACCGTCAGTAACCTGTATCGCTGTTGGCCAAGTATGCCTTGCATTTACATGTTTGTGCATGCTATAGTCGCACATATTTTGTGATCGGGCTGTCACGTTGTTGGAATGGATGAAGAGCAGACGGGACGACAGCTCGTGGAGGAAGATAACGCAGTGCCTTTAAAGCATGCCCCCAAGACTGTGGTCCGGGTGGACTACGAGATATAATGACTAATGAACGACTTTGTTCGATAATGAAAGATGCCTCGGCTCAAAGCCTGAGCCCCAACATTAATTAACTAGCATCCAAGAAAAGATGGCAGGTATGTGGCTTGGGCACATCAGATTAGATCCGTGTGTCGCAAACTGAGCAGTTTAAAGTCCTGAATGGTTGGTTTATTCATTGTTATTTTATTTTCTAATTTATTAGCCTGTGGAAAAAGTTAATGTTGATATTTACCTCAGAAGGCTGCAAATAGAAAAGAGGCATTACATTTTTATTTAAATTGTATTTGATATGCCATTGATATTTTTTAATTATTATTATTATTATTTGAAACTGGATTTTGCATGTCACTATAAAGCAGTGGTTCTCAAACTTTTTTTGTCATCCCCCACTTTGGACAAGGGGGAGTTTTCAAGCCCCACCTGCCCCCATCGCCCCAACAGAACGCTAATGCCAAGCTTAACATTTTCAAATTTATTGAACATCGAGTAACATCAAGTTGTATACATTCAAACTCAATAACATAAAATAACATCAAGTTCAATAATAAATAAAATAACTGTGCAGCTGTGGTATAACTTGCATCAAGTTGAATAATAAATCAAATAACTTGCATCAAGTTCAATAATAAATCAAATAACTTGCATCAAGTTCAATAATAAATAAAACAAAAGTGTTATAACTTGCATCAAGTTCAATAATAAATCAAAAGTGTTATAACTTGCATCAAGTTCAATAATAAATCAAAAAAATTGTTATAACTTGCATCAAGTTCAATAATAAATCAAATAAAAGTGTTATAACTTGCATCAAGTTCAATAATAAATAAAATAAAAGTGTTATAACTTGCTTCAAGTTCAATAATAAATCAAATAACATGATGCATAATAATAAATAAAATAAAAGTGCCACTTTGCAATCTTTGCAAAAAAAAAAGGAGGAGCTATGCATTTTGGCAAGACAGGGCAAGTGAACAGGGGCGCCGCTAGGGATTTTGGGCCCCATGAAAAGAATCTTTACAGGGCCCCCAACACAGCGGCAACATTTTTTGATGCTATTTTACATACAATTATGCATTTTAATGGTATTCTGAATACAATGGAGTTAATTTTGAGTCATTTATTTGCTGCACCACTGATTCTTGAGACTGTAGTAAAATGTATTATATTTTGTATTGTATTATTATTATTATTATTATTTCAACACACACAGCTGCTCACCTCCTTCCTCCTGTGGGGGCACTGGGGCTGATTCAGGGGCAGGGGGACTTGGGGGCTGACAGACCGCTGCTGCTGGTGCTGGTGCACTTGACTCTGTTCAGAATGAGGCATCATTTTGACAGAGGGGAGATCAACTATTATTGAATAAGAACAGCTTGATAAATGTTTGACTGGATTGATTATTTAACTAATATAGCAGTAAAATGTAAAAATCCAGAGTTTTCTTGAGCTAACATGGTGAGAAACGTGAGCTAGCTTATTACCACAGACAGGGACAAAGTTAATATGCATAACTTTCCACCACAACTAACAAACCCACCTTTTTTTGGGAAATATTGGGTTACATATTGTCGACCCTTCAACTCCTTCTCTTATTTTATTTTCCTTTCTTTTTTGGCTGCCTGATTTTTGAGGCATACTCCGCTTTGCCCGCTGTGGCGCTGTCTGTCTGGGACAAATCGTGGTGCTCTACCTGCAGCTGATCCAGTCGGACTGAACCATTTTACGTAAATAGAGGGGGGGAAGGGAGGGCCCTGCAGGTGTTGATGCTTCCAAAACAAATAAAGGTATTGTTACCAGGACATGGAAAATAAAACATGTGTGATTATATGTTAGTTAATAACTTAGTGTCATTATTTTTTCTGTATTATAATTTCATCATCATTAGGGGCCTCTCTGGGCCCCCCTCCATCATGGGCCCCTAGAATCCGTCTCCTTTACCCCCCCTTTTCGGCGCCCCTGCAAGTGAACATGAGTTGTACAGTACTCCAGCATTAGTGGCTGCAATGAGCCTGTTTTGCATTGCACAGCTTTTCAAATCGGGGTTGCAGGCTTGACACTGCCACTGTTAAAACCTCATTGAGTTCGGGGCTGAGCTGGCTTGACGCGAGTGCTTCCCGGTGAATGACACACAGTGTGTCCAATGCGCATTTGGCGCAACCCTCTTTATTAGAGCCTGCAGCCCGTTTCTTTACCCTGCCATGGTCTGTGCGCCATCAGAGCAAAAGCCCACACAGTTTTCCCATTTAAGGTTGTGTTCTTTGAGGAAACTGTCCATTATCTCGAACAGCTCATCAGCAGTGGCTCTATTTTTTATGTATTTGCAAAACAGCAAATCCTCGCACAGTGACTCGCCATTCACAGAGCTTCCGCTTAGCCCCGCCCCCCTTAGTTACTGTTGCTATGTCTGTCAAACTTGCGCTCCTACCTAGAAATTTAAAGTCTACAGGAAAAATAAGTAATTTACATTTATTTATATAGCGGATTCCACAGACAGAATCACAAAGTGATTTACAGTGTGTATAGAAAATGAAAGCATAGTAAAAAAAAAAATCTTAAGAATATAATTTAAAAAAAAAAAAAAAAGTAAAGTGAAATTTCCTCCCGTTCCTCGCGCCCCACCTGTCATGTCTCTATTCCCCACCAGTGGGGCGCGCCCCACACTTTGAGAAACGCTGCACTAAGGAGAGTACTTGGCGAGAGCGTTTTGTCCTACTGATTTCGGCGGTTCATGAACGCACCGTAGTTGTGTGGCCTGTGACGTAGCAGTTTGTTTACATCAGGGGTGACCATTAGATCGATCGCGAGCTACCAATCGATTGGTGAGGGTGTGTCATTCGATCGCAAGGAATTGTTAATAGAAAAGTGGACCTAAACATTACTGATTATCAATTTTCACTACGACGCTACTTGGTTGACATCGAGGATCTTGTGCGATGACGCTGGCTGCTGCGAGCTTAGTAAGAAGAACAAAACGACCGT
Organism: Entelurus aequoreus; assembly: GCF_033978785.1. Lineage (NCBI taxonomy): Eukaryota > Metazoa > Chordata > Actinopteri > Syngnathiformes > Syngnathidae > Entelurus > Entelurus aequoreus. The sequence goes on along the minus strand of NC_084742.1, from coordinate 19,689,154 downwards.
TCGGAACGTGAGAAACACTTTATTTCAACAAACTCACTCTCCATACCGGCTGTCAAAACTGTAAAGACCGACCGCACAGTTCCTGTTTACACAACAAAAGTGCTGCTCTATCCTGCCTGCGCTAACAAAATAAAAGTCTCAAACTATCGCATACAAGCTAGCAGCTAAGGAGCTCCTTAGCTGCTAGTTAACTCCAATGTGTCTTATAAACGGTATAAAAATGAGTATGGAAGATGGACAAATAAAAAGCTAAAAACAGCTTCTTTCATGTGGTGTTGGAAAGAGAGGAGGACTTTTTACAACCCACAATGTAAATTCAAAGTTGTGGAGTTTCTCAGCAACTACTGCGAATCCTGTCTGATTCCAAGTAACGCAAGTCATCAGTATAAGGTAATACACTAACAAGTGTGTGTGTGTGTGTGTGTGTGTGTGTGTGTGTGTGTGTGTGTGTGTGTGTGTGTGTGTGTGTGTGTGTGTGTGTGTACACAGTAGGCCAAACGTTTGGACACACCTTCTCATTTCAATGTGTTTTCTTTATTTTCATGACTATTTACATTGTAGATTGTCACTGAAGGCATCAAAACTATGACACCTGTGAAGTGAAAACCATTTCAGGTGTCTACCTCTTGAAGCTCATCAAGAGAATGCCAAGAGTGTGCAAAACAGTAATCAGAGCAAGGGGTGGCTATTTTGAAGAAACAAACAACAATGTAAATAGTCATGAAAATAAAGAAAACCCATTGAATGAGAATGTGTGTCCAAACTTTTTGCCTGTACTATATATATATATATATATATCTTTCAACATGGCGTGGTGTAAGTTGCAAGTAAGGTGGCTGTTGCAAACAAAACAAATACCTGTGCAGCAGATATTGTGAAACATTAACAACATTAAATCCAAATACCACACCCACCTCACAAATAAGAGTCTAATATCACTAATATAGACACTTATAAGATGGTTTGAATATTTTGCGGCTCCTAACAGATTTTTATTTTGTATTTTTGGTCCAATGTGGCTCTTTGAACATTTTGGGTTGCCGACCTCTGACCTAGATGATATGAATGGGTTGGTTTTGGAATTTTTAGGATCGGTTAAAAAATGTTGACATAGTTTGAATTGAAAATGGGTATTTTGGAATACCTGGATTTTCGGGAAAACCAGGAATTTATACCAAAAAAAAGACCAATGTTTTTGAAGGTGGAATGGTCAAAAACGGTTGAAAAATGTGGACTGTGAAAACTTTCCAGGAAGAGGTGAAAATAGGGCTTTGGATAACCGGGAATTCTGGGAAAACCTGGAATTTTTTTAACTTGGAAAATGATATTTTGATTTTCCAAGGTGATCGGAGTGTGAGGATGACGGAACAGTTCGAATCGGGTGAAAAATGTGGGTTGAGCATGTTTGAAAATTGTCCCATTTATTTTCAATGGGCAAAATGTCCCGAAAAGCCGGGAATTCTGGGTAATACGGGATATTTTTGAAACATTTTCACAGAGCTCAGGATTCCCGATCGAGCCGAACGTTTTGATACTTGAACGTTTGCGATCGGATGAAAACTGTGGACTGTAGAGTGCGCCACACTTTTGCGGTGGAATAATAATAAACAGATATGTGTGAATGCCCTAGCATTCACACAATGATACATCATTCACATGATAATACTCTGACTTGTTAAGTAGTTAATCGTAAAAAAGGAAACTAATTTGGTGTATTAAACTTGGCGCTGTCAAGAACACTGAAAAACAAAACATTGAAGGTAACAAATAATGGGGTAGAGGGGCCCACACCGATATTCTTTCAGGGAGCCCAGAATTCCTCGCAACGGCCCTGACTGGGGTGTCCAAATGTTTTCCATCAAAGGCTGCATACTAAAGCCATCCAACCATTTTCTACCGCTTGTCCCTCTCAGGGGCGTGGGTTCGCTGGAGCCTATCCCAGCTGCACTCTGGCGTAAGGCGGGGTACACCCTGGACAAGTCGCCACCTCATCGCAGGGCCAACACAGATAGACAGACAACATTCACACTCACATTCACACACTAGGAACAATTTAAAGTTGCCAATCAACCTATCCCCAGGTGCATGTCTTTGGAGGTGGGAGGAAGAAGGAGGGAACCCACACTTAATTTTTAATAGTTTAAAAATAGTTAAAAACAGTATATAGTTAAATACAAAGCTTTGTAGTATGAATTATTAGTATCAACCTTGCAACTTTTCCTCTTTACATTGGGCTTCTCGCTTTGTTTTCTCTATTTTGTTAGGAGTTATGTCGTTTTGTGAGTTTATTGCAGCCCCAGCGTGATGGAAGTCAACACGCAATGCATTCTGGGACAGCTATCCAAAGGAAACATTTTAAAAAAAGACAACCGGCACCCATTGACGGTTGTCGGTGCCAGGAAGACAATTACAGCAAGCTTGACGACACAGTCACGTTTTTATGTTCAAAGGAATGTTTCAAAAGTCAAGTCTCCAGGTGCTGAGTATAATACGTATTTATTGAAAGGCGAGAAGTGAGATGACCCTCTCCCATGGAGGCCACGTACAGATGACAGGCAAGTTGACGTCACAAAAACACGAAGATGCAACAAGTCAACAATTTGTTTGAAATCATTTAAGTGCTGTGTTAAAACTCTTGGGAGTGAAGCAATGCATGTTGTTTAATTGAAGTGTATCAATGGAGTTGGAAAGAGGACTTGTGTGAATCACAATATTTGCTGGTCACTTCTTGTTACACTCAATTTAGCAATCCTCTCTCAATCATTTACATAGAACAAAATTCAGTGCCACTTAACGCAAGTCACACTCTGGGACCGACAAAATCAAATAAATTACTACTTCATTTCAAATATCAACTAATAAATTGTAACAATTCACTTGAATGTTTGTAGTTTGGCGACTTCCAATCGGTAAGCTATTACCGATCTATTATTTTTCCTCTGGCATAGTACTAAAATATTTCCAAACTGGCTCAAATACAGGAGGTCCTCGGTTCACAAGCGAGTCCCGTTGATACGACACGTTGCAAATCGATTATGTTGACGTCAGATGAAGTCACTATCACAACACAAAACATAAGAAGGAAATATAATATACAGTAATTAAAATATTAAATATAAGGATTAAATGAAACTGTAATAATAATAAAAAATATCACTGGATTTCTTTAGGGGCAAATTCTTCTCACGTTGAAGGATACTATCTTTATCCTTGATGATGATTACGGCGGCTTGACCAGCCATGTGGCCCCTGCTGGCGTTTCTCCCCTTTTAATGCATTTTTGCGATATTTGATTTCACTTAAATGGTGTTGGTGGTTTTCCTTTTCTCCAGCGGGAGAATCTGCCTTACGCTGAAGTGAGAGCCATAAAGAAGGGCGAAAGGTTGGCGAGGGAGAACAGCTATATGCACAATTCCTCCACCTTAAGAATGAAACGACTCCTCAAACCAAAACTGCTTGTGTCTAAACCATGTTTTTAAAGTAATTCATGAGAGTGTGTTGCCGCTACAAAACGTCGCAAACCAAGGACCACCTGTAATGTCATTTTTGTTCCGTATTCCTGCTTCCTAAAACCACTTTGGGAACAATGACAGAATCCCTGAGATATTTTCCGGGTCAGGAAGTGAGTTTTCTTTCTAATTTCTTTGTCTACTTGAGTTGCATTCGTTCATTTGAAAATTGGGTGTCAAGAGTTTGTTGCACTTGCATGTGTGGTCTTACAAAAGTAAAAGAAATGGTAATATTTCTTACGTTTACACCACGTTTTGTGCAGCTTTAGGCCAAGATGGTTGGATGATGGAGGCCAGCGGAGAGAACTCTAGTATTACAAGTGTTGATGTAAACAATGTATTAAATAGATGCAAAGTCCTGCTGGAATTCATTGTCTTAATCAACACTAGTTCACGCAGTTCATTCAGGCGGCCGCACAGAAGGGATGGTCCATACATTTGTGGGTAAAAAGTGCTGATTCTCATATATTTTTTTCTTCCGACGTCCTGAGAGTTGAAGATCAAAAACAAATACCTCAGATCGCTTCCTTGGGAGGATTCCACGACAGGTAGGTGGTCAATACTACAACTACACTTTTTCCATTAAAAAAAAAAAGTCCACAGCCTGGGTCACTTTAGATGATGCTGCAAGATTGGTGAGGCTAGCAGCATGCGGACTAAATCCAGTCTGACCGAGCTGACGTCTTAGTGTGCGTTCACACTTGTCATTTTTGGTCCGGTTTAAATAAATAAGTACTTAAACAGGATGTTGCCCGTTACAGTTTGGCAATGTTGTCAGAAATGCCATCTCCAAGTCCAATCGAGGCGTGACTTTTTTTTGCATATGTTTAACAGAGACCATTATTTGATCTGCTGACAACAATCAATGCCAAACCATAGCACACTAAAGTAACCACCATTGGACCTTTTTTTTTTTTTTTTTACATTTTCGTTCCGGACCAGAGCACTAGACTACAAGTGTGAACGCACCTTAACAAAGCAGAGCTCAACTGACTGTATTCTGCGGCCTTCAGCATCTTGATGTCAAAATGACTCTTTGTTGCAATGTGTGCATGCACTAGAGTCTGTCATAATGTGACCAGTTAGAAGTCTTTTCTATGTGTCAACATGGGTTGGGGAGGTGCCTATGTCGGCGCGCGCGTGGTCTTGGGACAAGAAACAGTCATCCGAGTGGATGAAGTGCATGGAGTTCTGGTCATAAGTCAGCATGGCGTGCTGCTTGTCCTCTGCGCTGTAACAGAGGGAGTGGGCGTGCACCTGCTGGATGTGCCTCTTGATGGTGCTTACCTTCAGCGTAGCCAACGTGGCTCCACACACCATGCAGATGAGCCCGTGTCTCTGGCAGTCGTAGTCCATCAGGAAGTCTGAGCGCCAGCGCGCCTGATAGTTCCGCCGCTGGTCCTTCCCTGGGTAGTGGCTGTGACGGGAGGTCGTGGCTTTGTCCTTTGCTGCGCTCTCATCATCATCATCCTCCGTCGTCGCTTGGCTGCATACTTTCATGTCAGGGGAGTCGTCCTCATTCGGGCCTCCTGTGGTATTTAGGACAGCAGCTTCACTTGAGCTAATTTCTGCAGATTGAGGAGGTAAAATAGTGGTAGAGAGGGTGCTTTTGTGGTTATACAATCTTGCCAAAAAACATGAACAGGAAGCATAAGCTAATCTTTGTACTAAACACAAGTCCTTCCTGTCACTCAAGACCTTCAGTTTATCAGTATGTGGAATTAAATTATGGAATGGATTAAGCAAAGAAATCAAACAATGTACTAATATGATCCACTTCAAGAAACTCTTCAAATTTAAAGTGTTTACAAAGTACAAAGAAGAAGAACCATGATAAACATTCTGAATTGATTTAATCCATCCATTAATTTTCTAGATAATCTTACTCATCTCACCATATGAAACATAAATTACTTCACTAATTATTTATGTATTTTTATTGTTATTACCTATGGAGTATATTGTGAATACATTGAGAACAGGAAGTGAAAAAAAGTTTTAGCAACTGCTATGTAAAGGAAAAGGGGTAGGATTATATAAGCTCCGCTTCTTCCTACTCCTTTTCGAACATGTTGGATAGAGAAACTGGAAATTGTGATGTACCATGTTGTATGCATGCATGTTCCAAATAAACTCAAACTCAAGTCATTTATGTTGCCATCATCCAGAGGATGTGAATACTTATGTACATGTGATTTCTTAGTTTTATTTTTAATACATTTTAAAAAATCCCCCAAAACATTTTTTTCACATTGTCATTATGGGGTGTTGTGTGTGTAGAATTTTAAGGACAAAAAATAATTTGGAATAAGGCTGTAACATAACAATGTGGACAAAGTGAAGCGCCGTGAATACTTTCCGGATGCACTGTATCATCTCTGTCATTCGTGATGTTTGCGGCGTTCTATGTGTTGAATGTTGATTTCTCCACTGAGCGTTTTACAAAGTTTAACTTCACCTAAATGTCCTTTTTTACGCGGTGCCATGCTTGGGAGATCTACAAAGTGCGAAGAACGATGTTTTCCCTTGTCGGTGTATCTATAGCGGCAGAAGATTACATCTCATACAAGGCACACTGCATTCATGCACCTATTCCAGCAACTGTATTTTTCCACCGAGCACGCTGTAACTAGTTCTCGAGCTAATCTGTTTAAGAGCCAAAGTTTTGTTTTGGAATAGTTTATGGCAGCATGGAATGTTGTAAACCGACGACACTTGAACTTTTAAAGCTTTTACTGTGAAATACTCCAAAATGAAAGGCTGTGAAGGAGTGAGTGACGCCCTCACCGTCTTGTGCTGTGGTGTGGTCAGTAGAATAATCTTTGGTCCAGGCTGCCGCCATTGCTTCTCTTTCTTGTCGACTTAGGCCGGTGGTTTCGGGATGACATTCCTGGATGTGCTGTCTGAAGCTGCTGACCTTGGTCTCATTCAGAACCTGAGAGCACACCATGCAGTAGGTCCCGCGGCCCTGGGGCCCGTACGCTATTAGGTAGTCAAGGCGGAGCCGCCAGGGGTTGCCCCCGCGCAGGCGTCGCCTCCTGGGCTGGTGCAGGGGCTGCAGTCCCGCCGGAGTTTCCACCCCGCCATCTTCGCGGATGAGACAAGCATCTTGAGACAGTGAGCCGTCCACTTCCTGGCTCAAGTCAGAGTTGGTGTGATTGGACTCAAAGTTGTCGTCTTTGGTGTTTGCCTCAGATTTTATTGAGAGTTCACGCTCATCTGTTACAAAGAAAGGGAATAAACAAATTCTAAATAGTCAACAACTACAGTGTGACAAAGCATTACAGTACTTGTTCTGGGTTGATTAATGGCTCTGCGGAGTTCTTAGTTGGCCTATGGAATGTTAAGGCTGCACAGCTCAATCTGTTACCATAGCAACACTGGGCCACATAAACTTGGATGGATTTGTGCTGATGACATCAGCCTGTCAGCACAAAGAAACAAATATTTCAAATTGTAGAGGTTTTCTCACTGTGAGTCTGAGCCCAGGCCTGCAAGATGCAGTGCTTCTCCTCCGAGCTGTAGACCAGCGAGTCGGGGTGGGTGTCCAACACGTGACTCTTGATGATGTCCAGGTGAAGCGAGGGCAGCTGGGCTCCGCACACCATGCACAGCAGTCTACCGGGCTCTGCCTCATACTCCATCAGGAACTCTTGCCGGAACCAGGAGTGCAGCGAGGCGTTCAGGTACAGTTCCAGGGTGCGCGTGGAAGGCCCGGCTACGTCCTGCTCAATTTTCACCGCCGCGTTCTGAGTTTCTGCTGCCTCAAATTGAGGAGAGGGGCTGAGAGCGAGTTGCTGCTGCTGCTGCTGCTCAGAAGCTAGAGCATGTGCAGCCTCTGCAAAAAAACAGTAAGATGTGTAATTATTAGGCCTTTGCTGTGATACCACTAGTGGGCAGTACAGATTAATGTGGAAGAAAACAAAACATTCAAATTTCAGGTTTAACATGTAGAAATAGTCCTAGTGCGTAAAGTGTTACACACCCGCAGCATGATGGCTCGAGTCAAGCGAGTCGTCATCTCTCTGAGGCGAGGGTCCGTATGAGTTCTGACTTCCCCCGAGGTTCAGGTGGCTCTCCCACCCTGAGCGGATCACCTCTTTGTCGGCGGCGCTCCACAGCAGCGAGTCCGGGTGCTTCTGTCTGATGTGCCTCTTGATGGTGCTGAGCTTCAGGGTGGCCAGCGAGCTGCCGCACACCATGCAGATCATCCCGTGCCGCTCGGGGTCAAAGTCCATCAGGTACTCACTGCGCCAGTACTCGTGGTAGTAGCGGCGGTGGTCGCGGCCCGGGATGCGACTCATACCTGGCCTTGAGGCGCGCCGCACCCTGGCTTTGCGCCTTGAAGGCCGGGGGTTCGGGGAGAGGAGGAGCGGCTGGTTGGGATCTTCAGTGATGCTCCAGTAGCTGGTGCCTGCCTCTGACTCTTCGTCAGCGTGACCATTAGCAAAAGTGTCTTCCTCTGAGAGAGCCAAACAACAACACAGATCCACTTTTAATGTCCATCACCCATCCAAATCAGGTTTAAGATACAGTGTCAGAAATAGAGGTCCATTTCTGTGTGTCAAGGTCCATTCATAAAACACAGGAGGACTAATTATTGGACTGCAATTTGTACCTTTTTAGGGGCAAAAAACTGCACCCCTAATGCTGCATATAAGTGCTTTCCCATAGAAATGTACACCTAATAGTCAAGTCTATTTTATAACCCAATGTCTTGTCTTCTTGTCACTTAATGCTAAGCTAACTGGCCAGTTAGCTTGTGATTGATAAATTGGAGAGGAACCATTCATCTGAACCCTCCATTTTCTACCGCTTGTCCCTTTTGGGGTCGCGGGGGGTGCTGGACCCTATCTCAGCTGCATTCGGGCGGAAGGCGGTGTACACCCTGGACAAGTCGCCACCTCATCACAGGGCCAACCAACACAGATAGACAGACAACATTCACACTTACATTCACACACTAGGACCAATTTAGTGTTGCCAAAAAACCTATCCCCAGGTGGGAGGAAGCTGGAGTACCCGGAGTGAACCCATGCAGTAACGGGGAGAACATGCAAACTCCACACAGAAAAACCCCGAGTCCGGGACCTTCGTGTTGTGAGACACATGCACTAACCCCTGTTTGACCGTGCTGCCCACATTTGAACCAATACGACACAAATTCCCGGTATCTGGGACTCGATACTGGTACTCAACAGTCCCAATTTTCTGTATTTTGTGTGTGATCGTGTGCGGTTCATTATTTTAATAATGAAACCAATTTTCTTTATTTAACATTTAACACTGAATTAATGCCGTACAGTTGAGTCATTTGCATGTATGCATTAATTTTAGTTTGTCCGAGCTATGTTGTCGTAGTCTGTTTTGCTACTACTTTTAACGTGCCAGTCTTGTCTTTTGTTGAACCTTCCTAAGGGTTTGCCGGTAACATTAATATTGCACGTATTACATACCAGTTGTACACCTTAAACACTAATAATCTCACCAAGTGTATATTTCAAATTTCTCTTCAAAATATCTAAACAAACTTAATACAAGTCACAATCCCCTGAAAAGTATTTCTTCTGTGAGAAATAAGAACTTGTTTTTAGGTATTAATCTTCTGAGGAAAAAAATACTACGTTTGAGCACCTTAACTTTGTTATAAGACACAAAACCTAACAATACTAGTCAGTATTGCGAATAATTATTTTTAATTGCTAATTTTGAGATCACTTTTAAGTTTTTAAAGTTTAAATACAATGGTATACTTTCAAGAAATCTTACCAAAAACAATTTGGATTTGTTCCATTGGCAGATTCTTAACTTGTATTTTTTTTTTTAACTAGTATTTTTTTTTAAAACTTGTATTAATTGTTTACTCTTTTTAAGAGGGGCATTTGACACAGATAGACAGACAACATTCACACTCATATTCACACACCAGGGCCAATTCAGTGTTGCCAATCAACCTATTCCCAGGCGCATGTCTTTGGAGGTGGGAGGAAGCCGGAGTACCCGGAGGGAACCCAGCGATGATTTGATTTGATTTTGGATTTTTATTAAGGATCCCCATTCGCTGGTTGCCTCAACAACCCACTAGTCTTCCTGGGGTCCACAATTCAATACAATTACAAGTAAAAGCATATAATTATATGATGAGTTAGCGACTTGTCCAGGGTGTACCCCGCCTTCCGCCCGAATGCAGCTGAGATAGGCTCCAGCACCCCCCGCGACCCCGAAAGGGACAAGCGGTAGAAAATGGAAGGATGGCATTTGTTCCAGTGTAATTTTGATGACCAAATTCGGAAGTATTGAAATTGCCATGTAAAATTGCTAATGCAAATCAGCAGCATATATGTGGAAGTAAATTAGCATCGAGCTAGCGGATTTTGAAAAGTGAACGTTTTATATTAGGAATGCTTGATTTGTTGGCATGAAAAAAAAAACATTACCTCGAGGCAATCTGCTACGAATATGCTCGTTTGCCCGACAAGTGCTTGAGCCGATCCCATGATGTCACGTGTAACAAAGTAAATGTGGTACTGTTTGACTTTACATGAATTGGTACACTATAGTACTGACGGAATTTGGTCGGTACCTATAAAAGTACCAAATTTGGTACCCACCCCTACTTGTGACATCTAAGGGCGTGAACCTGACAGATAACTATAACCTCATACCTTAACCCAAAAATGTAAAAAAAAAAATATAACTGTGGAAATAATGAAATATTTAAATGCATGTTTAAAAAATCAACTAGACATCATTCCTCACCGGTTGTCCTTTCTAGATCTTTTATAATCAATAATATCATTTCTAATTCATATAATCTTATGCCACACCCAGAGACTCTCCATGACACTCTGATTCTCTACCTGTATTACAGCTCTTCCAATTGTTAAAATTGTAGTTTAAATAGTAATAACAGGCTAATACATATTTCACTAATCATCACTTTATGACCTTAACTGAGCTTTTCAGTCTCTCCAATTGCATTGCTTGAAAAGTCTCACTACTCTGTGTAATATCGTCTTCATAAGACCTTTTAAACATCATATCTAATATAATGTCATATATGTTGACATATGGCCGTGTAGGATTAGGTGTTGTGTAATTGTTACACATGCTAAGATTACTCTTTTAAAAAACAAACAGCAAGTCTTGCTGCTGTTTCAAACTTTTTGTGGTGGTGTAATTTTACTGATTTTTAAAGTGACCGTGCCAAGATTAAACTTCACTCAAAAGACATGGTTTCTAAATATGGATGAAAACTAACGGCTATACGTTATAAACAAGTCATATCTATGGACATTGTTTTATAGATCCCCTGTAGTGTCTCGAGTCAGAGCCGCAGACTGAAAACACGAGAGTCAATGATTTCAAAATCAAACATTTTACTCCTCCTCTGTATATAATTTTTGAGTGAGACAAATGCGTCCGTCTCCAATATCGGAGGACACACATCTGCCTGGTTCTTACACCTATGGAGACACCCATCCATCTATTCATTTGCTATAACACTTATTCTCATTCTGGTCACTGATGAGATTAAGCCTATCCCAGTTGATTGAGGATGAAAGGCAGTACCGACCCTGGAGTGTTTACACATGGTCGAAATCCTTGGTACACTTACGCCAAAGAAAGAAAAACCCACAAGAATCACTAAAATGTTTGGAAAGTCACAAATGGATAAAACAGAAGAAGTTTTCTAAAAATAACAAAATAAATCAGGCATTGCTTTTAAATTGTGGACTGAGTGAACTTTTTCAAAAAACACATGACAATTGCTTGGCACCCTTTTGCTCTAAATATTTTTCCCAATCAATTACTGTACTCAAGCGCTTCCTGTATTTCTCAATAATCTAACTATCGCCTGCAACCGTTGTCAGGTTTCGTGGATGCCTTCTGCAGACTGTACATTGCAGCTATTTCCACAATGTCCAATTAGATTTAAAACAGGCCAATTCAGAATATTTCAACATTTGGCCCTTAGTCTTTTTTGGGTGTTCTTGGCTCTGTGATTGGCTCATTGTCCTGTTGAAGGACACATGATCTGCGACAAAGAAACCGTTTTCTGCAACACATTTTGCTCCAGAATGCTTTGGTAGTCTTGAGATGTCGCAACATCCTGTGTCGGAAGCGCATAACCTCTATGTTACACGGGATGTTCTTAAGTCTGTATGCTTCATCTCTGTGTCTGCAAACATACAACCGATGTGATCTGCCAATAAGCTTCAGGCTTCAGTATATTTTTTAAATTATTACTAGTTGTGATACTTTCTTTGTTTCACAGAATGGTACCAACAATTGTATTCACGTCTGTATTGAACAACAATTCACACTCATGCACTGTTTAGATTGTCCAATTAGCCTAACATGCATGCAAGGTAGTACCATGAGATAACCCTTGCAAGAACATGCAAACTAAACAAATTAAAATTCTGATCTCCTGACTGAAAAAGCAGACCTGTTAACCACTACAACCCTAGTTATACTATAGGGCAGGGGTCCCCAACCTTTTTTGCACCATGGACCGGTTTAATGTAGGCATTATTTTCACGGACCGGCTTTCCACTTGTGCCAGAGAAATACAGCAAAAATAAGTGCATGAAAAATACAACTCACTATAACGCTTGTTTCTTTGCAATGAGATCCCCAGCAGGTTGATAGTAAACTGCAGTAGGAAAACAGCCTTTGGCTACAATTTGTCACATTTCTATTTTTATATGTACATTAATGTGCATCGTATCATGTCACAACGTTATAACAAATATAACAAATGGCAACTTCCTATGAGGAGTTTTATTGTACATCTATAAACAAGCTTATTGGTGTGTCTAGTGGGACAGGCGTAAGTTAGTTGGAGAAAATGCAGTCAGTTATAAACTATTTAATGTTTCTGTGCGGCCCGGTAGCAAATGCGTCACAGACCGGTACCGGTCCCCGGACCGGAGGTTGGGGACCACTGCTACAGAGGATCGGAGGGTGCTAGAACAAATAAACATTTTCACCAAAAAAAAACGGATTGTGGCCCAATGTGATTTTTTTGGGGGCCCTGAATTCCCGGCGGCGCCCCCTATATCACGTTGCTGCTGAAAGAAACTTGTACGCACTGTCAACTTTGCGTGGCAATCTGTAAACATTGAGTTGATATTAAGAAGCTCATAATGTCATTGCCATGTTTAATTCCTTACATATGTTCTATGAAGTCTTTGAAGTCTTTAATAATGGTTTATCGTTAGGAGTGATAGTTCCACCATCCTCCGCTAGAGGGCGCCCGTGTACGTGCCATGGCGCCGTTGAGCCTTTGTTTACAGGAGCCACACAGAGGGGCCAAGCCGATCTAGCGTATTGTCCCCGACGACAATCCGACGACAATGGCCGTCCATTTGACAGTACCACGCAACAACAGAAAGTGTGAAATGTACCATTACCTCCCAAGTCACTGTGTACGTGGGTCGTTTCTTCCTCCTCCCCGCTGATTATTATTAATGAGAGCAGCTTAGCCTGTTCACCACGGCGGAGGTCCACGGGCTCGCTGTCCCCGGGCGCCGTGTCTTCCATCACCGGCCCGGCCGCGGTTTGACGCCTGGGCCGCTCGCCGTCCTCCTCGTCGGAGTGGGACATGTCACTCGCACACGGACGTGTTGGCGACACGCATCTGGCATCGCACAGCAGCACTAACGATGTGTGTGTAGTACGACGTGCGTGTAGGGCATCCAAGTTAACTTTTCACCAATTCACACCAACAACATGGATCCCGAAAAACACACACGAGCCGTTAAAAAACGTCCAGTTTCGTGTCCAAAAAAAACCCCCCGCCTGGGCCTCCAGTCATGTATTTTAAGGCTCTTGCTTGTCTTCGGGGTGGGGAGCCGGACTAGGGGCCCCTGGGGCTCCTTAAGGGGCTCCTGGGTAAATTTAAAGAGACAGTAGCGTCGCTGACGAGAAGCCCACGCCGCCCAGTGGGGCAGCAGGCAGCTAATGCAGATTAATCCGTTGGTTCCAGTAATGCTCTTGTCACAAGAACCACGACATTTGGTTCTGTTCAAATGCAAGCATCCATGCTATGTGTTAGCATCGTTGCATGGCGTTTGTTTTAGTACTGTGTAGTAAACATGTTGTGACTTCAAAGACCATCTCTGCTCCTTCAACAATATGACTTCTTATATGTGATAAAGTAAGTCAGTGTTTTTCCAAAAATTTCTGAGCCAAGGCACATTTTATTCATAGAAAAAATCCGGAGGCACACCACCAGCAGAAAACATTAAAGAATTAAACTCAGCAGCCGTTATTGACAGTAAAAAGTCGTTCTCACAGTCGTTGGATATGAATTTAAACCATAACCAAGCATGCATCACTATAGCTCTTGTCTCAAAGTAGGTGTACTGTCACCACCTGTCACATCAAGCTGTGACTTATTTTGAGTTTTTTGGTGTTTTCCTGTGTGTAGTGTTTTAATTCTTGTCTTGCGCTCCTATTTTGTTGTTAATTGTCATGTCATGTACAGATGTACTTTGTGGATGCCGTCTGCTCCACACGCTGTAAGTCTTTGCTGTCGTCCAGCATTCTGTTTTTGTTTACTTTGCAGCCAGTTCAGTTTTAGTTTCTTTCTGCATAGCCCTCCCTAAGCTTCAATGCCTTTTCTTAGCGTCACTCGTCTTTTGTTAATTTTTGGTTTAAGCGATAGATACCTTTTTACCTGCACGCTGCCTCTCGCTGTCGTCTGCATATTGTGATCTCGACAAACAATGTTCCCGACATCTACGAAGCAATTAGCTACCTGCTGCCACCTACTGATATTGAAGAGTATTACATGGTTACTCTGCTGCACTCTAGACAGCACAGACACTCAACAACGGCACATTTGCGGATTATAATTACTGGTTTGCCAAAAATATTTTCCACCTAATTAGGTAATATTACATAATCTCCCACGGCACACCAGACAATATCTCACGGTACACCAGTGTGCCGCGGCACAGTGGTTGAAAAACACTGAAGTAAGAAACATAGTACAATCTGCACTGCAGTAGCCAATGGGGTAGGAGCCCTATATTTGTAAAATATGTTTAGGAGCCTAAAGTTTTGGAGCAACAGTAGCCTGTTTGTCGATTCTTTTTTTGTGTTATACTGTAAAACCATTCTAGGGTGCCGTAGCTTAAAATCCAGCAGAAGGTGCTGTCTCAGGTCATCATTTTCCAGCAGGAAGATGCCTTGACAAGATGTGTAAACTGCACGTTTTGTAGGTATAACACTATAGTGTATGCCTGGGGTTGTTCATTTTACTGCGTAAAACTGACTTAATAACTGAAAGACTGGTTCATGTTGTGTTAAACTCCAGATGAACCATGGGTCCATAGGCAGCGATCTACATTTCTGCCAGTGGGTGCTCAGTGTGTGTGTATACAAAAAAAAAAGACGTTCAGCCAAGTTAATATCCCATATGATTTGTGGCTTTATTATTTTGTAAACAGACCAAACTCGCCACAAAATTAACTACAAGATTGATTTTTCAAAAATTATTTTAAAGATTGAAATTTGCCATCAATCCCACGTGGGTGCTCGGCATTGGTGCCTATGCATGGGTCCGACAAATTTTAGGTTAGGATAGGATAGAAGGCAGCACGGTGGAACAGGGGTTAGTGCATGTGCCTCACAATACGAAGGTCCTGAGTAGTCCTGAGTTCAATCCCGGGCTCAGGATCTTTCTGTGTGGAGTTTGCATGTTCTCTTCGTGACTGTGTGGATTCCCTCCGGGTACTCCGGCTTCCTCCCACCTCCAAAGACATGCACCTGGGGATAGGTTGATTGGCAACACTAATTTGGCCCTAGTGTGTGAATGTGAATGAGTGTGAATGTTGTCTGTCTATCTGTGTTGGCCCTGTGATGAGGTGGCGACTTGTCCAGGGTGTACCCCGCCTTCTGCCCTAATGCAGCTGAGATAGGCTCCAGCACCCCCCGCGACCCCAAAAGGGACAAGCGGTAGAAAATGGATGGATGGATGGATAGGATAGACTTTATTCATCCTACAGTGGGGGAATTGTGTGGTTGCACTGCAGATACAAAAAGCCCCCCAAAAAGGTGAAAACAAGAACATTGAAGAAAACAAAGGACTCAAAAGACATTAAAAGAGCACAGACTAATGCAACCAGCTGCCACTTCAGTGAAGCCATTTCTACATACTGCTCAAATTAAAACACAACATAAAAAACAAAAAATGAGCAACAAAACGAAATCACAATTTTAACATCCACATACAGTGCTCCACACCATCGTCTGGGAGCCTCACGGCCAGGAACAGGAACAGGTCCAACAAAGTTACCAACTCTGTCCTAGGCTGCCCACTAGCCCTAAACCAATGTCCGGTCCGCGCGGATGAATCCGCCTATGGAGACCGAAGTGTCCAATACATGCTCATTCAGCTCAACGCTAGCTCCGCAGCCCTGTCTCTTCGTCCGCATCTACACCGGTCTCTCCACGCTGATGGCGGTGCAAGCATGGCCCCCGGCAGATTCAAAAGTTCACAAAAAAGCTCTGCAGAAGTCACGAAAGTCACCCATTGTTGAATTTGAAGCTACAGCACCCTAACATAGTTTTACAATTTAACACAAAAAAGCCCCCAAAAGGCAAAAAACACACCCGAAAACAAGAGGGAAACATCAAAAACACAAAATGAGGTTATACAAGAGCGCACAGCTCCTGCAACCAGGAATGACTACAGTGGCGTTATCTTGGGGGGAAAAGTGTTTATCACTATTTGTTGGTTCCCGGCCGGTCCGAATTAGAAATTATTGAAAATAAATCAAATATTTTCATACCTAGAGCATACCGTGTTTTAACATTATTAGAGTTAGAGTCAACACTTGTTGAATTTAATACTGTATAGTAAAGCTGCATGAGGCTGAGCCAATCAGTGGCCATGTTACTGAACAGTGCACTCTGATTCAAAGAAAATTGTGGTAGATTCCAACACTATTGTAAGCGAAAACCTAATTAAAAACAACAACAAAAATTTCCTTTGAAAATATAATATTAATCTAAATATAGCCTATATCGCTTATCCTCATTAAGAGTCACGGGTAGGCTGGAGCCTATCCCAGACTTCAGGCAAGAGGCGTGGTACAATTTTCAAGTAGTGTTTCTATGAAATCAAAAACCGACCATTTTGTATGCCTATGAAAAAAATTTTTTTTTTACATTTGCACAATGCAACATTTCTAAAAAAATTGTATAGGAAGAAGCAATTACAGTAATCTAGAGCAGTGGTTCTCAACCTTTTTTCAGTGATGTACCCCCTGTGCATGTTTTTGGAGGTGGGAAGAAGCCAGAGTACCAGGAGGGAACCCACGCAGTCACGGGGAGAACATGCAAACGCCACACAGAAAGATCCCCAGCCCGGGATTCAACCCAGGACTACTCAGGACCTTCGTATTGTGAGGCACATGCACTAACCCCTGTTCCACCGTGCTGCCAATACTTTTAGATAGTTAGGGAAAATAAATTAAATATTACTTTTATCTTTAATTATGATCATGATTTCTGGTTATGTTAGGCTGGCAGAGAAGGCCTTGCTGGCCCTGACAGCACACCACAGCGTTGTTGACATATGTTTTTTTTTGCAGTGCATGTCAAATATAGGTCAGCTGGTGAGTCAGTCAGTCAGTCAGTCAATCAATGGCACTTTGTCCTGCTCTTCCAAGTTGGACAATCAAATCATGCATTACTCAATGTCCTTCTTATGTATTTTGTGTGTCTAGAATGCATCCTGGGTGTGTGTGTAGGCCTTTTGTGCAGGGACATTTGTCCTATCAATTAGATAATGGACATTTGTTATGATAGCATTGTGAAGAATGGCGGCCACACACACGCACACACACACACACACACACACACACACACTGAGGTCCAACATCCTGGTACTTGTGTGCGTTGTCAAGGGAGCCCGAGCACGGTTGGCTGGCGGAAGCGAGCTGCAGTGTGTCCTGCCTGATCTGTCCTCGCGCCACAAAACAAGAAAAAACCTTCCCCTAAACCCAGCCGCCCTGGGGACAAAGTTAGATGTAACCCAAAGAAAAGGTAAATGACCGTGCATGCTTTAATTGCTTTCGCGGGTTCTTTTTCGCTGGTAGGCGCAGGCAGACGGCGAGGACAAGAGGAGGAAGATGTCCATTGTGAGACATAGCTTGTAGCCTTCTCCAATGGCGCACTCGGGTCTTCTTTACGCTAGTGTGTATTTAAACGTGCCAGAGTCCTCTGTCGACTTCGTTTTGAACCAACCAAGAAAACGTTCGATTAATGGTAAATATTTGTCGTCAACGGGCAGAAATGTAGAGTGATTAAAAAAAAAGGACACGTTTAAAGGGGCCGTGTACCCTGACTCCTTTGTACTTCCGGCTTCTTTTACGTTGAACAAGACGTGTAGGTGAAAAAATACAACTGTTAGCCATTTTTAATAGTCTCAGTGTGTACATCATGTATCCTCTCAAACCTTACATAAAGTGGACACACATGTGGCATTTCTTGTTTTATGAGAAAGTACGTTTGTATTTATTACTGTGAGATTCATTCAGATTATTAGAGAATACATAGGATGTCGATTTTTCAAAAACATCAGTCATGGCAAGTTTATTTATAGAGCACAATTCGTACACAATGCAATTAAAGTGATATGCATGAAGTTACAAGAAGGCAAAAATAAAAATATAAAATAATCATAAGTCAAATTTAAAATCAGAAAATAAAATAATCATAAAAAATAGTTGTGAGATCGACAGGCGGATCGGTGCGGCGTCTTCAGTAATGCAGACGCTGTATCGATCCGTTGTGGTGAAGAAGGAGCTGAGCCGGAAGGCAAAGCTCTCAATTTACCGGTCGATCTACATTCCCATCCTCACCTATTGTCATGAGCTTTGGGTTATGATCGAAAGGACAAGATCACAGGTACAACCGGCTGAAATTAGTTTCCTCCGCCGGGTGGCGGGGCTCTCCCTTAGAGATAGGGTGAGAAGCTCTGCCATCCGGGAGGATCTCAAAGTAAAGCCGCTGCTCCTCCACATCGAGAGGAGCCAGATGAGGTGGTTCGGGCATCTGGCCAGGATCCCACCCGAAGGCCTCCCTAGGGAGGTGTTTAGGGCACGTCCGACCGGTAGGAGGCCATTGGGAAGACTATGTCTCCCGGCTGGCCTGGGAACGCCTGGGGATCCCCCGAAAGAGCTGGACGAAGTGGCTGGGTAGAGGGAAGTCTGGGCTTCCCTGCTTAAGCTGCTGCCCCCGCGGCCTGACCTCTGATAAGCGGAAGAAGATGGATGGATGGATGGACAAAAATAGTCATAATTAAAATTAGAATCAATCAAATAGTGTAGCTAAAATACTTTCAGTTGTCATTTGTACAATTAAATACAAGTGTTCTCAGCCTGGTTTTGAACATTGCCAACGTTGAGGCCCATCTTACATCTTCTGGAAGACTATTCCAGATATTAAGAGCATGAAACTGAAACACAGTCTCACCATGTTTCGACCTGACTCTATGCACCAGTGGGGGACCACTCCCTGAAGTTCTCAGACTTCGAGAGATGGTTCAAGCATCAAGGTTTGGAATTGGGTGTTAAATCACCAAAATGATTCCAGAGCTGCTCACTGCTCCCCTCACCTCCCAGGAGGTGGAACAAGGGGATGGGTCAAATGCAGAGAGTAATTTCACCACACCTAGTGTGTGTGTGACTATCAGTGGTACTTTTAACTTATATGGATCTAACATGTCAGAGACGTAATTTGGCATGAGACCATGAAAAGCTGTTTTAAAGTCTATTCTCTGAGCAGCAGGAATCAAGTGCAATGACTTAAGCACTGGACTAATATGGTTGTATTTCCTGGGTCTCGTCAGAACTCGAGCAACAGCATTCTGGATGTACTGCAGCTACTTTACAGCTTGTTTAGAAAGCTCAATGAGAAGACCATTAGAGTAGTCTAACCCGCTGCAGACAAAGACATGGATTAATCTTTCTAAATCTGATTTAGAAATCATCCTCTGATTTTGGCAATATTTTTCAGGTGGTAAAAGCAGCTGATGCCATTGACCTAATGTGGCTGTAAAAGTTCAAGTCTGAATCCATTATTACCCTTAAATTTCTAACCTGATTATTAGGTTTCAGGGAGAGGGTCTCAAGACGACTAATAATAGTTTCCCGATTTCACTTCTGTTTGAGTTTAGCTGAAGAAAATTGTTTTGCATCCACACACTAATCTGTTCGATGCAGCGACAAAGTGAATCAACAGGCCAAAGTTGACCTGCCGTCAGTGACAGACAGATCTGAGTGTCATCTGCATAGCGTGGTAGGACACATTGAAACTGTGTATTAGCTGGCTGAGTGGCAGCATGTACAAGTTGAGCTATAGGGGTCCCAAAATCAAGCCCTGAGGAACCCCACAGGTCATAGCCATCTGGTGAGAGACACAGTTACCAATGTCAACAAAGTATACGTTTTTAACAGCGTGAGAGCACTCTAAGACATGAAATAACACCTCCATTGTCACATTTACATTTGTTGACTCCAATATGGTAATGCTGCGTTAGACTGAGCAAATCTGTGGCCACGATACTGAACAGCATTTAGTGGCCAATACTACTGTAGTATTGATATTTGTAGCTCATTTAGCCATTGTTATGGTTGAAAATGCCTACTTTAGGCTAATAATCTGCAATAGAGTGAAACAGCAAACTTCGACGCTCGATGTGGCGTGGGGCGACTGTATAATCTTTACAGGTGTGATCCACAAATGGACCAATACATGTCCTGGTTTGATTTAAAATTGATATCTAAACAGTCCTCTTCATCATGCTGTTCGCATTTTGACATCACAAAACAAAGACGACACCAAACAATTGATCAACAGCCATTGCAAGGCTTTAGACACGATGTCCCCGTATTTAGAGAATTCAAATTACCGTATGTTCACCTGGAAAAGTTGTTGTCCATGAATATCCCTTGCATTTTTTTAGTAGTGTATATTTGTAAGGACTTCCAAAAATTACAATGTCACTCGTGATTCCTCACAAAAAATATTGCATCAATTATGTATTGATCTTATTTTGACCTTACATGCTTCTTTACCTTAACAGCGGATGGTTACCCTAAAGGCAGCGCTGGTCGTTATACGGTCAGTGATGAGGTCAATGCATATGTCAGTGTAAAGATGAGTGAGTAGACCCCGACTGGTGTGCTCGCTGGCAAATTTCACTTCAATCAATCAATGTTTATTTATATAGCCCTAAATCACAAGTGTCTCAAAGGGCTGCACAAGCCACAACGACATCCTCGGTACAGAGCCCACATACGGGCAAGGAAAAACTCACCCCAGTGGGACGTCGATGTGAATGACTATGAGAAACCTTGGAGAGGACCGCATATGTGGGTAACCCCACCCCCCCCTCTAGGGGAGACCGAAAGCAATGGATGTCGAGTGGGTCTGACATAATATTGTGAAAGTCCAGTCCACAGTGGATCCAACACATCAGCGAGAGTCAAGTCCATAGTGGGGCCAGCAGGAAACCGTCCCGAGCGGAGACGGGTCAGCAGCGCAGAGATGTCCCTAACCGATGCACAGGTTAGCGGTCCACCCAGGGTCCCGACTCTGGACAGCCAGCACTTCATCCATGGCCACCGGACCTGTGCAACTCCTCCTCCCCAAGGGAGAGGGGAGCAGAGGAGAGAAGAAAAGAAACGGCAGATCAACTGGTCTAAAAAGGGGGTCTATTTAAAGGCTAGAGTATACAAATGAGTTTTAAGATGGGACTTAAATGCTTCTACTGAGGTAGCATCTCTAACTGTTACCGGGAGGGCATTCCATAGTACTGGAGCCCGAATAGAAAACGCTCTATAGCCCGCAGACTTTTTTTGGGCTCTGGGAATCACTAATAAGCCGGAGTTCTTTGAACGCAAAATTCTTGCCGGGACATATGGTACAATACAATCGGCAAGATAGGCTGGAGCTAGACCGTGTAGTATTTTATACGTAAGTAGTAGAACTTTAAAGTCACATCTTAAGTGCACAGGAAGCCAGTGCAGGTGAGCCAGTATAGGCGTAATATGATCAAACTTTCTTGTTTTTGTCAAAAGTCTAGCAGCCGCATTTTGTACCAACTGTAATCTTTTAATGCTAGACATAGGGAGACCCGAAAATAATACTTAAAAACTGTTACAAAGTTTTCAGCAAATAAATGACATTCATTCAAGTAAACACCTGTATAACATTCTGAAAATAACATTGCATTTGTGTCCAAATATTGGGCTCTTTTGTAGATTTTATTTAAATAATGCAAGTGAGTAATAAACTGTGATTATTCATGATTAATCCAAATTCTAAAATGTGATTAATCTGATTTAAAAGGATAATTTGACAACACTAATATTTATTGTTGTTCACAGGGCAACTAAGGAGAGTTTCATATAGTACTTGTTCTATTCTCACTGAACATAATGCCTAATGTTTGATCTGCTTCCTCTTCCTTCAGAACACCTGATTCCCAATGTGATGCTGTCCCCACTATGACATCATGAAGAAGACCAAGTTGTGTCATTGAGGACTGAATGAATGGATCCATGTGACCAGCCATTTTGATGAGATCTGACGGGCGTCCAAGCTGGCAACAGCATGCCATGTATCAAACGGAAAGGTGGATCTGCATCTCAGCGGTACCGACCTGCCTCCGAATACGACGATGCCACTTTGGCACGCAGAAGGGAATACTGGCGAACCCAGAAGCGACAACAGAGAGCCCGGCTTTCGGGGCAAAGAGAGAAACCAGTGCAGGAGAGTTTGGTTAAAGCTTCCCGTCTGAGTGCTCCCGTGGGGGGGAATTCTACTTCATCTGTGTCTCAGAGGTCCAAAACCACTGAGAGGGTTGTGACCAGGTTGACCAATGGCAGCAAAGCTAAAAACACACCGCAACTCAGATCACACCAGACGACACACATTACGTTATGCTCTCAGAAACCTTCACCTCCTGATGTGACCTCTTCGTGTGACCTTGCACTTATCAAAACTGAAGACACAGCACCTCAGAGGAGAAGTAACAATGCCGACTCTATCCCTATACTCCAGTCTGAGGAGGAGAGAGCGGCACTACGCAGAGAGCACTGGCGGATGAAAAAACGAGAGCAGCGAGCCAGAATGGCCGCAAAGCTCGCCAAAGCTAGGGAGTGGACGCAGAACAGAAATGTCACATCTAAGAGAACTGAAGCTGCTCATCCTCTTGCAAAGGTGAAAACACAAACGTCCTATAGGAATACAGCCTCCAAAATGGGGATTCCTGATGGGAACTCGGGGAGGAAGTCTCCAAATCTTGTACTGTCCTCTGTCCCTCGAGGGATCCCCAGATGCAGAACACCTCGGCAGAGATTTATAGAAGCTCAAAGACATCTAAAACTTAAATCCTTATGTCTGACATCAACTTTTAACATGAGACATGTTCTTAGAATAGACTCCTGCGACACACCGGAGCAGATCATTGCAAAACAAAGGGAGTATTGGCGGGTTAAAAAGAGAGAACAGCGCGCAAAGATGACCATGGAGGCCAAGGCCAGACTTAAGGAGAAAGACACCCTAATGCGACGTGTCCGACGCTACCAGAACATCCTGGAGGACATGAGGAGGGCCCGAGCACTGGCCCAGTCGTCAGGAAGCAGCCTGCGCCAAGCGTCTGAAATCATCGGGGGTTTCATCAAAGAAGATGGGACGGTGTCTGATAACGTTCCCCAGTTTGTTCCCCTGTATCAAAACACATCTAAAAGTGGTGAAAGGCTTCACACTCCAAATCCTGTTGATGCTAAGTGGAGACCTCTTTGTGTCAAGCAGCACCTCCCTCAGGTGAACGTGTCCCTTGCTAGACTGGCCACTAAAAGCACAAACACATCAGCCATTCAAAGTGCCAACAGCCATCTCACTCTTACTCGTCCTCAAACACAGCAGAATTCCCTTCTTGGGACTCCGCCCCAGGGTGGTTGTGTCATGAGAATGGCCGTGTCAAATAGCGTGCTCGCCTTGGATCCAGTGTTAACGGAGGAGAATAGGATGGCCAAAAAGCGGGAGTACTGGAGGGTGAAAAAGCGGCAACAGCGGGCTGCGCGGGCTGCCCGACTGAGGCAAAGTGTCTCTGAGGCGAGACATGCAGCAACACTGCAGAGGAGGAAAGCCATGAGACAAGAAGCAGCAACAACCACTGTGGCACCAAGCAGGCCTCCAGTGGGGCGTCCAGGAAACCAAGCGCCTATTTTTAACGACAGCCAGCCTGTCACGCCACTTTTATATGCCATCAAACAGGAGCCCACACCAGCAGCTGACCTAAGTTGTGTCCCTCAAGCAGCCATATGTCCAGACCTCAAACCTCCAGCCTCCCCATCACCTCCAGTGCCCCAGCCTGAGCCAGACCCAGCTGTGGCTGCAGACAGCCAGGCTACCACTCTGCTAGCTGTGGCCTCCATGAAGAGGCTGCTGGAGGAGTCACTAAGCACCGTCCACAGTGAGTGTAAAAACGAAGAACCCCACATTAAGGCTGAGATTAAAGAAGAGGCTTTAGGGCCTAATCAAAGTCCTGTGGCTCCCATCGTTGCTGACCTGACACTGGAGGTCAAAACGCAGCCCCTCCTCAAGGACGGCCAAACGTCTCCTCTTTCTACCTCAGACATGGTCCTCCTGCAGCCCACATGTAAGCGCTCACCCCAAAGCACTCCTCTGGTCAATCGGGCAGACACCCCCAGGCTTCGTCCCACCAGGGCAGTATCCAATCAGAACTACCGCTCAACAGAGCCACCCAAGCTCCATCACCTCTCCCAGCACAGTAGACAAAACCAAATCATCGGTGGTTGTCGGCAGGCATTGGACAGAGTGGAGCAGAGCGCCATGAGCAGTCTGCAGCAGAAGAGGGAGTACTGGAAGCTCATGAAGAGGCAGCAGAGGGCTCGTTTGAAAAACCAGGTGACCGTTTGTTTTATGATTTTCTAGAAATTGTCATGTCTAGAGCGCTTTGTGTAAAAATGTAACAGAGACTGTAAACGTCTCTCTGGGATTCGACACTGCAGCAGCAAAAATAGTACTTAGTTGGGGCGCAGGGGGGCGTTTGAAACTGAGTAGATCTTATCACTCGCCAACACCAAGGTAAAAGTCTTAGGAAATGTCTGGTAATCAATAAGTCTTGTGGTTCTTCTGATTTATCCTCAAATTTTAGGTCTTTTGCTTCCAACTTCTATGTTCTTGTATGGGTTTAGTGTGGAAGAACTTGAGATGTCCCAGTACTTGTGTGAATCTCCATGTTGCAGGAAGTCATCATTTTGTGTTTTGCCTTTCAGGGCCCAGCTCTCGCCATCAAATCCATCAAAGTTGTGAAGGCCCCAGCAAAAGTTCTCCCCAAAGCCTCCATCCCTTCCTTTTCTACAGGGAGAAAAATTCCCACTCGACTGGTTCTCAGGTCCTTGTCTTGTAGTGCCGAGCAGTCAGTGGACACAATCAAAGTAAAGCCCACCGTCACCAGTGAGCCATGTGATGTGAACGAGCCATACACAACGTCAGCTTCACTTAAGTGGATATCCAGAAGCAATGATTTCCTCCCGACCCTAAAGCCCCCAGAAAACCCTCTTTCCAGCATTAATCTGCACCCTATCGAACCCCCTGGTCCTTCCACAAACACCACTCTGCGTCCAATTAAAATCACCCAGAGCACAAAACATTTCCAAGCACTGGGATTTTTAAGCACTGTGGGTCCTCCGAAGCCTCTTCCTAGGGAGTCCAAGGAGGACTTTCAGAAGAGGAAGAGGGAGTACTGGAGGATCAAAAAGAAGGAGCAAAGAGCCAGGAAGGCTGTTGGGGATCAGGGGATGGCTTCGAGGACAGCTTCCAACTGCAAACCCATCCTGCAGGTACAACCTATTGACAATGAATATTTCTTCATTAAAAAAAAAATTTTTTTTACAGAGATGTTCAGGGCTACTGAAGTAGGTCAGCCGGGGCCACCGTGGCAACGGCACACACTAATCTCCTTGTCAAAAAGCTGCTATTGCAAGTTGAAATGACGATATGTTAAAATTCAGGCCCAATTTGTCATCTTCACATTGAAATATCTTCTTAAAAAGTCTATTTGACTGTGTTATTGGGATTGTATTCCCTTTGAGTAGTTGGCCAACATTCATTCTAGCCTGATAAAGGCAAACTTTAAGCTTATTTTACATAACTGTTTCACATACAATGCACTTTGTGTTGTAATCACATCAGGATTCCAATCAGTGGTTGACCTCCGATCCTTTAAGTGAAGAGTCAGAACATCTCATCAGGTACTTTATTTTGCTGGTCTTGGTATTTTGTGTGTTATAGTTGTCACATCAAATGTTTTTGTTTTGTTGCAGCAATTCAATGCAGACTGAGGCCTACTCAGTGCCACTTAAAAGTGAAGTATAGACACAATTTAAATCAGAAGAGACTGAATTGTCAGTAAAAGCTAATTATGTCTGTCTGGCTTGCTCAGGCGAGCTTTTCTTTGCCAACGACGAGCACCATCCTAGCAGTGAGGAGGGTTTCATATCAGAGCCCACGTGGAGGAACATCTACCTCATGGACTACGACCCCCTCAACCAGCTGCTGGTCTGCATGGTGTGCGGTAACCTTCAGTACTCCCACAGCCTGGAGGGGGTCCGGGCACATATCGAGGAGGCACACCCGCAGACACTCACCCTGGAGCCCGCCGAGCGACGATGCATCTTGGAGGCCTGGGATGAGCAGGTGTCCCAACGGGAGCGCTTTTTCACCAGCCAGCTTCAGCAGCATGGAGCTACTCTGCAGGGTAAGATGTCATCCTCGTGCCTTAATACACTTTATAGCTTGAATGTGTTGTAGTTCTGTAGTTGCCATGGTGACTCTTTTCTCTGCCTTTCACTATGCGTCGCTGATAGAGACAGATAAACAAAGCTATACTATTTGTAGTAAATAACTAGTACTATTCAGAACTATTAGGTGAAATTTGATCATTTTAACACGGACAGACCAGCCTGGACACCTCATGTCGTAGTGGCATCAGTATTTTGCTTTGTCAAGAGGTGACTAATTCCAATAGTGCAAGCAATATACAATGAGTTCTGCACACTGGGCGTATCGATGTCTGTACCGATAGTGTCGATACCAAGGTGGGTATTGGTATCGGATCGATACTAGCCAAATTGATTCAATCAATCAATCAATCAATGTTTATTTATATAGCCCTAAATCACAAGTGTCTCAAAGGGCTGTACAAGCCACAACGACATCCTCGGTACAGAGCCCACATACGGGCAAGGAAAAACTCACCCCAGTGGGATTGATACTTTTGTTGCCATTTCTCATCTGTCTGTCCAACAAATTACTAGACTTTCCACAGAGTTTATGCGAACGTAGCATCTTTCCTAGGCTGTAAGTGCAAACAGCGCTATGTCTGCTGCTCACTCAGGCACACTTTGCCTCTCCCCTTCTCTTCTCCATTGACTACTGACTTTATTTGTCACAAATAAATGCATGCAATTTAAGTTATTTTCGTCGCTCTAACATTTTTATATTTAAATTTTCTCATGGTGTTGCATTTTTGTTTTTTTACGTTATCTGTGTTGGCCTTGCGATGAGGTGGCGACTTGTCCAGGGTGTACCCTGCTTTCCGCCCGAGTGCAGCAGCGAAAGGCTCCAACTCCCCCCTGCGGCTCTGAGAGGGACACGCCGATAAAAATGGATGGATTTTAACTCCCTCGCGAGCGATGGGTTGGAGACCCCTGCTATAAAAACAATTTTTTTTTACCTGTGTTACATTGACATCATGACATGTGGTTAAATGTATAGAGAAGGAAATGAGTATTCGACCCTGTTAATTCCGCAGTTTTGCTCCCTTAAAAAAAGATACGAACAATTCAGATTTTTGTGGTGGTTTTTAAGGCTGCAGTTATCGATTATTTTTGTAATCGAGTAATCTATTGATTAGTTTGTTTGATTAATCAAGTAATCGGGTAAAACACACTTTGTAGCTTCAATGTGTATTTTTGTGAAAAAAGATTAAAATAAAAAAAATTCTGCTGCCACATTCTTCCTTCTTTTAACATGTGTGCATTAATAAAAAAAAAAAAAAGTGTTAGCTGCCACACAGATCACAGCACACACAAACCTCCGCTCTCATGTGCGCTCTATTTTAGTGGCCGTGTGGAATCTATGTCCACATATTTATAGCTCTGGGCACTCACTGCAGTCCAGATTTAATATTATTTTTATTTTTTACACTCTTAAAACGATTAATCAAAGCCACAGAATATAAATCAAAGCTTTTTTTCCAAATCAAATCAATCGATTCAGTCGATTAATCGTTGCAGCCCTAGTTTCATTGTAACAGAGAGAGACGGAATGTCAAAATATAACTTTAAGTAAAGGTTATAAACTATTTTTTTAGTATTTGATTGAGGGGAATAAGTATTTGCTTATGATTTAGTTGTTGGTGTAGAAACCCCTTGTTGACAAGCACAGAGATCAGATGTTTTTTTTTTTAAGTTGGTCACAGGGTTGCAAAGCTCTGTGGCGATTTTGGTCCAAAAAAAAAGCCCCAAGCAGAATGTTTTTCATTTCCATGTTTGACAATTGGGATGCTGTTTTTGGAATGATATTCTGCATTTGTCTGCCTCCAAAAACGTTAAGTCCATGTGATGCCCAAGATCTCAATGCTGGTGTCATCATGTGACCGCATCACATTCTCCAAAGCCTTGTTTGATTCATTCAGATGTTGATGATCAACTTCCATCTGGGCTTCAGCAGGGGGACCTTGTTAGATCTCATTACTCATTTGTATTAATTGTGTGTTACTAATACCGGTAGTTATATCGGTGACTCTGGTCCTTTCACATTATTAAACCGTTCCTCCATTGTAATTCCGTGCTAGTCCCTCACCTTTCTCACAATCATCACCAAGGTGAAATCTTGCATGGGGCTCCAGAGCGAGGGTAAATTAGACTTAGACTTCTTTTTTATTGTCTTTCAAATTTGAACTTTACAGCACAGATAAGAACGAAATTTCGTTACATAAGCTCATGGTAGTGCAGGATAAAAAAGCAATAAGGTGCATATATAAATAAATAAATATAAATAAAATAAATAAATATATATAAATAAATAAATAGATTACTGTACAGATAAATATATTGCACTTTTTCACATGCGTCCACGTTTATGGATGTATGTTATATTGTCTTTTTAATTCCAGCGAGTTAATCCATTTTGGGGGAAGTTGAGGGGATAATTTAATTATGATGCGTTCAAGAGTCTAATGATTGCTATCTTGTATTTCTTACATTTACAAATTATCTGGGATGAGCTCCAGCCCCCCAACAATCCAGAGAAGGACAAGTGGTAAAAATAGATGGATGGGATGCACCAATTGTAGTCTATTTCTCAACAAAAGCTTATTGTTGGTCTTTAAATCAATTCCAGTCTTGTGCAGGTCCACAATCTTGTCTTTGAGGTCCTTTGACAGCTCTTTGGTCTTGCCCATGGTGTCGGGAGAGGTTTGAATGGAAAAGTTGCTAATTTGTGTGCTTCACGGACACCATCATTTTTCTTGTTGGTTTGTAAATAATCGAATACCTTTTTCCTTATTCTGTCTCTCTTACAATAAAACTTTATAAAGGGTTAAACTTATCAATTCAGCGGGGGATCAAAAATGTATGTTTCCTTTTGTAAATTGCAGCCGAAATTTTTTTATGAAGTATGTTTATACTAACGTGTGTTTTTCCTCACATTTGTTTTACAGAAACATATGGGAAGTGACGTACGTGCAGGTTCCCCCCCACCGCCCCAATCAGAAGAGAGTAACTCTACATAACTCTACCTTGTTTATTTATTGTCTTCATTTGTTTCTTCAACATCACGTGAAAGTCTGGGGCAGTCCATCTGGATTGGCAGATTGGGGTAGTGGTGTCCTCTTTTCAATAAGGAGGACCGTAGGGTGTGTTCCAATTATAGAGGGATCACACTGCTCAACCACCCGGGGATAGTTTATTCCAGCCGTTAGTTGAGCTTTGGATTCAGGAGGAACAATGCAGTTTTCATCCTTGTCGTGAAACAAAAGGACCATCTTTATACCCTCGCTAGGGTATTGGAGAGGTCATGGGAGTTTGCTTAACCAGTCGACATGTGTTTTGTGGATTTGGAGAAGGCATTCGATCGTGTCCCTGTCGGTATCCTGTGCGGGGTGCTCCAGGAGTACGGGGTCCACGGTCCATTGCTACGGGTCATTTGGTCATGTCAGACGTTGAACTGCACCAGGGCTGCCCTTTGTCAATGGTCCTGTTCGTTATCTTTATGGACAGAATTTCTAGGCGCAGTCATGGTGTGGAGGGTTCCCAGTTTGGTGGACAGAGGATCGCATCTCTGCTTTTTGCAGATGTGGTCCTGTTTGCTTCATCAGGCTGGGACCTTCAGCATTCACTGGGGCGGTTTGCAGCCGAGTGTGAAGCTGCTGACTTGAGGATCAGTACCTCCAAATCTGAGGCCATGGTTCTTAGTCGCAAAAGGGTGGACTGCACCCCCCCTCGGGTTGGGAGTGAAGTTCTGTCTCAAGTGGAGGAGTTTAAGTATATCGGGGTCCTGTTCACAAGTGAGGAAAGAATGGAATGTGAGATTGACAGACGGACCGGTGCAGTCACTGAACCGGTTTGTTGTGGTGAAGAAGGAGCTGAGCCAGAGGGCAAAGCTCTTGATTTACTGGTCAGTTCACGTTCCTACCCTCACCTATGGTCACAAGCTTTGGGTAATGACCGAAAGGACAAGGTCGCGAATACAAGCGGCAGAAATGAGTTTCCTCTGCAGGATGTCTGGGACCACCGTCAGAGATAGGGTGAGGAGCTTGGTTTTTCGGGAGAGGCTCCGAGTAGAGCCGCTGCTCCTTCACGTCGAGAGGAGCCAGCTGAGGTGGCTCAGGCATCTACTACGGATGCCTCCTGAACGCCTCCTGATGAGGTGTTTGGGGCATATCCAGGTGAGAGGAGGCCTCAGGGCACAGCTGGCGAGAAATGCCTCGGTGTCCCGCGGTAGAACTAGAGGTGGTGGCCGGGGACTGGGAGGTCTGGACATCTTTGCTTAGACTGCTACCCCCGCGATTTGGACTCGAATGAGCAGCAGCAAATGGATGGATGGATGGATCTTTTGTTTAAAAAAAATAAAGACAAAACAATGAATTTGAACACCGCCCACACACTTAAATTAGGTTTTCACATGCCATCAAGTGTGCTACGCTTGGAAAATCGTGGCATGTATTTGGATGAACCCACCCAATGAGCAAAATAACGGATAATTTGTTGTTGAAGAAATGTATATATTATTTTGTGCATCTTTGACAGTACTCTAAGCACTTAATATTTTTTTTTAATATCCTGTCATGTTTTGTAAGACATCTGAACCTGTGTTGGCAGAGAAGGGCAAAAAGAAGCATACCGTGGTACCTCGAATTGTACGAAAATCTAATAGTTATCCCATTAGAAATAATGCAAATCAAATTGATCCATTCCAAAAATTATCAACCCAAAACAAATTTTATAGAGAATAACAATGTCAAATAGATACTGTATAAATGACAAGGATATATGAATATTTATCATCACTTTTTCAAGAGAGGGGACAGAAGAGCCACGTGTGTGTGTGTGTGTGTGTGTATAACCCACTATATATAGTGTGTGTGTGTGTATATATATGTGTGAGTGTATATATATGTACGTGTATATGTACAGTAAAGGCCAAAAGTTTGGACACACCTCATTCATGCGTTTTCTTTATTTTCATGACATTGTAGATTGTCACTGAAGGCATCAACACTATGAATGAACACATGTGGAGTTATGTACTTAACAAAAAAAGGTGAAATAACTGAAAACATGTTTTATATTCTAGTTTCTTCAAAATAGCCACCCTTTGCTCTGATTACTTTTCGCACACTCTTGGCATTCTCTCGATGAGCTTCAGGAGGTAGTCACCTGAAATGGTTTTCACTTCACAGGTGTGCTTGAAGCTCATCGAGAGAGTGCCAAGCAGTAATCAGAGCAAACGGTGGTTATTTTGAAGAAACTAGAACATAAAACATGTTTTCAGTTATTTCACCTTTTTTGTTAAGTACATAAGTCCACGTGTTCATTCATTTTGATGCCTTCAGTGAAAATCTACAACGTAAATAGTCATGAAAATAAAGAAAACGTGTTGAATGAGGAGAAGGTGTGTCCAAACTTTTGGCCTTTACTGTATATATATATATATATATATATATATATATATATATATATATATATATATATATATATATATATATATATATATATATATATATATATATAATTAGGGGTGTGGGAAAAAATCGATTCGAATTCGAATTGCGATTCTCACGTTCTGCGATTCAGAATCGATTCTCGTTTTAAAAAAATCTATTTTTTTTTTTTAATTTCAATTTTTTAAAAATTTTTTATTAATCAATCCAACAAAACAATACACAGCAATACCATAACAATGCAAACCAATTCCAAAACCAAACCCGACCCAGCAACACTCAGAATTACAATACACAGCAATTGAGAGGAGACACAAACACGACACAGAACAAACCAAAAGTAGTGAAACAAAAATTAATATTATCAACAACAGTATCAATATTAGTTACAATTTCATCATAGCAGTGATTAAAAATCTCTCGTTGACATTATCATTAGACATTTATAAAAAATAATTAACAATAGTGTCACAGTGGCTTACACTTGCATCCCATCTCATAAGCTTGACAACACACTGTGTCCAATATTTTCACAAAGATAAAATAAGTCATGTTTTTGGTTCATTTAATAGTTAAAACAAATTTACATTATTGCAATCAATTGATAAAACATTGCCCTTTACAATTATAAAAGCTTTTTATAAAAATCTACTACTCTGCTTGCATGTCAGCAGACTGGGGTAGATCCTGCTGAAATCTTATGTATTGAATGAATAGAGAATCGTTTTGAATCGGGGAAAAATCGTTTTTGAATCGAGAATCGTGTTGAATTGAAAAAAGAAAAGAAAAGATTTTGAATCGAATCGTGACCCCAAGAATCGATATTGAATCGAATCGTGGGACACCCAAAGATTCACAGCCCTAATATATATATACAGTATATGTGTACAAATGTATATGTATGCATATGTGTGTATGTATGTACATAAGTATATGTATATCATTTGTTTCAGATCCAGGGGTATCCATATCACAGAAAAAACAGCACAATAACATAAGTAAAAGCAATACAAGCAGCAGAATAACACAGAAAAATAATTAAAATCAGAAAATACAAAAACCTCCACAATATTCTATGTCAGGGCTGTCAAACTAGTTTTTATTGAGGCCCACATCGCAGTTATGGCTGCCCTCAGAGGGCCGTTTGTAACGGAATAATATTTTAATATAAATGTATAAGGAGTCGCCTTAATATAATATTACACAATTGCCTACGCATTTTTATATATTTTTTACGTACACTGCAACAACAAAAAAATCGGTAAAAAACTGGCACCTCCGTTGCCAGAATTTTACCGTAAAATGTTCGGTGTTACGGTAAAATTCTGGCAACTGAGTTTTTTACTGTACAATCTATCTTCATTATTATGGTATACAATTTGATGGTTCATATAAATCAAGTAGATATTTGAGTAAATAATTTCTTTATAAATTTGGTGGAATATATAATATATTTTTTGCATTATTACATTTTAAATTAAAAAAAGTTATGCAACTGCATGCAGTACATGTATTTTTCTGTCAAAAAGGAAAGAATGAATACATTTAGTTTTAAAGAAATGAAGTATGTTATGGATGCACATTTTTTCCAGGCTTTTGCGAGCCACATACAATGATGTAGCCTTGGGTTTGACACCTGTGTTCTATGTCCAGCATACAGGCATGGTTCCACAGTCCCGATGTAAATCTGACAAAACTCTGAATAGGGTTCGTCAGACCATTTAATACATTTTCATAATCAGCTGTTATACACATGAACCTATACATGAGATTACATAAAGTTGCAGAACAGGTTGGGACCCCAACACTGACATTTGGCTTGGACTGGAGCTCCTTGAGGCTCTCAGCAGCAGCCTTATGCTGTCATTGTAAGCCACTATGAGCTTTCTAACACTGGCTTGTTTACACCGACACCACAGGTGGGCAAAATACAGAGGTGTGCAATACGCTTTAAAAAGTGTGATCTTCAAGGAAACTGACCACATGCTGAACCTACGACACAGCACGTTTGCTTGACCTTATACAGTATGTTTCATTCTAGTGTAGTCCTTTACAAAGTTAACTTTAAAGAGGTTAGATGTGTAAACCTGCCCACTTGAACTTTACTGTATATGTCAGCAGCAGGTACAATCATTACACACTCTTGCCTGGCTTCCTTTTTTGTAGTGTCCCCTTTTAATATTTTCCCTCTGAAACCTCTTAACTAGGAACCTTTACATGACAATCCTATAGTAACAGATGATACATTTAGTACTTCTGAGTTTTTTCTCAAATTCAATAGTGTTTCTCACCTTTATCAAAGTGCTGTCACTTGTAACATTCTTCGGCCCAGTAGTGGGGTATTTTGCAGCCGCACTCTATAAGAAAAGCACAAACTAAAAGGGTATTTGCCTAAAACTGAGAAATACGTAGTGCGCTCGAAGGACCCATCCACACAAGGAACAAAGTGCTTAATAGGAAGGAATGAGACAGACACGGAATTGTTCATCGGTCTGTGTGCGTTCTATGAACAAATTAACTACCCACAAACACACAATAAAGATGATCAAAAGATTACCTGTCTATAGTGTGCCAACTGTAAAAACTATCGATTCTTCTGAGTCGTCACTGCGTGGGGATTCTGAATGGCAGACTACTTTGTAAAGTTTGGTGTTATAACTGAGGCATTATATGAAAATAGACATTTTTAGCAATAATTTTTGTCAAGCGGAGTACAGAAAAACCGAGGTACCACTGTATTTGTATGCATCCAATACACAATAATAACTACAATTACTGTATTTTTCGGACTGTAAGTCGCAGTTTTTTTCATAGTTTGGCCGGGGGTGCGACTTGTGTGAAATTATTAACACATTACCGTAAAATATCAAATAATATTATTTAGCTCATTCACGTAAGAGACTAGACGTATAAGATTTCATCGGATTTAGCGATTAGGGGTGACAGATTGTTTGGTAAACTTATAGCATGTTCTATATGTTATAGTTAATTGAATGACTCTTACCATACCATGTGCCTGGTTAACATACCAGGCACATTCTCAGTTGGTTATTTATGCGTCATATAACGTACACTTATTCAGCCTGTTGTTCACTATTCTTAATTTATTTTAAATTGCCTTTCAAATGTCTATTTTGGTGTAGGGTTTTATCACATACATTTCCCCAGAAAATGCGACTTAAACTCCAGTGCGACTTATGTTTTTTTCCTTCTTTATTATGCATTTTCGGCCGGTGCGACTTATACTCCGGAGCGACTTATACTCCGAAAAATACGGTACTAGGCCCTGGTTTTGTGACAGTTGTAAATACAAAAATACTGTATTTGAGATGCCAAATGTCCACATTTTTCAGTAACCTTTATTTATTATTTATTGCATCATTGGCTTTGCTGGAGAGAATTCCTCCTTGTCAATGGCTGCAAGGGATCCTCTCCAAGTGTCTTGTTTACCAGTTCAAAGGGAATGTTTTCAAACGCCTTTCAAAAAATAAAACATTTTCTACTTTCTGTACGGTCTGATTTTGCTAGGTTAGGAAACAAAGACAAACGTGACTCGTCCTTGTTGTGAATTTATTTGTTGTTTCTGCATTTTGTCCATATAACTTATTGAGAGTCATTCAGAGCCAGTTCCTCCTACTTCATGATGTGATGTCTTCCTCACCTCGTCATCCCACTACTACTTTTCAGCTCCTCTTCCTCCTCTTCTGGGGTGGACTTGTCCCTTTGGGCTTCTGGACCATCGCCGTGATGTTGGTCCGTGTCCTTCTGGGCTCCGGCCTGGAGCTCTGTGGGGCCGGATTCCAGGCGAAAGAGGGTCGGGATGTGACCCAGGATAGGGTTGGTCTCCTGGAGGCTGGAGATCCACTGGTTAAGGGTGGCCTGGTCTCCCTGGCTGGTCATACACATGGCAAACACTGGCCCTTCATCCACTGTGGGTACAAACACACGCTAGAGGATACACTTTTATAGCTGCTGACAAAATGTGAACATCTCACGGTCTTCTACGTCAAATGTCTCTAAGTCTCCAAAGTCACGGTCATAGCTGAGGTCTAGCTGCAGAGGGTAGCCGAAGGAGCGCTCTGGATCATAGGGTTCCTCCACCTGGAGAAACACTGAAGAGTCAGCCGAGCTGAGAAAAGCTTTGACCCAAAGTTTGTGTCACCTTCTCCTCGGGCGGCGTGGGGTCAGCTCGGAGAATGTAATAGTGGACACACGTTTTCCTCAGCCACAGCCGGAAGGGTCCTTCCACAAACACTGGCTTGCTGGGGTTATGTTTGGCTAGGAGCTCCATCTGGTTGGGACTCTGTATGCCTGATGGAGCACAACAAACTGTCAACATGCATGACAGAGAGTAATGGAAAGAAAGAAGCGTGCACATACCTACAATAAGTGGAAGACTGGTCTGATTCTCACTCTCTGTGACGATGGGGATCTGGTGAGGACAACAGTTATATCCCTTCTATAAAAAAGGGCTTCTACATATGTTGTAGCTTTAACAACTCACCTGATAAACAGTGACAGCAGCATCCAGGTCATTGGCGATGCGTTTGAGGCTGAAGCGAGCCAGATCCACTGAGTCTCCGGGCAGCTGATGTGGGACGGGGAAGGGGTTGGCGTGTTTGAATCTAGGGAACCAGTACATTATGCGCTGGTATTTCCTCACAGGATGACCCTTCTCTCCAAATATCTGCACCAGCAGCACCTTAGTTTCCATGTTCGGTGTGATTCCTGTAAAAAAAAATAATTCCAGCTCTAGAAAATATGTTTGAGAACTTTCTTTGTTGGACACACACCGTAGTTCTCCATCTGTTCTAGTATCTGCACCGCACACTCCTGTTGTCGGGGGTAGTGGTTGAACATGCGCTGGATGAAGTTCCTGGGCACAAACACCTCCTTGGGAAAAACATCCAGGAGCTTGTTGTAGACGGCCAAGTCTTTCTCCACACCAAACTCGGGCATCCTCTTAAGAGCAGCGTAGATAAACTCCACGTGACCCCGCCGTCTCACGTCGGCCTTGGTGAAGAAGTCCACCACCTTAGTGAAGGAGGCCTTGCTTTTGATATCCGGGGCAAGCTGCTCAAAGAGGTCCAAAAGGACCACGGATTGGTTCTCGCCGTCGCCCTTACTGACGAATTCTACCGGCACTCGGCGACCTTTAGAGCACAGAGGGCTGCAGTGGAAACGCCTCAGCATCTAGCATGATAATGGAAGAACTTTACGTCTACATCCATGGGATTGATGTTGAGTCTTATATGTGCAGTGTTTACCTGGTATTGTGTGTTGTGCAGCACATGAGGATGACCAAACTGGGGCAGAGCGCCATATTGGGCTGCAGAAGAGCCGGACTGGCCCAGCAGCCTAATAAGCCTCTGCAGCTGGACCAGACAGTTTGCACCCTTCATGATGGTGATGTCATTAGAAAAACATCGGAACTGCATGGGGAAACATAAGGTAGTCAACACACAATTTTTTGAATCAGTTTCCCTTTTTTTTAATGAACACATTTTAATTGTTAGTAACTCTATGAATTATGAACACTATAAGTAATACTGATCTGGGAATGGATATTAAATACCAGTTAGGTTGAATAACTAACACAAGTAAAATACTATTTTCTCCGTTTACTTCATGTTTCGTAAAATACTCACCCTGTGTTACATGTCTCCTTCAGAGATTAGTCTTCATGGGTGTCACCATGTTGGAAAATCGACTGATTTCCGGTTTCTACCCTCAAACAATTCCCCTTAACGTAAACAATAGTTCCGCTCTCTTTTTTAAAAATTCTTGGACAATTTGCGGTAAATAACAGAACTTGTAAAATTTGAAGTAAGTGTGTGAATGTAGTATTTTTTTGTTTGTTGGTAATGAATGTTTCTTGTAAAAAAAACAATGTTACCGTAGTTACAAAAACAATATGAGACGTAAACCTGCAAATACGAAACGAGATTATCCTATATGTACATAAAATCAATCTTAATGAACATTTCTACACACTTGACGCGATAACATTTTAGTAAAGTAGACGACAAGCGGTAAATATGTTTTAATATGAACAAAAGTGGTCATCAACGTCAAATACAAAAGTAGCCGCATGGTGGCGACAAAGATCAACCAAAAATAGGCGTAAACTACACACATCAAAGAAGCTAAAACACGAGTGGACTGTGGCTAAATAACAATTCTGCCCTAAAGGTGTGGACACCTGATTCAAGATTTGTCATAACTGTGTAGCTAATCTGACACTTTTAATATTTACAGTGAATTGTTGTGAAGGCTTCACTCCCCCAGAAGGGAGGCGAGCTATGGACTGCCACTCCCCTCTCTCCCTCTCTCTCTCTGGGCAAGGGAAGCACGCCTCACTCTGGACCACTTTAGTCTCTCTTCACATGTCAAACTTCACCCCATGGAGTCTTCAAACAACAGCCTGGGTGAGTAAAAGTGTGAGAATTCTTTAAATTTGACAAAGCAGTGATTTACAAAACGTTCTCATGGTCGCTGTGATTTGTTTTGGGACCTGAACAAGACCACAATCAACCAGAATAACTAATTCAAATAATCAGAATTGCTCGATAGGGTATCGTTTAAAAAATACTAAATATGAACTCAGTCAGTTGTGTCTTTATTTGCGGAAAAATGAAACATATAGTTGTTACGACGAGCTAAAGAATAACGACACAAGTTCAGGAAAGCCCCCTTTTTAATGAATCAACACTGTTAGCCCACTGTGGTCAAAGTTAATTCAAGTTTACGTGTGCCTTATAAAAGTGCGTAGAAACACTTTTACTCTTTTTTTTAAAGAACCGTTTCCTCATTCTGGCTAACAAATTTGTGCTCCCCTCGCTGCTACTGTACTGTCACTAAAAGTTTGTAT
Source organism: Entelurus aequoreus (assembly GCF_033978785.1). NCBI lineage: Eukaryota > Metazoa > Chordata > Actinopteri > Syngnathiformes > Syngnathidae > Entelurus > Entelurus aequoreus. Next base: position 19,650,489 of record NC_084742.1, on the reverse strand, counting down.
CATGTACAAACGTTAAAGTGCTTGCTGTCAGTCAGTTGACCACTGCGGTCTGCTAAAACACTCAAGGAAGTCTGAGGGATAAAATGTTGTTCATCTTGACTGTCACCATGCAGGAAGTAGAACTTTATAAAATGCTTTGCAAAACACTGTTGTCAAACTCAAGGCCCGGGGACCAGATCTAGCCCGCCACGTCATTTCAAGTGGCCCGCCATATCATATCATTAGGCTCGCGAAATCCTTAAACTAAGACCATAAAAAGAAATATAAACTGTTTCCGGCTTATTAGACTTTGTTTGTCTGTTCAAGCTGCACAAGTTTACATGCATGCAATTATTTTATCCCATATGATTTGTCCAGGGTCCGCCTTCCGCCCATGTGCAGCTGGGATAGGCTCCAGCTTCTCCCGCGACCCCATAAGGGACAAGCGGTAGAAAATGGATGGATGTCTTATTTTGCCATGGTCTGGGGACAGGCCACGAAATGTGTATTGAAGCCTCTGTTGTCGTTATATAAACCAGTGTTTTTCAACCTTTTTTGAGCCAAGGCACATTTTTTTCGTTGAAAAAATGTGGAGGCACACCACCAGCAGAAAACATAAAAAATGAAACTCAGCAGCTGATATTGACAATAAAAAGTTGTTCATGCAAGTGTTGGATAAGAATTCAAACCATAACCAAGCCATACTTGCCAACCTTGAGACCTCCAAATTCGGGAGATGGGGGGGCGTGTGGTTGAGGTGTTGGGGTGGTGGTTGCGGGGGGGGTGTATATTGTAGCGTCCCGGAAGAATTAGTCCTGCAAGGGGTTCTGGGTATTTGTTCTGTTGTGTTTATGTTGTGTTACGGTGCGGATGTTCTCCCGAAATGTGTTTGTCATTCTTGTTTGGTGTGGGTTCACAGTGTGGTGCATATTTGTAACAGTGTTAAAGTTGTGTATACGGCCACCCTCAGTGTGACCTGTATGGCTATTGATCAAGTATGCATTGCATTCACTTGTGTGTGTGTACAAGCCGCATATATCATGTGACAGGGCCGGCACGCTGTTTGTATGGAGGAAAACAGGGCGTGACGACAGGTTGTAGAGGACGCTAATAGGCACGCCCCCAATATTGTTGTCCGGGTGGAAATCGGGAGAAATTCGGGAGAATGGTTGCCCCAGGAGATTTTTGGTAGGGGCACTGAAATTCGGGAGTCTCTCAGGAAAATCGTGAGGGTTGGCAAGTATGAAGCAAGCATGCATCACTTTAGCGCGTGTCTCAAAGTACTGTCACATCACGCCGTGACTTATTTGGAGTTTTTCTGTGTTTTCCGGTGTGTAGTGTTTTAATTCTTGTCTTGTCTTGTCTTGTCTTGTCTATTTTGGTGGATTTTCTTGTTTTGTTGGTATTTTCCTGTAGCAGTTTCATGTCTTCCTTGAGCGCTATTCCCCGCACCTGTTTTATTTTAGCAACCAAGACTATTTAAGTTGTTGCTATCCTTCTTTGCGGGGACATTGTTGATTGTCATGTCATGTTCAGATGTACTTTGTGGACGCTGTTTGCTCGACACGCTGTAAATCTTTGCTATCGTCCAGCATTCTGTTTTTGTTTACTTTGCAACCAGTTCAGTTTTAGTTTCGTTTTGCATAGCCTTCCCTAAGCTTCAATGCCTTTTCTTAGCGGCACTTGCCTTTTGTTTATTTTTGGTATAAGCATTAGATACCTTTTTACCTGCACTCTGTCGTCTGCATATTGTAATCACGACAAACCATGTTCCCGACATCTACAAAGCAATTAGCTAGTACAACATGGTTACTCTGCCGAGCTCTAGACAGCACCGACACTCAACAACGGCACATTTGCAGATTATTATTACTGGTTTGCAAAAAATATTTTTAACTCAAGTAGGTGAAATTACATCATCTCCCACGGCACACCAGACTGTATCTCACGGCACAGTGGTTGAAAAACAATGATATAAACAATCACTAAAGATATTTGATCAAAAACCAATGAAGCATCATCACTGCCATATTACTCAAAAATATAACATGATGAGTTTTGATAATTTTATACATTTCTCATTTTTAAAAGCTATTTTTAAGTGTCTTAATGGATTAGCCCCTGATGTGATGTGTCAAGAAATACAAAGGTACAGTAGTGAAGGTGTGCAGACTCGAGCTGCAGTCGGTGGGTAACCTGACTCTCGCCAGATCCTTGTAGTTCGCTGAGCTCCACATAAGGATTTCTCAATAGGAGATGTATTTCAGAAGGCGGGGCCTTGCAAAAAAATAATTGTATGTGATTGGATAAACCACTTGTCCGTTATCTTGAATGACGTGGTACTTCAACCACTCACATCGAAATCAACCTGTGATGCTGATGAGAGCCACGCTGGGAAATCCAAAACTGAACAGCTGACATATTGGATAACGACAGAGCGAAAAGTTCTCTGTTTATCTTTTAAATTATTAATATTCGATAGATTCGACAAAACAGTTGCAATAGCAGAATCAATGTCAGCACACGACTCGCTGCGTGCCACCATTGTTGTTTAGATCAAACAGTCGCTTCGGTGCTACGTCACATCTATGAAATCCCGCCCAGCGATCCTGATTGGTTCATTATTTTTGGCTATCTTGAAGGAGTTTGCATTGCCCTCGAGCCCAGATCCTTGTGTGGAGCTCAGCGAACTACAAGGATCTGGCGAGAGTCAGGTTAGTCGGTGGGAGCTGTAGAGTGAAAAGGTGCCGGACGACTCTGGGTCAGTTTGCGTTCTCAGTGAAGGTCTCACATCTGTGGAACTCTTTGCCACTGGAGTTAAAGTCACAGACTTTCACGGACTTTAAACTTTTCTCCGCAAAACTGAAAAAGTGGCTTCAGGAAAATCAGAAGTGTGAGCACTAGAACTGGGTGCAGTATGGACAAATGGGCCAATTATTTTCAAAGTGTTTTTATTTTTGTACTTGTCTTAATCCTTTTGTATGTGTTTTTCACTTCTCTCATCCTTTTTAAAAAAAAAGCCTAACCAGGGACAAGGGTTGCAAATTAGCCTGTGGCTAGAAGTCTTATGCACTTTGACATTGGTTACCTGTGGGTAGCAATGTTTGATTGTACTGTCCCTGTCAAATAAATACATAAATAAACATTTTCTCAATAAAGCTAAATGTATTTGTTCTTCCAATTTTGACATAAAACATGTACTGGATTCGATTCTACAGTATGGAAGGCATTCATATGGCCCCACTCCTGGGTAGATTTTGCGTGAGCAGTATTAAATTAATTTTAGTCAGTCTTTTGACAAAAATGTACTTTAGTTTGTCATATTTTATTCATCTTAATTGATTTAGTTTGAGTCGACAATTTCTCAACATTTTCCATTCATCCATCCATTTTCCTCATTTTCATCTACTAAAATTACAGTAAATTTTGCAGACTAAAATATAAAGTATTACACATATTTGCATTTTGAAGTTTATTGCAAAGCATTTAAAAAACTAAATTCACAAGATCTGCAGTCCATGAACATGTAAGTGCATTTCACACTAACCTTACGGTGTGTTATTATTTAAAGGCCTACTGAAATGATTTTTTTTTATTTAAACGGGGATAGCAGATCCATTGTATGTGTCATACTTGATCATTTCGCGATATTGCCATATTTTTGCTGAAAGGATTTAGTAGAGAACATCGACGATAAAGTTCGCAACTTTTGGTCGCTGATAAAAAAAGCCTTGCCTGTACCGGAAGTAGCGTGACGTCGCAGGTTGAAAGGCTCCTCACATTTCCCCATTGTTTACACCAGCAGCGAGAGCGACTCAGACCGATAAAGCGACGATTACCCCATTAATTTGAGCGAGGATGAAAGATTTGTGGATGAGGTACGTGAGAGTGAGGTACGTCCTGCAGTGCAGGACGTATCTTTTTTCGCTCTGACCGTACCTTAGGTACAAGGGCTCATTGGATTCCACACTTTCTCCTTTTTCTATTGTGGATCACGGATTTGTATTTTAAACCACCTCGGATACTATATCCTCTTGAAAATGAGAGTCGAGAACGCGAAATGGACATTCACAGTGACTTTTATCTCCACGACAATACATCGTCAAAGCACTTTAGCTACGGAGCTAACGTGATAGCATCGGGCTTAACTGCAGATAGAAACAAAAGAAATAAGCCCCTGACTGGAAGGATAGACAGAAAATCAACAATACTATTAAACCATGGACCTGTAACTACACGGTTAATGCTTTCCAGCTTGGCGAAGCTTAACAATGCTGTTGCTAACGACGCCATTGAAGCTAACTTAGCTACGGGACCTCACAGAGCTATGCTAAAAACATTAGCTATCCACCTACGCCAGCCAGCCCTCATCTGCTCATCAACACCCGTGCTCACCTGCGTTCCAGCGATCGACGGAGCGACGAAGGACTTCACCCGATCATCGATGCGGTCGGCGGCTAGCGTCGGATAGCGCGTCTGCTATCCAAGTCAAAGTCCTCATGGTTATGTTGCTGCAGCCAGCCGCTAATACACAGATCCCACCTACAGCTTTCTTCTTTGCAGTCTTCATTGTTCATTAAACAAATTGCAAAAGATTCACCAACACAGATGTCCAGAATACTGTGGAATTTTGCGATGAAAACAGAGCTTTTTGTATTGGATACAATGGTGTCCGAATACTTCCGTTTCAACGATTGACGTCACGCGCATACGTCATCATACATAGACGTTTTCAACCGAAAGTTTCGCGGGAAATTTAAAATTGCACTTTATAAGTTAACCCGGCCATATTGGCATGTGTTGCAATGTTAAGATTTCATCATTGATATATAAACTATCAGACTGCGTGGTCGGTAGTAGTGGGTTTCAGGTGTAGAAAACATCTTGGATTGAGGTGTGTAACAATACAGGGGGGATGTAACGATATGAGAATTTTTATATCACGGTTATTCCGATCAAAATGATCATACTTATCATTATTCTTGTAGTATTGTTGAATGTGCTCAAAGAGCATTAATACACACACTGAAATCTTTTGACCAAGTTATATGTTTTTAAACATAACTAAAATGCACACACTGTTAGAAAAGCCACTCTTGCATGTTTTGTTTTTCTTATGCTTCAATGATATTGTTTTAGTTTGAGTATTTTATCTGTTTTAATAGCTAAGCTTTTATTATTTTAAATATTGGTTTGTACTGTAGCACTTTAAGATTTATTTAACTGAAATGTGCGTAATAAATCAAATCTATTATTAATATTTATTATTTCGGGCAGGCGTTTAGTTCTGCCCTGTTCAGCGGTCCTCGAACGTACCATAGAAACACCTCTGTCTCGTATTCCTCTGATATAGCTCATCATGATTTTGTTCTAAGAGAGCACGGCTTTTAGGATTAACGTGCACCGTTGAATGGCTTAGTTGATCAGACATTAATGTGTTTGTATAAATTTAGATTGGGAGTATGTTGTTTCTTAGTGTGGAAAGACGTTAATGTGTTCACGTTAGCATTTAGCAAGCGAGCTGACACCAGTCTTTTCTGTGAGTTTATCAGAGTGCAGTTATCAATCTCAGTTTTCCTCAGTTAATATTTTTTATTTAAAAGGGTAATACTAACCGTCTGGAGTTTTGCTGCGGTCATTATTAATATTGTTTATCATTACATTCCTACAATAAAGTCTTGTTTTTCCAGTAAAAAGTCTAAACACATTGCCTTACAAAAACAGTAGTTCTGATTGGACCCTTACGCAATGTATCCCCTTCCCGCTCCCTTATGCTACTGTGATTAGATAGATTCCCTAATTGTCCCACCCGCCTAAAGACGAAATGTATTAAGATTGAATTTAGTCTCGGTCAACATTTTTTGTCTTGTTTTTTTTCGTCGACTAAATCGTCAAATATTTTCTTAATTTTTTTCGTTAAAGGGCATTTGTTGTGATTCGTTATCATCTTATTTTAGTCTCGGAAAAATAAATCGTTGATGATAACTAAGACCAACATTTTTAGTCAACAAAATTAGAGGAATGTAAGGGGGTTCATTATTTTACAATGCAGTCTGCTGAAAATGATGGAAAGCGGCACTCTGCATAGCAACTGACGCTGTGGTCAAAGTTGGAACTTCCACAAAACACATTTTTAGTTGTACGGCAACTAAAATGAATAGTGCACCCTCCCCCCAATTCGTTAGTCAGGTAATCTGCGACAAATGGGGCCACATGAATCCCCTTCAAACTGTAAATGTTCTAAACTTTATTTGATCATGGAACAAGATATTCAAGTCTTTTTTTAAAATCAATAAACCCTAAATATGTGCTCGTCAAAGTGACATGACATTTCAAAGTAGATTATTTATCAATTTGTTCGTAAAAAATATATAGAAAATGAATAGACAATTGTGTAATAATATCATTAAGTGATTATACTTTGATATTCGTATATATTCACCGTTACATGCGGCCCTCTCAGGGGCAGCCATAATTGCAATGTGGTCCTCAATGAAAATGAGTAATACATTCCTAATATAAGAGGTTTTGTTGAACAGCTGCTTGTTCCAAAAAAAGAAGTGGTGATGTTGCATGTAGTTGGACATGCATGGTTATTCTCACATGTAACAAAAAAGTTGCCATTTTGTCCCTCTTACAATTGTATTTGAGTATTTGGTGTGCGAAGCTCTGTGTGCCTTCAATTAAAAAGAAAGAAAGCATTAGGTTAAGCTTCTGTTTTAAATATTAAGCCGAACGCTAAAATTTGTACTTGAAATAGTAAAATAAATGCGCAAAAAACTGGGTTAAGAATATTTAGATACTGATTGAGAAGCCAAACTTTGCATGAATGTATATCCAAAGCTTCCAGGCTAGCTCAGTGGAATAATGCAATAAAATAGAGCTTAATAGTTGAGAAAAGATTAGGTAAAAATGCACACAAAATCAAAGTGTCATGAAATCAACACTCTTGTTGCCATAAATCAAATGTATGAGACCACCACTCTTAATTGACACGTACATGTTGACTGTGGCTATTTAAGTAATATTTACATTCTATTAGCAGCAGTCGTTATTTATATCTGGATGGCGTGAACAGGAAGCTCCATCTTGCGCAACGTTTTTGCCCACAATTGAGGCAGCAGCCATTTCAACATCACCTCAACCTTAATGTGGCACCTAGTGTCCTCTAATGACTATTGAGAGCAAAAGTTTAATTAGAAGGAAGAGTCCTTCCCATTAGGCCAGACAGGACAAACCTGTTTTTGTGGGCCCTCTTCTTGTCATGCAGAATGTAACGTAATAACAGATCATAGCCAAATCAAAGCGGTAGTGCACTGTGCAGCAATACAATGCGGGGGAGGACAAATGCTGCACGCCTCGCAATGCAAGGGGGCGTACAGGACGTTGCATGATGGTTAGTCATCAGATCGGGTTGTGTAAAAGGTCATTATGTATAAATTCAGAGAGTGCAAATACATGCAGTGCCACACTTTGCAGAGGTAGCAAAAACTTTAAGTATTTTTTGCATAATCCTAACTCCCAGCAATGTCAAGATAACATGTTTGCACTGTTCTTTATATTTGCTGTTATAATTGAACATTGAACTAGTTTGACGAGAATTGTAACTAGCAGTAATTAAAGCATACACATCAATGTGCAGCTGTGGAGCGGACCTTCCCAAATATGTGGAGGAAGCACACAAGAACGCTATCCATCCAAATCCCCTGCCTGCAAAATGATTTTACAGCTGGGATTCTTCCATAAATTCATATTTCCGGACTGCAATGACAGCTCAAACCATGTTTGTTTATTTTGTTTGTCGTGTACATTAATATATAGCCGAGGGGTGTCCAGAGTGCAGCCCAGGGAAACCATTTGTGGTCGGTAGATCTTTTTGTTTTGGCCCACAGCTCATTTTAAAAGTAAAATTAAACAAGAAAACAGGGGAAATGTTTTGCTAATAATTATAATAATACTAGTAAAACATACATTTTCATAAAGAGAACAAAGCTGAAATGCAGGCTGTTTTGTTTTTTACTTGGCAGTATATAGCTCGTTAACATATCTACACTGGATTGGTTTTAGCCTCTTTCAAAAATTGATAATATGGCACCTGCATTCTTTTAATTAAACTCCGTTTACTTAAGTGAAGTGAAGTGAAGTGAATTATATTTATACAGCGCTTTTTCTCTAGTGACTCAAAGCGCTTTACATCGTGAAACCCAATATCTAAGTTACATTTAAACCAGTGTGGGTGGCACTGGGAGCAGGTGGGTAAAGTGTCTTGCCCAAGGACACAACGGCAGTGACCAGGATGGCGGAAGCGGGGATCGAACCTGGAACCCTCAAGTTGCTGGCACGGCCACTCTACCAACCGAGCTATACCGCCCCAAGTAACTTTTTTTTTATGTATAAATTGTGCTTGTCAGAGTAGTTTTAATGCATCATACTTTTTACGTCTACTTGAGTATTTTCTGTGAAGAAGAAACACAACTTTTACTCAGTTACATTGAGTTTCATTCCGATCGTTACATATACAGTATTAATATAATTATTATTATTTTCCGATCAGTGTTTTATGCTGACGATTCCAACACCGATCATCCATGAGTGAGATTGGCCGATACCAATACCGACATGTATTAACTGTAAATGTTTTTATTTATTTATGGTGAGTGCTATCAGCGTTTTAATAAGTTGAGCCAGTTCCTTAATATATTTTATTACATACAATTGCTTGAGAAAAACTAAGTAAATACTATACAATAACTAAACAAAATCAAAAACTACTATCTACTACTTACTGAAATCATTTTGTCCTCAAAATCCTCCTTTGTCCAGCTACTGTAAGTATTCTCTGGATTTGTAACCATTAACAAAAAAAAACACTACCAATTTATGGATCGAGCCGCCCTCTGATCGCCGTGTGTTAGCATTAAAAGGCACTAATTGGCAATGGCGAACACATACTTTTTAAGGAAATTCGGTCGATACTGATCAATGGCCGATCAATCGGCACCTTCCTAGTCATTATATTTTTTTATCTATGGCTCTATGGATTACAGCTTGCAAAGAGGCATTCATTTGGCTCATTAGAGAGACTACTTCAAGCAGACACAATCACATGACTCTGTTTTAACCAATCCGACGTAAACACAAGTGACCTTCGACTCCATTTCACCAATCAAATGTAGCCTGGCAGTCACATGACCGCGCTCATACTACACACTGTACAAAGTGACATAACGGCAAATGAGGCAGTACAAATTTTCAAAGTTTACTTACAAACCCGTATATCATGCACTGTCATCTGTGTCAGTAAAAAGGTTCACAATTAAGCCTACAATAATTTGACATCCAACTAGAAAAAACTGTAAATTGCAGATGTTTTTTTAAGTTTTAGCTGCGCATATGCTAACATTAGACCTGTTATAACGTCATAGGTGACTGTAAATTGTGCGTGTTCGTACATGCTTTGGTAGTGTCTTATCTCAGACACACACTGACACACACGCACGCACGCACCCACGCAGACACACACACGCAATCACACACACACACACACCAACAACGGTTGGAGTTACTGAAATTACTCACCGGTTTGAATACAAAATACAGTTTGTTTACTCCATTATTCACGGATGGATCAAAAAATCCTATCACAGGAAGCACAGGCTTTTGCTTTTTTAGTACCAAGGCTCCAGATTTAAGTTAAAGAAAGAATAACAAACCATTTGGCAGTGATTACAGTTGAGCTATTGGCAATGACAGCAGCATTACAGTGGGTAGAAAAGTCCCAGCTAAAAAAGGTGATGGTGATGCTCCGACTCAAGGTCAGCATTAATTAATTTCTATTCAATATTTTAGGTCGCAAGGCAGAAAAGATATAGTTAATGAAATATATTAAATATTGTTCAGGCTTGAGAGGGTAAATACCAGCGTAAGGTTCCTATCAATCAAAGTTTACTTATATAGCCCTTAATCACAAATGTCTCAAAGGGCTGCTTTCAATCTTACCCGAGCAAAAACGATGCATATTTATCCAGGAGAGTCTTGATACAAATTTCCTTGACCCAGCCATACACAAAGTAGTTGCAGGCCTCCATGCTTTTCCAAGTTTTCATCTGATTTGTTGATTTAGAATGACGTTGGAGGACAAGGTAGTTCAATATGTCTGGGAATTCCGCTGACGAATAATCCTTGATTTCACCCGGCAAATCTTTCTTTAATAAAGTGAAGTTATCTATTCCATTGCATAGTTGAATTATTTGTTCGTATCTGCTTTTTGCAGGAAGATCTAGGCCCCTTGCGTACTCCGATAACTTGCGCGATGCTTGGAGCACAACAGCCATCTTTGATTGGTTGACCACCGCTTTTTTTCACTTCCGGGACAGAGTCATGTGTCAAAATACAAGCAAGACTGCAAGTCCCTTGCCAAGTTGCCTTTCACGGCCACACCAGACACCTCACCATCATTCATCATCACTTACATCTTATGGGAATTGTAGTTGGAAGTTAACCAGAAGTGTTGCGTCTGACTTGGGGTTCCATTGAATTGATGATGCAACTCGGTTCACGTTGTGCATTGAAGATGTCAATTAAACTGTTTCTCATAGTTAGTGTGTTCTCCTACAAATATGTAGTTGAGTACCCAAACATCCTGTGAAGCAGAAAAACAGTGGCCAACAAGCAGAAGTGGGTGTGCCGCTCCTACAGCTTTGTGTAATTTGGACACAAGTAAGAAGCAGACACTATGTTGTTTGAATTGTGACGTCAAAAGTCAAGCTTGTGGTCCCGCTGGTACACTTTTACTTGACATTTACATTTACTGAACGTGTGAGCATTCTGCTTGCTTCTTCAACTTCAGCTTTCTGTTTAGTGTGATGTAAAGTTATTCATACCTAAACAGCTTGCACCTCTTCTCCTAGATGATGTGTCGGCGGACGGAAGCGGGGAGTCTGCCGACCGAGCATCCGTGATGGAGACGCGTCTTCAGGCTCAGGAGGATGAGATCACGCTGCTCAAGTCCTCATTGGCAGACGCCCTGCGCAGGATCCACCTGCATGAGCAGCTCCTCCCTGTACTCACACAACAGCTCATTGCAGGTTAGCTTTACTTTCCTAAGTTAGCATCTACTGCTTATTCAGTGGGGAAAATGTATATTTAATACTCTGCTGAATGTGTAAGTTTACCCGCTACCGAAGTCATGAACAGTCCACAACTTTTATGGTAGGTTTGCTAGACCAGTGGACAAAAAAATAGTGAAAAAATGCTTATAAATGATTTGTGTTTGATATAGGATAATTAATATTTGATCCCCTACTAACCAACAAGCATTCTGACCATGAAGCACACAAATAATCCTGTCAATCCTTAGAAACATACAGTGGCACCTTGATTTACAAACATAATTGGTTCTTAAACAGGGTTCGTAGATAGAAAAGTTTGTATTATGAAGCAAATTTCTCCATAATAAACAATGTAAACATGCATAATGGGTTTTAGCCTTGACAAAAGTCCATATTTTAGTAAGGTTTGTACACTTTGAACACAATATAAAGCGCAATACAGTACTGTATATCAATCAAAAATAATAAGGGGGTGAAGGATCAACTTTCTATTTATTAATAATTAGGGATGTCCGATAATGGCTTTTTGCCGATATCCGATATGCCGATATTGTCCAACTCTTTAATTACCGATACCGATATCAACCGATACCGATATCAACCGATACCGATATCAACCGATACCGATATCAACCGATACCGATATCAACCGATACCGATATCAACAGATATATACAGTCGTGGAATTAACACATTATTATGCCTAATTTGGACAACCAGGTATGGTGAAGATAAGGTATTTTTTTTTAAAAATGAATCAAATAAAATAAGATAAATAAATTAAAAACATTTTCTTGAATAAAAAAGAAAGTAAAACAATATAAAAACAGTTACATAGAAACTAGTAATTAATGAAAATTTGTAAAATTAACTGTTAAAGGTTAGTATTATTAGTGGACCAGCAGCACGCACAATCATGTGTGCTTACGGACTGTATCCCTTGCAGACTGTATTGATATACAGCACTTTGGAAACATTCTTGTTGTGTAAATGTGCTATATAAATAAAGTGGATTGGATTGGATTGGATATATTGATATATAATGTAGGAACCAGAATATTAATAACAGAAAGAAACAACCCTTTTGTGTGAATGAGTGTGAATGAGTGTAAATGGGGGAGGGAGGTTTTTTGGGTTGGTGCACTAATTGTAAGTGTATCTTGTGTTTTTTATGTGGATTTAATTAAAAAAACAACAACAACAACAACAAAAAAAACGATACTGATAATTAAAAAAAAAACGATACCGATAATTTCCGATATTACATTTTAACGCATTTATCGGCCGATAATATCGGCAGACCGATATTATCGGACATCTCTATTAATAATGCTAAAACAACAACTAGCTGAATTGTCTTCATTTGTAACTGCCCTGCCGACACGTGCACATACAGTATTGTCACTAGCCCTGTGTTGCACTCAGTTTGAAAACACAAAACTTCTTAACTTCAACAGAAAGGTCGCTACAAAGATTAGGAATAAAAAATCAAGTCCACTTTACCTAGTTGGTTAATCTTCTTTGCGTGGGCGGAAGAGAGGGGTAGAGGGTGGTTAGTGTCTGCAACGTTTTGGTACTTCCTAAATGTTTCAGGACCACACATTGCTTGTCCATTGCTTTTTTACACTCCTATTGAGCTCCCCAAACTAGAAAACATTTCTAAATAGGTGAAAAATCCACCTAAAACACCCAAAGTAGCACAGTAGCTAAGAACATCACTGCTCTGCTGGCTGAATAAACAGTGAGCACTGGAGATCGATCAGCCCGCCCACAATGGGCTGCCAGGCATAAAATGGCTGCCTTGTAGGCACGCCATTGATGGATGAAACATTTGTACACGGAGACAAGGGTTATACACCAAAGCATATTTTTATTCGGTCTGCTGTTTGTACAATGAGGGGGTCGTAAATTTAGGTTTGTCTGTACTTCTAATCTCAAAAAGTAACCTGTACAGAAACAGTCTCTTCCATTCACACTTCTACACCACCATGGGCAAGACCAAAGAGCTGTCAAGTGACCTCAGGGACAAAAATGTAGACCTACAGAAGACTGGAATGCAGTACAATATTATCAACAAGGAGCTTGGTGGGAAAGAAACTACAATTAGCGCAATAACTCATAAATAAAAGAAATACATGATAACAGTGGATCACTTTGGAGCTCCATGCAAGATTTCACCTGGTGGGCTTACAATAAACCTAGCAAAAAGTTATCTTACAAAATCAGCAGGGGACTGAAATACTGTGTTGTTGTCATCTATCATGCTCAGTAAACCCTGCTGCTGCCAGAATCATCAACCAAGTCTGCTGCCATGATTCCATCCATGGAGGTCGCCAGCCTCGTAACAGGTAGTCCTGTCCTAAATAACCCCAATGATTAGTATCATATATTTGGTTTTGAAAAACGTCAACAGCACCAGTGAGGAAAATCTTTGGATGCTTGTCATTAAATATTAATAATTGACGTTAAGATGGGTGTTTTTGTCACATATTTTTGTGTTGACCTCACTTATTTTGTCTAGCCAATCGGCACAGATTGTTGTGAGCAGTACAAATGGCCACACACTGTCAGCAGATCCCAGACCAGCCAGCGTTGACAGATGCACCCAGACAGAAGCGAACAGTACGGAGCTGGGTGGAGGCCAGAAGAGGAAGTTTTTATCCAGGCAGATGCAGAGCCTGCACCTGGACGACGCCCTCCAACCAGGGGTGTCAGAAGAGATGCGGGCCAGGCAGCACCGAGCCCCCGTTATGGAGGACGATGAGCTGGATGATGACGAGGACGAAAGAGGAGTTGGGGAGCAGGACAAGGATTTGAGTTCGATTTCATCAGTGGAAGAGCCCATTCGGGCTACTACCATCATCAGCCTCCAAGATGGACATGCTGGTCCCGCAGGTGCCGACTTTCCACCAGCTTTAAACAGACGTTCAGATCAGAACTCGGGCCCCTCGTCCAGTCCTCTGTCTCCTATCCGAGAAGAGCAGAAGAAACCTCTGTGCGTCCTCCCATTAGCACCCTCTTACTCTCCTGTCCTTCCAATCAATGCATTGCTTTAAGGGACGATTTCAGCTTTTCTCTGGTGTTCTTCCAAAACCCAGTTGCACTTACTGCGCCTGCAAGTAATTTTTACTCCCCATGTTTAAGCAGCGGGAACATAATAAATGAGCTGTAATAGAGCCCAGTGGAAAATGTGACAGGATTTGTCTATACTTGGATTCATACAAGTTGGAGTCATGCAAACGCAACATAAACCTCCAGTAGGGAAGTCACTTTATGGCCAAACAAGCACATGTTGGAATGCATGTTGTCCAACTGGGTTTTACAAGAACACTTCATTTAAGACAGGGGTGTCCAAACTTTCTACATGCATAAAGGAAAATTAGAGGACGTGGGAAGGCCACTTTGGCATCTTGTACATTAAGGCTCAATTCAAATTCTCCCTCCTCCCCGTCCCCTGCACTACTTGGACCCCCTTGGCTCTCGCATCTAGTGCCATGGCGAAGTATTGCAAATACGCCCCTATGCATACGGACGTCGATTGAGTCTCGCTATGTCATCAACCATCAACCCTCGCCGTTTGCCAGCAGTGACGTAAGGTAGATGCGACAAATGTTTGTTTACTTTCAAGATGCCATTGCACGCGACGTTCGGCTTTGCTTGTGCTTTCTATTTTTTCACCTGTCTTTATTAAGAAGACGACCGTTTAGAAGACAAGGTTCTTGGTGAAATATGCAAGTGCTGGCGAATCAGCTTGTGGTATGTAAAATGTGTTTCATTGTGTATTTGTGTTTGAAGCCAATATTTACGTGCAGTAGCAAAGGTTTGAAGTCTGACAAAACCACAAGTGTTATTATTATGAAAATCCTCAATTACGCTTACTACTTACATGTGTACGCTTCTCTGGGTTTTTGGTCTGCAAGCTGATTTCACTTCAAGGGAGGTACTTTGCCTTTCCCTCCAACCTGGCGGATAATTTGAACGCCTCTTAATTGATGTGAACGCGTAAAACAAAAAAAAACAAGGGCAGAGGAGGGGTATTCGAATTGAGCTTAAGCCTTATTAATGTTTTTAAGTACGTAGGTTTGAGTCCCAGGCTGATTACACTAAGGTATCAGGACATAACATCCACATATATTAATAACTTTGCGTTTTGGTAAGCAAATACATTTTTGATCTATTATCTCATTATAATTAATTATTTTACGACAATATGCCAGAGTCAAATTAAAAAAACAAGCTGTGGACCCCCTGGTTTTGGAAAACTAAGCTTTGGTCGTTCGTTTGATTGTGGTTTACTGGAATCAATCAACAAACTGGTCCTGTATTTCTGGGATGTGATGAGGCGCGGCTGCCTTTTGTTGATGCAAGCATGTGCATGCATGCTTTCTTTCTCTTGTCCTCCTCCCTGCCTTGTTGTGGTTTGTCAACTTTCTGCCTGATGGTTGACACATGTTGCATCTCTTCTCTTTCGTACTTTCTCCTGCTGCTTCCCTTCCACAATCAGCAGATGTTGGGGATTTAATGATTCCACAAGAAATGAAACCAATACATTACTTCTGTCTTTTTCTTTTTGCAGCTTGAGAACCAAAAGCGATTACCTGGTACTCCCGAAGAGGCAGATCAAACCTCTGAAGAAGAAAACCGTGTCTTCAGCCAACCTCCTGTGCCAATCGCCAAACTTGGAGAAGTAAAGCACACGTTTGCACGTTGTCACTTTTCATGTTTGCTGATCTTCTCTTGTTCTTTCTCCACAGTCGTGCCAGGGAGCCTATGGCCAATTCAGGTGATGTTCTTTGTGTTGCTATGACTCGTGCAGCAGCAGGCCAGTGGTTGAAAAGGTCTCCAACCATGTTTGTGGTTAAGAGTACTTATTTTACAAGTTGAGGTTATTTTAAGGCAGCATTCCTCCACAGTAAAGAAAACACTCCAGTTTGTGGAAGTGAAGCAAAATATCTCAACTGGTTAACAAATATCCACACCATAGCTTAATATTCTGGTGTTATTATATCTGAGTAGGATAGTCCAAAAAGTGGCCTAGGGTCCATTTGAAACCCTCAGCAGCTTTCTTTTACTAGCCCCTGACATTGGCTATGTTCACACTGCTGGGTAGAATGTCCAGTTCAGATTTTTTTGTCAAATCCAATCTTCTTCTTTTTTTTAAACATTTGTTTATTGGATTTTTGACATATACAGTCCAGAAATACAAATAAACACAATAAATGTTTTTTTTCTCTCCCCCAAACAAGTAACTCACAAAAATTATATATATATATATATATATATATATATATATATATATATATATATATATATATATATATATATATATATATATATATATATATATATATATACTGTATATATATATATTTATTATATATTTTAAACATGCATCAATCAATTAAGTACAGGCAAAATATTGACATGATGCCACAGACAATTGCACTCCTGAATGTCCTCAACATGGTGCAGCAATACACCAAAGCAGACAAAAGGCTCATCAATTATCTACCTTTAAATTACTTTTTCAAATCCAATCTTTTCAAGTAGTCGTCTACATTACATAAAAAATCTGATGTCTAATGTGAACGCAATCTGACCTCCATACAAACATGACATCATGACGTTGCATGTACTGGAGTGTTTACGGAAGTAATCATGGCTTCAATTTTAGTAGGTCTCAGTCCTGGTGCATTTGTAGCAATTTCAAGGATTTTGTTTAATCAAAGTCACCATTTTCTGAACCGAACCTTCTATTGCACATAAAACATTAAGAAGGAAGATGGTAATTATTTTGGCTCTCGCAGTTTGTGGGGCATTTACTTTGACGTCCGCGAGCAGTCGAAGCCAAGAGTGGTGGGACATTAAACTTTGTTTGTTAAACTTGACTGCTCATTTGTCAACTCTGTATTTTGCGATCGTCTATTTTTGCGAATAATTATGATGCTTAACGCTTTTTGATGACATTTGGTTGGATTAAAGCGACCGGAGCGTTCAGACTGCAGTCGCATTACATACATATCTGATTTATATACACATACGAAAGAGGCCAGGGTCGTAATTGAAAAATTAGCAATTGTACTGTTCACATTGACATAAAATATTTGAAACAGGTCACATTTGGGCAAAAAAATCAGAATTGACCTGCAGTGATACGGGCACAATGAAAAAAAATGGCACCTGCAAACCAAATCGGCCAACTACCTGTGTGTTAAAAGGCTAGTACACACAAGAATATTTTGTAAAACTGGAGGGTGTTTTTATCTGCTGCAGACCCCTCACATAAATTTAGGAAATTAGACATAGGGCAGTTTTGAACGTTTTGTGCTACGATATTATAAACACAACACTATACACATAACAATTCTGTCTTGCCATTTATCTAGACCAGGGGTCACCAACCTTTTTGAAACCAAGAGCTACTTCTTGGGTACTGATTAATGCGAAGGGCTACCAGTTTGATACACACTTAAATAAATTGCCAGAAATAGCCAATTTGCTCAATTTACCTTTAACTCTATGTTATTATTAATAATTAATGATATTTACACTTAATTGAACGGTTTAAAAGAGGAGAATCTTTTTGAAAAATTAAAAAAATAATTTATGGAACATCATTAGTAATTTTTCCTGATTAAGATTAATTTTAGAATTTTGATGACATGTTTTAAATAGGTTAAAATCCAATCTGCACTTTGTTAGAATATATAGCAAATTGGACCAAGCTATATTTCTAACAAAGACAAATCATTATTTCTTCTAGATTTTCCAGAACAAAAATAAAAAAAAAAATTCAAAAGATTTTGAAATAAGATTTAAATTTGATTCTACAGATTTTGTAGATTTGCCAGAATAATTTTTTTGAATTTTAATCATAACAAGTTTGAAGAAATATTTCACAAATATTCTTCGTCGAAAAAACAGAAGCTAAAATGAAGAATCAAATTAAAATGTATTTATTATTCTTTACAATAAAAAAAATAAATTTACTTGAACATTGATTTAAATTGTCAGGAAAGAAGAGGAAGGAATTTAAAAGGTAAAAAGGTATATGTGTTTAAAAATCCTAAAATCCTTTTTAAGGTTGTATTTTTTCTCTAAAATTGTCTTTCTGAAAGTTATAAGAAGCAAAGTAAAAAAAATAATGAATTTATTTAAACAAGTGAAGACCAAGTCTTTAAAATATTTTCTTGGATTTTCAAATTCTATTTGAGTTTTGTCTCTCTTAGAATTAAAAATGTCGGGCAAAGCGAGACCAGCTTGCTAGTAAATAAATACAATTTAAAAAATAGAGGCAGCTCACTGGTAAGTGCTGCTATTTGAGCTATTTTTAGAACAGGCCAGCGGGCTACTCATCTGGTCCTTACGGGCTACCTGGTGCCCGCGGGCACCGCGTTGGTGACCCCTGATCTAGACTCTAGTCCTCCAATCCCAAAATATTGCGTAAACAAACGTGATCTAACAAAACTGAAGAAGAATCATAGCAACCACCATGGCGGTGACCTTAAAACAGGCAATACATTTAAACACTTGTTTATTGCTGTTCTTTTTTTTCCCAAGCCAGACCATGGTAAATGATTTGCCGCAAAGTATGAATTATTAATTCTAAATAAAATATTTTCATATCTAGGGCATACAACTTTCTAAATTAGTTTTTTAACATTATAAGAGGCTTTTAAAAAATGTATTAACACCCACATAGTCACCTTTACACTCAAAAATTTGGTAATGGATGCTGTCAGAGGCTTGGCCAATCAGTGGCCATGGCACTGAACATTGCACTCTGATTGGTTGGGTCTCATCTAGTGGCCAATACTACTGTAGTATCGATATTTGTAGTTTATGTAGCCATTGTTATGCTTAAAAATGCTTTATTTAGGCCAAAAATACATATAATATGCTAAAAAAAAAAGGCCCAAAAATCTGCGACGTAGTAAAATCGCAAGGGCGATGTGGCGAGGGATGACTGTATGTAAGAGGACATATGAGAAGAGGAAATTATGGTGGTCTTGAGTTTGGACAATATATCTGACAGAAAAATCCCAATCTTAAAAGAAAAGACTCATGGAGATGGCGTAAACACAGACTTAATCATTTACTGATCAAGCTAGAGCTGAGTACGTTGTCAACAAAGTAGCCCTAATGCTTTTTTTGGTCGGAAGGGGGAAAATCGGGACAAAAACTGCCCGATTGTCTTTGTGTGTATCCCGCTTCACTGTGTATAGCACGGGTGTCCAAACGTTTTCCAACCTACTGAAAAATCAAAGGATACAGTGTCCACATTGATATTTAAAATTTTTCAACCAACCCATGACATACAGTTTGCTCACAATTTGTATACACGCAACAAAAAAATATTAAAAAAAACACTTTTACCCCCTTCTTTAATGGCCTTAAATATGTAAAACATTTTTTATGTACGCAAGAAGGCCAGTTTATCTCAAATATTGTTGACAAATCTGTCTAAATCTGTGTTGGCAAGCATTTCTCAGAGGTAACCCATCCAGCTCACAGGTCTGGCATATTAAGATGCTAATTAGACAGGTGTGTCTTGAGAAGGCCAGGCTAAAAGGCCAATGCAATTTTTTTACTGTCCAGCTTCTCAGAGACTATCTCTGAGAAAGATTCCTTGGCTATTCAAAGCGATTGTTGCAGCAGCTGTCTGGGTGGCTGCTCTCAGACCATTTTGGAGTGAAGATGCTTGATGTGGAGGTTTTGGGCTGGTGTGGTTACATGTGGTCTGAGTTGGATATACTGCCAATTGAGACTGCGCGTTGTAGAAAAATTAACATTCACTTCTCGGAAAACCGCTCTGGTGTACATTCCTACAGTCAGAATTACTATTGCACACTCATTCAACCCTTGCGACATCTGTGGCATTTTGCTGTATGATAAAACTACATTTTGTTGTTGCCTTTTATAGTGGCCATCTATGTATTCATCATGTTGTCTAATCAGCATCTTTATATCCCAAATCTGTGAAGTGGATAAATAGTCTCGGCAAAGGAAAAATGCTCACGAGAACAGATTGAGACCGCTATTTGAGCGAAATAGGCCTTTTGTGTTTTGTGTACATACCAAAAGTTTGACATACGTTCAGCTCATGAAAGATAGAAGCAAAAACAAAACCGACATTTTTGTTGAAAGACAAGCGGTAGAAAATGAATAGATGGATGTGAAACACATCTTATAAACTTTTTATCCTTACAATACCCTTGTTATGCTCTTTTCAGTTCATCAATCAATCAAAGTTTATTTTTATAGCCCTTAATCACAAATGCCTCAAAAGGGCTTCACAAACCACAACGACATCCTCAAGTCATTCTGTTGCTTTTTCCCCAAAAATATTTTAACTTTCTTTTTTCACATTTTCTTGTAGTCTAAAGGTACGACTTTCTTCCCATATTTTTGTACTTAATTCTGATCAAGGCTGCAACAATTGATCAATTATTATTTTTTTATTTGATTAGAAAAATAACTTAATAGCTTTAAATATATTTTGTTGCTTTGATGAGCATAACTAAAATATTTATCAAAGCCAAACAGCATGGAGTGTCTGGAACTTTAAATGCGCAAGCATAGTTTAGGCACGGCCGCTGCAGTAGAGCTTACATTAGAGCATTAGAGCCACGGTGTGTTGGGGTTATTTTGCCTAAAATACACTTCGAGGCTATGAAGCCATGAATTAAAATATATTTTTCCACTCATAATATTATGACTTTATTCTTACAAAAATCAGTTTTTTTAGGGAAATATATATATACGTATATTTATATATATATATATATATAGTGTGTGTATATGTATATATATATGGGATATACAGTATATGTATGTATATATCTGTATATATGTAGGTATATATGTATGTATGTATATACTGTATGTGTATATACGTATATGTGTATATATGTATGTATGTATGTATATATATGTATGTATATACATATATGTATGTATGTGTGTGTGTGTGTATATATATATATATATATATATATATATATATATATATACTGTATGTATATATACATATATACATATGTATATGTATGTATGTGTGTATATACTGTATATATATACATATATGTATGTATGTGTGTATATACTGTATAGATATACATATATGTATGTGTGTGAGTGTGAGTGTGTGTCTGTGCGTGTGCATGTGTGCGTATAAATAATGAGGTATCACTGATAATGTTATCTTCCTCTTCCAGTAGGGTCTATATTGAAGTTGTTTCATATTAAGGGGCTTCAACTCAGAGAATTTACAGTTATAATGAAGAACCATTTGTTTTGACTGCATTTGCAACATTATGTTACAATAATGTGGAGAAAAGATTAAAATGATAAATTGAGTGCAGTGATTCTAGTCATAGGCACATGGGAAAATAAATGTTTAGCAACATAGCAACTACAAGCGGTACTACCATCTTCAAACGCTGAACTATATGTGCAGTGCATTGTACACAATAATATTAGCTCATACAGTACTCCAAAAAATATTTCAAAATTTTATAATATTAAAATCATGATATACTTCTAGTGGTTGGCATGTTGAATCCTGAGCATTGTTTTTGTCTTAATGTTTACAAGGCTAGTACTTATCTTGTTTTTTGGTCTCCTCTCACAGGCTCCAGAAGAGGAACTTACAGTCAAGGTAGACCTTTCATCATATGAACATTATTTTCAGCGATACGTTGCTCTCACTTAAGTTGGAGGAAGTAGACTTTATTCAGTCCCAACCCTTTTCCACGTCTTTGAAATTTGATCATTCATAACTTTACAATTTTTCAAATGTTCAAGCGGTCGTTCCCTTCCTGTGCTGTCACCATTTTCCAGTGAGGAAAACTAATGACAGGCTCTTTCTGTGTTGTTGTTAGTAGTTGCAGTAGTAGTTTATTTTGAACATGTTAAAAACCAAACAAAATAAACAATGATAAAAAAACAATTCAAAATAACAATACAGTAATATAGAAACAAATACTTGACTATAAAAACACATAATAAATAATGATTAGGTTTTTCATATCCAAAAAGGAGTGGGAAGAAACGAAACTAATTTAGTCCCACCCATTATTCATAAATCAACTACCTAGCTTTCTTGTCATTAACATCCACAGTCTTTAAATAACTGGTTTTATTTTGATGTATCATTAATAATCTTTACCTCACGTATAAAGACATTTTTAGCACAAACATACGTACGTATACACATATACTATATAGGCACATACATAATGAACAAGTACTGAGTGACGGTAAAACCAACAAATAAATAAATAAATATCCAAATAATACAAATAATAATAATGTAAGCACCTTGGGATAGTTTAAAACAATCATTATTGTACATATTTAAAACAATGTCTCTGTATCACTTTTTAAACTGAACTATGGTTGGATGTTCTTTTAAACCCGCATTCAAAGTGTTCCATGATTTAACTCCACATATAGAAAAACACAAAAGCTTCTCTGTTTCGTGTCTGTATTCTGTATTTTTAGTTTGGTAGATTTTGTATTTCAACAATATCTTTAAATTGTTCCTTTTATTTTCCCTTTAGTCAAAATGTTGGGATCTTTTACTATTTGTCCATTCATTGATTATTATCATGTATTATTATCATTGATTACGTGTTAGGTACATACAGGTCTGTGATACTCTGATGTTTGTTTTCCAGAACAGTCCATCAAAATGTTCATCCGGGGCCGTCCCATAACCATGTACATCCCCTCCAACATCCAGAATTACGAAGAGCTGAAGATGGAGCCGCCCTCCGAGAGACTGGAGCTGGACTGGATGTATCCACAACTTAAAAGTTGACTGACATGCTGTACTAAAGTGAAGGGGTTCCACCTTGACCCTGTTGCAACAGCTATGGTTACCGGGGGCGGGACTGTCGTGCCAACCTGTACTTCCTCCCGACGGGCGAGGCGGTCTACTTCACCTCCTGCGTCATCGTTCTGTACCACATCAACAACCGCACACAACGTCACTACCGCAAGCACACTGACTGTGTTCGCTGGTCAGTGGATGACAACATTCTTTTACTTGATACCAGGGATTATTAGTTTTACCTACTTATACCTGTTTTTTCTCACAGTCTCACACTCCATCCGGATAAGGTGCGAATAGCGTCGGGCCAAACAGCGGGCGTGGACAAAGATGGCAAGGTTGCTGAAATGAAATCACTTCTGCCATTGATTTATGATCATCACAATGTTCTTTTCGATGACTTGTGTCATTGTGTCCTGTAGCCCGTGCAGCAGTGTGTTCATATTTGGGACTCGACAACTTTGGTAACCCTGCAGCAGATCGGACTGGGAACTTTCCATAAAGGATTGGGATCTGTTGCCTTTTCCACGATGGTAAGGACAATCTAAACTTAACAAAATGAAACTATCACGTTAGATACTGTAAGTATTTGACCCCCTCTGATTTTGTAGGATAGGCACAGTGCAGAATCTAAATGGTAGTTTTATTGTAACAGAGACAGAATGAAAAAACAAAATCATCCTGAAAAAATAAAAACATTGTTTTTGAATGAAGGAAATACAGTAAGTATTTAATCCTAATAAAACATGACTGAGTATTTGGTGGAGAAACCCTTGTTAGCAAGCATATAGGTCAGATGTTTCTTGCAAGTTGGCCTGCATGGTTGCGAACATCTCAGAAGGGATTTTAGTAGAAGAAAAGCCCAAAGTATAATTTTTTCACCTCCATCAGGTTTTCCTGGTGGGGAAGTGGCTAGGAGGGTGGTTAATATGACATCACCGTATATATGACATAATAATTTTGATTTGCAAGGATGCATATATTTTCTTTAAAAAGGCTAAACAAATGTTTTATGTATATTCAAAAACACATATTAGTGGTATTAGTTATTAATAATACCATTAATTATATTAATATTTAAAAAAAAAAATCTTATATCATCACAATCACAATCAGCTTTAACACAAATAATTTGGCTTGGTAGACAGTGCTCTCTTTGTTCAATTCAGTTTCAACTGTTGCTTATTGTAAAAGGTAACACAGGGTACACTTTATTCTGCCCTCACTGAATGTTGCAATTTAGTTTGCCAAATATATAAACAGTCCTTTAAATTACCGGTAGATTTGACAAAAAATACTTCAGGTGTTTTGTTGATATTCTTCACAATAAAGTCACTGTAAAACTAAGCACACTAAATAAAGTACATTATATATACACATGAAGTGCACCTACATGTAGGAATCACATAATATTATTATGATATATAATATAAACTACAAAATGGCAGCGCCTGTCATTGCTTCTTTAACCTATTATGTGGTTCCCACTCCTGTCTGCTCCTGCTAAATCTTGTATGGTCCCAGTCATGTGATTATTTGTAGAAAACCTACTCCAATCCTGCATGATTTTCATGAGAATCTCATGACACATGGAATCCCCACAAAAATGTCAGCCTCTAGTACAGAGTGAAGGCGATTGATTGTTATCCTGTACTTCTTCAATTTATGAATAACTACGTTAATAGTAATCTCATTCTCAAAAAGCTTTTTGTTGATGGTCGTGTAGTCTATTCCAGTCTTGTGCAGTTCTACACTCGTTCATTAACAACTCTTTGGTCTTACCTCTTGTGATGTTGGAAAGGTTTAAACGAAAGAGACGGTTTCTGTGACAGTTGACTTGTCCACTTAATGAGTTGAGAGTATGTTTCTAAAGGAGCAGGACTAATTTGTGTGCTTCATATCCACATGAGTGGTTTGTGGGGGTCAAAATGCCTGCTTATTATTAGGGGATCAAATACTTGTTTTACTCAATCAAATACAAATTGATTTAAAACATTTATTTACTGTTATTTATTCTGAATTTGTGCTACATTATATCTCTCTGTGCTACAATAAACCGAACAAAACTATTCTGGACAGTCCATATGTCTGTAAGGAGCTAAACTTTCAAACAGATCAAATACCTTGATTTTCCAACCATACATGACTAAATAAACACATTTGCAGCTTTTAGTCAATCACCTTAATGATGTAACCTTAGTATACACATCTTTTGTTTTCTTTTCAGGATTCTGGTGTTTTCCTTTGTGTGATTGATGACTCCAATGAACACATGTTGTCTGTATGGGACTGCACCAAAGGCACCAAGCAAGCGGAGGTCAAGGTAGAAGAGAAAAGTGGAAGCAAACTGCTATGTTCTCTGTTGCAACGTGATTTCATGTCTAGAAGAAGAACATACGTTTTATTTCCGTGCAAAAAGGCAGCTTGGTTCTGGACGGCCCAGCGCTGACCCAGTGTATAAACATACAGGATGGTCCGAGTGGAACAAGATAATTATACCCGCCCCTCCCCTTTGGATCGCTTTGGGATAGTACATATGCCACCTTACAGAATGTGCATGAATGAGCTTTTTGTGTTTGAATGTAGCGTACATCTTGCAACATGGCGAGAAACATCTGCCAGACATGCTGAAAGCTTCATTAAGACTTAATAGAAGTTTTCTTTGGCCAGCTGCAACAACATGAAATAATGTAGGAAACATAGTAGACCTGCAGCCTTGTGCTTGGCGATGGTAATGCTTTACTTGATGTGCAACATGCTTAACAAAGTTACATTGAGGTACATCACATGCCAGAAAAGGAATGAGAAGAATCAGAGTTTTTTTAATCCAACCTTTTTTCAATGTCTCAGCTTCTACTGCTAGGTTGTTTACTTTCTGTGCTTAGCATGTGCTATGTTAAAGGGGAACTGCACTTTTGCATATCATTCACAATCCTTATGTAAGACAAGCGCACACATGTTTTTCTTATTTTATGCATTCTAAATAGTAAATAAATGAGAGCAAAAGTCAGCTCACAATGGAGCCTGTTGAAGTCACTCTATTCCGCCTATAAAGCGCTTTAAAAAATTCCAAACACTTACATCAACAATATACACACTGTAACTATATACAGTATGTAATGTAGTAACAGGCACATTCATATTAACATGTAATATTTTTTTATTTTGCTCATTTTAGGCATTCAGCAGTGCATTAATTTCACAAATACCTGTATATCACAACGTTCAATTTTCCCTTCAGCAACATCACTGGTTACTACTAACTGCAGACATCATGAGAGCCAACAAACATAATGAAACATCACTTACTGTACATTCTCTGCTCTCACTGGGATGCCAACTGTTATGATGTTGTTATATTCCCGTTTGGATTAAGAATGACTCAGAATCTTCACAAAGTAAAAAGGGGGGTGGAACAAAGCTTCTTTTGGGGCCTTTGTTGCCATTTCTGAGTCTAAATTGTCTGTCAAAGATTACCAACTTCTCAGTTTGTCTACTTCATTTTACTATCCAGGAGAGAGGCATGATTTAATCTACAATACATTTTCACAAGCTTAATGCGAGAAAGCCGCTCACCAGCTGACGATGTCAATACAGCAGCATAAGGAATTTACCTCTCTCTGATCAATGTGCCGCTAAATTTAGGTCTTTAACGTTAGTGCTCATAATAAAAATATTGCGAATGCTTGGTTAATATTCAGGTCACAAAATCTAAATGGAGTATTGTTGGCGCTTTTTAAATGGTTGTTTTGGGGGTTTTATGGCTGGAATAGACGCAATGACGTCATGGCTCCCATTATAAGCGGACCATTATTTTTGTTTATTTACGTGTTAGAATGCATTAAAAAAGACATATGTGTTCTTGTCTGGACTGTGAATTATAGGCAAAATTCCAAAACAAGTGCAATTGCCCTTTAAAGGATAAAGCTAAATTAATCTAGCTTGTAGAAAATGCATGATGCATGATAAATGACACACTATTAAATAATGACAATAATTAGGGATAACTAAGCACAGGAGTACAACTGCCATAAAGAGGAGATATGATAGATAGGGAAAATATTATAGATTAAACTAACAGAAACATTGTAATGAACAGATAGTATAATATCTATTTAAAAAATAATAACACTGTGGTTCAGCAATATTCCACCTTCTGCCTTTGTTATTTGTCTTTGCTCTTCCTCTCCCATTATAGTCGCCAGAGATGTACTTTATCCCTTATTACTGTGCTAGTCAAAAATATTTAGTAAAATGTCAATATAATTAATGAATCACATGGTGATCACATATGTAGTTTTACACAAGTACAGCACTTTCCTGATATGTCTTTAATAAGTGCTTGAACAGAGCCATCAAATATACCATACACCTTAAAGCAATACGCGCTTCAAAATGTAAAAAACTAGTGCTGAGTGGAATTTGTATATATATATATATGTTTATGTGTATATATATATATATATATATATATATATATATATATAAATAAATAAATATACAGTGTGTATATATATATATATATATATACATGTGTGTGTGTGTGTATGTATATACATATTTTTATATATATACATATATACATATGTGTATATGTATATACGTATATATGTGTATGTAATATACGTATATATATACTGTATATATATATATTTATTTACATATGTGTGTGTATATATGTATAAATATACATATTTATTTATATATGTGTGTATATATATATGTATATATATATATATATATATATATATATATATATATATATATATATATATATATATATATATATATATATATATATATATATATACACACACACACACACATTTATAACTACATTCACAAAGGGTCGAGGTTTAACACACAATCTCTGATATTAAAATCTGTCAAGCTGACATGACCTAGTTAGAACAAACAGTCAACACTTTACAACTTACGATATTCACAGATGAATGGACTCCTTCTTGCAGCAGGCCAACTTGCTAGAGTAGGTCTTGGGGATGACCGATCACACGTTAGCGTTTCCAGAAAGCTAAGGATTTATTACTTTTCTATTATTTTTATTTTGTATATTTTTGAGAACCAGCATCCTCTGCAGTGGACATTTGATTTTATTTGTTTATTTTGTCCACGTTACTAAATTTTTTAAAACCTACTGCCGGATAACTAGTGAAAGATCCCCTATATAGCGGCTTAATTGGGGCCCTGGGCAAAATTTTATTTGGAGGCTCTCCCATTGCATTACAATTTGTTTCCCACTTTTTTTCATTTTCTGTGGAACGATTTTTATCCTTTTTAATCAAACTTGAACTTGATTTAATACATGTTTTGTATTAAATTGTTTGATAATTATTTTTTACAGTGCAAATTAACAATTTAACATCATTAAAACAAAAAATTATAAACCAACTACAATGGGGATTTGAAACCAGTACCATCTGCTTTGCAAAATAAGCATTACTGTGTGCACAATGAGTGCCAAATTTCATATCAAGTGCGTGTTCTCCGTTTAGGGCAGGCTAGCTCTATGACAGCACTTTAGTATTTTTAGAAATCTGCTTAAAAAATGTTAGTGTTTTCCGAATGTTTTAAACTAAACTCAAATGGCAGTGTTTGATTGATTCTGATTGAGACTTTTATTAGTATTTTGCACAGTGAAGTACATATTCCGTACAATTGACCACTAAATGGTAACACCCGAATAAGTTTTTCAACTTGTTTAAGTCGGGGTCCACTTAAATTGATTCATGATACAGATATATACTATCATATATACTATCATCATAATACAGTCATCACACAAGATAATCACATTGAATTATTTACAATATTTACAATCAGGGGCGTGGAGGGGGGGGGGAGGATATGGACATCAAGTAGTGGACATAGAGAGAGAGAGAGAGAGAGAGAGAGAGAGAGAGAGAGAGAGAGAGAGAGAGAGAGATCAGAAGGCATAAGAAAAAGAAAAAGTATCTGCATTTGATTGTTTACATTTGATTATTAGCAATCCGGGGAGGGTGTTAGTTTAGGGTTGTAGCTGCCTGGAGGTGAACTTTTATTGCGGTTTTGAAGGAGGATAGAGATGCCCTTTCTTTTATACCTGTTGGGAGCGCATTCCACATTGATGTGGCATAGAAAGAGAATGAGTTAAGACCTTTGTTAGTTCGGAATCTGGGTTTAACGTGGTTAGTGGAGCACCCCCTGGTGTTGTGGTTATGGCGGTCATTTACGTTAAGGAAGTAGTTTGACATGTACTTCGGTATCAGGGAGGTGTAGCGGATTTTATAGACTAGGCTCAGTGCAAGTTGTTTAACTCTGTCCTCCACCTTGAGCCAGCCCACTTTAGAGAAGTGGGTAGGAGTGAATTGGGATCTGGGGTGGAGGTCTAGAAGTAACCTGACTAGCTTGTTCTGAGATGTTTGGAGTTTAGATTTGAGGGTTTTGGAGGTGCTAGGGTACCAGGAGGTGCATGCGTAATCGAAAAAGGGTTGAACGAGAGTTCCCGCCAGAATCCTCATGGTGCTTTTGTTGACCAGAGAGGAGATTCTGTAGAGAAATCTTGTTCGTTGGTTAACCTTTTTGATTACCTTGGTTGCCATTTTATCACAGGAAAGGTTAGCCTCTAGAATGGAACCTAGGTAGGTGACCTCATCTTTCCTGGTGATAACAATGTCACCTACTTTTATGGTGAAGTCATTGACTTTCTTAAGTTTGATGTGGGACCCAAACAGGATGGATTCTGTTTTACCCAAGTGTATGGATAGCTTGTTGTCAGCGAGCCAGGTGCAAGTTCTACAGAGCTCAGCACTGAGGATTTTCTCCACCTGTGACTTGTCCTTGCCGGATACCAGCAAGGCAGAGTCATCCGCAAACAAAAACAATTCACAGTCGCATGCCGATGACATGTCGTTTATGTATATTAGGAACAGTAAAGGTCCCAATATACTGCCATGGGGGACTCCACAGCTCACCGAGAGGGGGGGGGGACACGGTGCCGTTCACCTCTACCACCTGCTCCCTCCCCTCCAAGTAAGATTGCATCCAGCTCCAAGAGGTTTTGTTAAATCCGATTGCTCTGAGCTTATCCAACAGTATAGCGTGGTTAACGGTGTCAAAGGCCTTCTGAAGGTCCAGCATGACCATGCCGCAGTATTTGCCCGCGTCCACCTCATGTTTGATGTGGTCGGTCAGATAGAGAAGGCATGTGTCAATGGAGTGGTTAGTTCTGAAGCCGGATTGGAATTTGTACATGAGTTTATTAGTGGCAAGGTAACTATCGACCTGTTCATAAACTATTTTCTCCATTACTTTCAAAACGGAACTGATAATAGAAACAGGTCGGTAGTTGCCAGGTTCCAATTTGCTTCCTTTTTTAAAGAGGGGAGTTACTCTTGCTATCTTAAAATCTTTTGGTACTTGGCCTTGTGTAATTGATAGGTTTATTATGTGCGTGATGATCGGGGCAATGATAGAGGCAGAGTCCCTGAGGAATCTGGAGGGAATATTATCAAGGCCGGTGGCCTTGTTAGGGTGGAGCGCGCTCAATTTTTTAAACACCTCATCAGCTGTGACCATTTCTAATTTGAAATCATCGTTGGATACTCCTAGCTTTCTGTAGAAGGCTTTAATGTGTTCTACACCAAATAGACCAGAGTGGTGGGACAGCTTGTTGACAAGAGTTGCGGCTATGCTGGTGAAAAAGATGTTAAGTCTGCTAGTTACCTCCATTTTGTCTGTAATGAGGGAGTCACCCTCCTTGATGCTGATGTTGGTGAGTCTTGTTTTAAGTTTCTGGCTGCAACCAGGAAGCTGGTTGTTGAGAATTTTCCAGAGCTCACGTGGCTTATTTGTGTTTTCCTCTATTTTGTCGTTAATATAATTTTTTTTTAAGGATTTAGTCAGGTTGGTTGACTTATTTCTTAATTTATTGCATTGCTTTTTGAGAGTTGAAAGGAGTAATTTGAGGTTGATATTGTTGGGTTGTTTATCTACTTCTGTTTTACATTTTTGGTATTCAGAGTATTTCCTGTCTCTGTCTTTTATGGCAGTTAATAGTGTTGTACACCATTGGGAAGCAAGTTGATGTTTGCTTTGTGCATGATTTCAATATTTGTGATGTAATAACTTGAAGGTTTGTTTGTTCTCTATATAAACCAGCATTATGGGTTATCATAACAGCTGCCCCCAGAGGAAAAGCTTGTATTTGTCCTCACATGATATTTGGTGTCAATGCGGAGTTTTGTTTCATTGTCGGCTCATTTTTGTTGTTGTCTTTGAAGACCACCAACGAGGCAGTGTTTGCCGTTGAGTTCCACCCTGCTGACAGCACCAACATCATCACCTGTGGTAAATCCCACGTCCACTTCTGGACTCTGAGCTCGGGCCAGTTTACCAAGAAGCAAGGCATCTTTGGAGTAAGGCGCCCTTTACGTCACTTTCACTTTTCTAACGGTGTGTTTGCGCGTAAGATAAATGCAGAAGTCAGAGCGCAAACAGAAGTGAAATTAAATTAATTGTTCCAATGGAACTAAGAAAGGTGTTGTTTTGTTTTCAGAAATACAAGAAGCCCAAGTTTATCCAGTGCTTTGTGTTTAGCCTGACTGGTGAGGTTCTGACTGGAGATTCGGAGGGAAACATCCTGACGTGGGGCAAGTCTGCCGCAGATATCAAAACTCTTGGCAAAGGAGCCAAAGGTCAGTACTGGACCTAATATCCATTTAATCATTACAACTGAAGGCTGGGAAAGGGTGAAGAAGTGGCCAAAGACCAGGAAATTACTGAGAAGCCTACCCCACTACCCAGACTTGACGAAATGGAAGAAAATGGATGGATGTGTTGCCAATTATGTGTTTTTACTTCATTCACACAACACTTTGTGTCTGCTTTTGCCCACATTTCTAGAAACCTTCCAGATTATGCGACAGATCAAAGCACACGAAGGGAGCGTGTTTACCCTATGCATCCTGCAGGGCGGTGCTGTGTTAAGTGGTGGGAGCAAAGACCGCAAGATCATCCGCTGGAGCGCCGACCTTGCGCCCGAGCGAGAGTGTGAGGTGAACCTGAAAAATACAATAAAATAAAACCTGTGTGAAGTTGACTCCCCCCAAACTGGTCCCAATCGTTTGTGCTGCGTTTGTGCTGCAAAAATGTTTGTTCATTTGTGCTGTTACGGTGTTTAATCTATTCTAAAATAAACTTTCTGACTAGTGATGTCATCCAGCTCCCTCACCATGTCCAAATCACCCCAAACTTGTTCTATTAATTTGTGCTACGTTTGTGCTGCAAATGTGTTTGTCAAACTTTTATACTTATTAACGTTTTGTGATTCACCTGTCTGAAGGGGGCCCCCACACCTTGTTCAAATCTCCCCAAACTTGTCCCAATCATTTGTGCTACATTTGTGCTGGTTTGTATATATTTTGGACTGTTATAGTTTTTATGTTAACGTTATATGGAGTGGATTATTAGTCATAATCTGTTGATGTGTGTGTGTGTGTGTGGGGGGGGGGGGGGTGTTTAAACGTTAATTACTTAAAAACTACAACAATAGTTAAATAAATAAAATAACATTTCGCAGCAAAAAAGTAACACAAACGAATGAAACAAGTTTGGGGTGATTTGGACAAGGTGGTGGGGCTGGATGACATCACTAGTCCAAAAATGTATTTTAGAATACCTTAAAAAACGTAATGGCACTAACAAAATTTTTGCAGCACAAACGTTCGGGACTAATTTGTAAAAGTATTTAAAACATTTAAAGCAAAAATGGAGGGAGAAAAAACAAAAAAAGCATAATGTAGCGAGAACAAATGTAAATGTTGGCACATATAACACAAATAATACTGTTTGTCTTGCACCCTATTAGAACGTTTGAAAAATGTAATTGATTTGCAGTTTTATCTCTAAATTATTAGCATATCCATGTTAGATTCGATTGCCTGGCGACTAACCTACTCAGTGGCCTAGTGGTTAGAGTGTCCGCCCTGAGATCGGTAGGTTGTGAGTTCAAACCAGTCATACCAAAGACTATAAAAATGGGACCCATTACCACCCTGCTTGGCACTCAGCATCAAGGGTTGGAATTGGGGGTTAAATCACCAAAATGAATCCCGGGCATGGCCACCACTGCTGCTCACTGCTCCCCTCACCTCCCAGGCGGTGAACAAGGGGATGGGTCAAATGCAGAGGACAAATTTCACCACACCTAGTGTGTGTGACAATCATTGGTACTTTAACTTTAACTGACCAGTCTAGCCTCTCGCCCAAAATCAGCTGGGATAGGCTCCAGTTTACTTGTGATCCCCTTAATGAGGATAAGCGGTATAGAAAATGTTGGATTAGCCTTTTAGGAAAATTACTCAAAATGTCCCTGACATAATTAATTGTTTCAGTATGTTAACAGAATTAATTAAAACTGTTTTGTCCAGATTCCAGAGAACTTCGGTGCGGCCCGCACCATTGCTGATATGGACGGCGAGGAAGTGTTAGTGGGAACAACAAGAAACGCCATCCTCAGAGGCACCTTCTCTGAGGGATTTGTGGCCATTGTGCAAGTACGCACATCACCTCACTTCGTACTTTTGACCGAATGTTCAGCTAACAAGACTAGCTTGTCTCTGCTCATCTCTCAGGGTCATGTGGACGAGATGTGGGGACTGGCGACACATCCTTCCATCAACGTCTTCCTCTCCTGTGGCCATGACAGGCAGGTGTGTGTATGGAACACTGAGGAACACAAGCTGGACTGGTCCATCACCCTCGAGGTTTGCAACACATTTTTTTGCTGTACATAAAAAGCCTGTATTGCAAGACAATGTGGTCCTGTATGTTCTTCAGGACTATGGATTGTGTGCTGATTTCTGTCCAAATGGATCAGTGGTTTCAGTTGGCCTCAGCACAGGAAGGTAGCTTGGGCAAACATGTTCGGGCAGTAAAAGCTGTGTTAATTAAAATGATTGCTAAGTGTGGCTTGGCTTTACTGTCGCCACCAACAGATGGGTGGTCCTGGACATGCTGACGAGAGAGGTCATTGCTGATTTTGTTGACGGGAACGAGCAGCTGTCCGTCATGAGGTACTCTCCTGGTAAGACACTGACCCATTAGCTCGTCGGACAAAAGTCCAAACTACTTTGCAGTATTATAAAACATGTTTGCAGATGGCAGCTGTCTGGCTGTGGGCTCACATGACAACTTTATCTACATCTACAATGTGACAGAAAATGGTCGGCTCTACACTCGCTTTGGGAGATGCAATGTAAGCGACATCATATTTTTAATTGTGGTTAATTACACATTTTATTTTATTGTATTTTTGTTGTATATTATTTGCTAGCACATATGTTGCTGGGTTTCAAATGGAATACTTCCATCAGTACATTTCAATAAGTACTGTGTACTGTCTGTTACTGTGCACTTTTAAATACTTCTCAGTGTGAATGCACTGAAAAGACTGGTGGCCAGATCTAATAAAAGTTTGCATATATATGTATATATATATATATGTATGTATATAATATAATTATTTTGCGTTCGCAATGTGGTTTATCAAGGCTAAAACTGTTCTGCGGTCACACGCCTGAAATGTTCATGCAAACTGGTACAG
The DNA here is from genome assembly GCF_033978785.1 of Entelurus aequoreus. Classification (NCBI taxonomy): domain Eukaryota; kingdom Metazoa; phylum Chordata; class Actinopteri; order Syngnathiformes; family Syngnathidae; genus Entelurus; species Entelurus aequoreus. Next base: position 19,615,961 of record NC_084742.1, on the reverse strand, counting down.
TTACACAGAAATAGCTGTGAGAAAGGAGGCGATCGATCGGCAAAGACAGACAATTGAGAGAGAGAATGTTCCGTCTGTGTGCGTGTCAACATATTCGAACTGTCAAAAAAAATAGACATTTAATCTATTCAGCAATATTATTGTATAATTTTATAGCTGCAGGATGACTTAAGGGGCAGATCAAAACAAATTTGATGATTTGTTTTGGTGTCTGCTTGTGTTTTTAATGGTGTTTGTTTTTTTCAAATATTATTCTAATATTATTATAATATTAGGGCTGTCAAAAATAACGAGTTAACTCATGTCACAACAAAATTATCGCATACACAAGTTAATAACACAATCTATTTTGACCGTACATGCTCCTCTACGTGAACTGCAGATAGCTACCTGAAATAAGGCGCGAGTTGTTATAAGGTCAGTGATGAGATCAGTGCATATATCAGTGCAAAGATGAGTGAGGAGACTCTGACTGGTGTGCTCACTGGCAAATTTCCCTTCAAAATACACCCCAACGGGACTTTAGATAAAACTGTTACCTCCAATAGTTTTGAGCCAATAAATGACCTGCATTTAAGTAAAACATTTAAAAAATGTTACTGGATGACATTCTGACAATAAAATTGCATTAGTGTCCAAATATTGGGATCTTTTTTAAAGTGATTTAAATAATGCAAGTAAGTAATTAAACTGTGATTAATCATGATCAACCCAAAAGTAATCGCATTTTAAAAAATTAGCTGAACGTAGCATACTACTGTGATACGTTGATGTTTATCTCGTCAGGGCCACTCCAGCTTCATAACTCACTTGGATTGGTCCAAAGATGGGGGGTACATTATGTCGAATTCAGGCGACTACGAGATCCTCTACTGTAAGTGACGTCACTTGCATTTAAGTGCATGTTAGTGCAGTGTCATTGTGGTGTATGTTAAATAATGCAAGTGTTGCATTCTCTCCATCAGGGGACATTGCTGCAGGCTGCAAATTGTTGAGGAATCGCTTTGAGAGCAAAGACAGGGAATGGGCCTCCTACACCTGCGTTCTGGGCTTCCATGTCATGGGTTAGAGATCAAACAGGAGGAGAGGCACTGCTGTGAACGAGTTGAAAGTGACCTTTTGTTATTCTGTTGCAGGTGTGTGGTTGGAGGGCTCTGACGGCACCGACATAAACGCGCTGTGTCGCTCTCACAGCGAGAGCGTGGTGGCGGTGGCCGACGACTTCTGCAAAGTCCATCTCTTCAAGTACCCTTGTCCCAAACCTAAGGTAATGTACATGCCGCGCTAATAGTTATAAAGTTGGGATTTAACATAACCAGGTGATTTTTAAACATAATAGACAAGAAAATAATTACATAAAATGGCAATAAAATAAATAAAATATTTATAATACTTTGTTACCTATAACCAGAGGTGGGTAGAGTCCCTAAAAATTGTACTCAAGCAAGAGTACTTTAGAATAGTATGACTCAAGTAAAAGTAGTCATCAAAATAATTAGAATAAGTAAGTATTCCATGACAAAAATACTCAAATATTGAGTAACTTGTGAGTAACTTCTTAATTATTTAGAAGCTATTTCTTAAGGGTTATTGGACGAAACAGAGTCACGTGACAGTGCCTGCCGGAAGAAGGCTGGCTGAAAAATGAGTTTGTCTTCGCAAGCCTTAATCAATAGAATATAAATAATTATGATATAAACATATGTAACGATCGGAAACACATTTCATGTAACGGAGTAAAAGTGGCGTTTCTTCTTCACAAAATTACTCCAGTGTGTTACATCAAAAATACTCACAGAAGTGAATTTTTTCCCAAAAATAACTAAGTAAATGTAACGGCGTAAATGTAACGCGTTACTACCCACCTCTGTCTATAACACAAAGCTCAGATGCAGGCTGTCTACACTGGAACACAGTTAAGTAGGTCCTACTTAAGTCAACAACCTGTCTATGTCGACCAACTCATCAAATCTTTGTACACCGTGTTTAAACGCGCATGCGTCGCCAGGCTCTGCTTTTTATCCATAGATTTATCAGATTTAATTTTTTATTATTTATAGCAGAGGTGTCAAAGGTGTGCCCTGGAGGCCATTTGCAGCCCACAGCTAATGTTTTAAAGGCCCACGGCACATTCTAAAAATACTATTAAAATAAACAAAAATATAACAAAAGTGAAATAAAAAAGCTTAACAGTGAAATGTAGTTTAGAAAAAGTTGCAATGTTGACTAATTAAAACAAAGCTGTTTTTTTTTTCTTTCAAACTGTCATTGCTCAAAACATAATATTGAATCAAAATCAATGTTATTATGAATTATTGACCTCCAAGGTTCCGATTACGTCACATCAAATATTCCACTTTGAAAAATATTTTTGGTGGAAGATTTTGCATATTTTGTGTGTTTGCCATTAAAAACATAGTTTTGTTTGACAAAAAGGGCGGAAAACAAACAAACAAAAAAACAACATAAAAAAAACTAAAACATTTTGAAATGAGGGATAGATCTGAAGTTGATGTAGACTCCAGATATTTAAGCATTAAATATAAAATGTATGTATGCCCTGGCACACCATTATCATCATTTCATGACCGAAGCAAAACACTTTTTACACTTTTATACTGAAATAAATACACCTACAACTTATTAAATAAAAACATAGAAAAAACTACCAGCAGTGGTAAAGTTCAGATCCATGAATGAAAGAAGAAAGTGAATGAATGTTTATAACTGAATACATTTACATATGTATACAAATTTGTATTCTTTTTTAAATTATTTTTTTTTAATGATTTAAGTAACGTTTACGACAACCTATTTCCAAAACACAATATAGAATGTGAGATATAACAGGATAATGCATACGTTTATAATTTTTTTTCAAAACGCTTACAAAAAAGTGGGACCCCATTTTGAAAATTCCTAGCGCCAACGCTGCTGTCAACAGAGGAGAAAAAATGCTTTATTTAAATAAATATATTATTTATAAAGCAAGTTCGAGTATCATTGGCAAATTTTCACCTAGTCCCGGCCTTGACGTGCTGCCCGCCTTGGCACGCATATATGTGTCCTCTTTTTGGGATTTCAGAATATGGTCAGCCTACCGTAAGAGGGCGGGATATACTGTGTAAAATACATTGGAAAGTTGGCGCCCTTTTGGCTTCTGTGTCAATGTTGCAAACAGCCCCTTTCCGTTAGGAGAGTATTCTTAGAATCTTTAGGAATATGGGCCCTGGATTCTACCACAGCAACTAACAAAATGCACACATTTAATTTTTTTCTATTTTAAATTGCTAGCCACCAGAAGGAAGATTTGAGCATGTTGCCTTTTATTGTCATTGTGGTACACCGATATTACTGCAGCAGTTCTGTTGGATACGATTGTAAAATATCATATGATAACAGAACAATCTAAATATGAACATGCAAAAATGGTTGGAAACTACAGTATGTCAACAACACCATCAAAATGTTTTTACTATCGCCCTTTCTTCTTGTGTCTCGGGTCAAAGTCACAAGTAAATGTGCAAGCAATGACTCATTTCGGTTATGTCGACAACCGCTTACTGTGGCTGGCTAACTGGCATCGACATTGTTGCGACCACATTCTGAGTGGTCGCTGAGATGCGAGCATGGATTAGTTCCAAGTTTGAATAAGGCACTGTTACTGATGAAATATGCTGAGATCCAGAGTGCAGTTGAGGTGATTTTAACAAAGTTAAATGTAAATGTTATGATCAAAAATAATGTGTGTAGTAAAGCGGTCAACAAAAGTAGAGCAAGTCTGTTCCTTTCTCTCTCCTATTTCGTCCTCGACAGGTGGATGGACGGTGCCTAAATATTTCCTGAATTACGTGCTGTCACGGCCGAACCCTTTGCTGCATAGGGTTGTGGGTATTTGTTCTGTTGTGTTTATGTTGTGTTACGGTGCGGATGTTCTCCCGAAATGTGTTTGTCATTCTTGTTTGGTGTAGATTCACAGTGTGGCGTATATTTCTAATAGTGTTAAAGTTGTTTATATCGCCACCCTCAGTGTAACCTGTATCGCTGTTGATAAGTATGCGTTGCATTCACTTGTGTGTGCGTGCAGAAGCCGCACATATCCCTGTGACTGGGCCAGCACTCGTTGGACTGGATGAAGATTTTCGGGAGGGGCACTGAAAATTTTGAGTCTCCCGGAAGGGTTGTCAAGTATGAGATTTGTCAATTATGAGAATTAGCGGTGAATGCGGTGTTACCGCGGCAACCGCCGATTACTGCGACGGGCCAGCTCTAGTGTTAATTTGATATCGCCTCAAGGGCCAAGTGAAATTACACAGTTTGACACCCATCCATCCATTCATTTTCTACCGCTTGTCCCTTTTTGGGGTCGCGGGGGGTGCTGGAGCCTATCTCAACTGCATTCGGGCGGAAGGCGGGGTACACCCTGGACAAGTCGCCACCTCATCGCAGGGCCAACACAGACAGACAGACAACATTCACACTCACATTCACACACTAGGGCCAATTTAGTGTTGCCAATCAACCTATCCCCAGGTGCATGTTTTTGGAGGTGGGAGGAAGCCGGAGTACCCGGAGGGAACCCACGCAGTCACGGGGAGAACATGCAAACTCCACACAGAAAGATCCCGAGCCCGGGATTGAACTCACGACCTTCGTATTGTGAGGCACATGCACTAACCCCTGTTCCACCGTGCTGCCCCAGTTTGACACCCATGATCTACAAATATACAAAAGAATTGATATTGCGACATCCAGTGGACACATTTAGAACAGCTGTTTCTTTTTTTCAAAAATTTCAGGTTAATTTTTATACTTTGCAAAATCATCCCACGGGCCAGATAAAACCTGTTCGCGGGCCTGATTCGGCCCTCGGGCCGTACATTTGAAACCCCTGCTATGTCATGTGATTGCAACCCAGCTACTGCACTTGTATTATGGTAATAACATATGCTTTATCAGTTTTACACAAAAATAATATTCAGGTTGTTTTATATATAACGTATTATCATAAATTGGATTAACCTTTTTACCATTTAAAAAATATCGGAATGCCCTTTCTCCCACCTCCTTTGAGTTTCAGGAGATGCTTTGACACCCCTGCCTCTTGTCCCAGAACTAGTGCCCCTAGTGTCAGACATCTTTCATTACACCATGCAATACAGTACATTACTTCCCTTTCATTATAACACCAAAAATAGTCTGACTGTAATAGTAGCCTTTGTGCTTTTTTCTGTATCCCCCTTCATGCCATCGTTATCTGCCCTCTGCAGGCACCCAGTCACAAGTACGAGGGCCACGGCAGCCACGTCACCAACGTGCGCTTCACCCACTGCGACTCCCACCTGCTCTCCATGGGTGGCAAGGACATGAGCATTTTCCAATGGAGGGTGATCCGGCCGAACTCTTCCTCCTCCACCGCCTCTTCTGAACCTTCCAGCAGCAGCTAAAGAATGACAGCAGTAATTAAAAGCAGAAGTAGAGCGGCATACATGAAGCCATTGGACAACTGTCACATGTGGAGAAGGACTAACATCCCAGGACTAACACCTATATAAAATGCTGGTGAAACTAAAACTAAATGCAAAATGTGACTATTAAGAGAACATTCCTGGGTTTTTATAATGCTCTGTGGTGGTGTATGACACTGTAATTGATGTGGGTTTACTATATTGCTACTATGTTGTATGTGTTAAACTATTTGTTGGCTGTAGGCTGCCTTTATGCTTACATCAGTGGTGTCCAAAGTGTGGCCCGGGCGTCATTTTTGGCCCGCAGCCCGTTTGGCCCTCAGCACTTTCTGAAAATAAAATAAATTCATTATCAATGAGATATATTATTAGATACTACACTAATTTGCTTTGACAACTATAACATCAAAAACTAAAAGGTTTGTTTTGTTAAAATAGCTTAGCTTATATTGTCTTTCGTAGGACTGTTTTTGTACCTTTATTACACAAAATGTGTCCGTGCCCACTTTAATTCCTTTAATTTTATTCTGTATAGAAGGTGTACACTGTGACAAAAAATACATCAAGGCGGTTCTCACTGTAGGCCGCAGAGGGCAGAGTTTTTAAGTATTCAGTGAAATGTTGCATTGTGCCTCTGGAGTCGCTAGTAGGCAGTGTTGCATCACAAAAGTGATGTGGAGCTGACCCTAAAATAGCAACTGGACAAATGTGCCTTTAAACGTAGTCCAAACTGTTTAAAAACAAGCTTATACTTCGTAAATGTATAACATGTATTGACACACTCCAGTGTAGGGGTGTCCACAGTGTGTCGCGGGGGCCATTTGCGGCCTGCACCTAATGTTTTGATGGCCCGCTGCAAATTCTAAAAATACTATCAAAACACAAGATAAAAAAAGTGGAAATAAAAGAGCATACAGGTGAGCTGTAACAAGAAAAATTTGCAATTTTGACTAATAACACAAAGCAGCTATGTAGGCTGTTTTTTTTTCTTTAAAGCCGTCATTGCTCAAAAAGAATATGGAATAAAAACCAATGTTGTTGTGAGTTGTTGACCAGTTCAAAGCTCCAATTACTTCACATCAAATATTTCACATTGAAATATATTAGGAGAAAATATTGCATATTTTGTGTGTTTGACATGTAAAAAAACTAAAGGTTTTCTTTGACAAAAAGAGCAAAACAAACCCCAAAAAATATGGCAAACATAATTAAAAAAAACGTATAATCGACAGATCGGAAGTTGCTATAGAGACTTAAGCATTGAAAGTTTAAAAAATACTTATTTTCAACACTTTTTAAGTGGGGCCTCTTTGGATCGCCAAGAATTTGAGTGATGCTTTTTTTTTTTTTACTCATTGCTCAAATATAATAATAAATTAAAACCATTGTTATGAATTATTGACCTGTTTTCGGGCTCCAATTACTTCACATCAAACATTCCACTTTGAACATTTTTGAGGAAAAATATTGCATAGTTTGTGTTTTTACCATAAAAACAGGGTTTTGACAAATAGGGCATAAAACATAGTAGAAACAACTTTAGTGTCCGCCCTGAAACTGGAAGGTTGTGAGTTCAAACCCTGGCCGAGTCATACCAAAGACTATACAAATGGGACTCATTGCCTCCCTGCTTGGCACTCAACATCAAGGGTTGGAATTGGGGGTTAAATCACCAAAATGATTCCCGAGCGCGACCACCGCTGCTGCTCACTGCTCCCCTCACCTCCCAGGGGGCGAACATGAGGATGGGTCAAATGCAGAGGATCATTTCACCACACCTAGTGTGTATGTGACTATCGTTGGGACTTTAACTTTTAACTTCATTTTGACAGATAGACCTGAAGCAGTGGTTTTTCAAACTTGTTTCACCAAGTAACACCTCATTTGTACTTGGTGTTAATGACCAACATTAAAATACAGTAGCACAATAGGTCTAAATACTTACTAAAACAAGTCAGAGGTTATATCAGTGATTCTTAACCTTGTTGGAGGTACCGAAACCCACTAGTTTTATATGCGCATTCACCGAACCCTTCTTTAGTGAAAAAAAAAAAAAAAAAAAATTTTTTTAATTCAAGACAAAGTTAAATGTTTTTTTTTTGGTAACACTTGGGGAAACATATTCTAAGTAACAAAGACGTAATTTAGAGTTATTTGGTTAGAGTCAGGGTTAGAGGGTTAGGGTTATAATAAGGCCATGCCGAATAAGGCATTAATAAGTACTTAATAATGACTAGTTAAGAGCCAATATGTTACTAATTTGCATGTTAATAAGAAACTAATTAATGGTGAATATGTTTCCCCATACTAAAGTGTTACCATGTTTTTTTTTACTGGTGCATAAAATGAACCCTGCATGAACATCACCTTGTTCAAACAACAAAACCAACACAGTGCATAAACTCACAACAAATTACACACCTGCAAACCAGTCAGCTATTGCCGTATCCGTAATACGCCGATAGGGAGAAGTTTGTATTTACACGATGAGTCGGGTGTGTTTTGACCTCCGCTGAACCCCTGAGGCCGACTCACCGAACCCCTAGGGTTCGATGGAACCCAGGTTAAGAACCACTGGGTTATATTTACCAAGTATATTTAATATTTTTGGCCACTATAACATTAGATAGATAGATAGTACTTTATTGATTCCTTCAGGAGAGTTCCCTCAGGAACATTAAAATTCCAGCAGCAGTGTACAGAATTGAGATCGAATTTAAAAAGTAGATAATGGGGGTATAAATGGAAACAAAATAGAAAAATATTATAATAAGAATAAAACACACAGTTACCACAGTTTGCACAGTAACACTGTGGTTGAATATTTAATTAAGTGATTATTTGGCATACCACATATCCCATTTTAAGAATCACTGATCTTGGGAGTTAAACGTTGAATAAAAATGTTTTAATATATTTTTGTATTTATTTTTAACATTTTTATGACTAAGACGTTCCGAGTCCCCGGGACCAACCAAACTTGGGGTGGGGGCTTAAAGGTGAAATATATATATATATATATATATATATATATATATATATATATATTATAATATTATATATATATATATATATATATATATATATATATATATATATATATATATATATTGTATTGGTTTTGAAAATGAAAAATATCTAAATGGCCCCAACATGCTCTAGATTTTCAACGTTTGCTCTAGTTTAACAATTTTGATATTGGTTATAATTCCTTCCTTTAAGGTCTTTACCGATTGTTAATGTAACAATTATGTTGTACTATACTGCTGTTTAAGAGCCTTCCAGCAAGTTCATAAGTGTTGTCTTACAACATAACATACCGCTTCTTTGACCAGCTCGTTCATTTCCGGAACTTGACGAACATTTCCGAAGATGACGAGCAGGCCGCCCGAAGCCCAGCTAGTATTGAGACTAGTGTGCTCGGCGAGCAGAGGTGAAGAAGAGGAGGATGAAGCTGGGAGCGGAGGATGGGAGGAAGAGTGGAGTAAAGAGACAGGCGGGCTGTGCGTGAACGACTGCGTGAGAACTCGGGCAAGAAGGTCACACAACGGGGAGACAATCCAATGCTCAGGGGAGGCCCTTTGGAGCACCGCTAACGGAAACTTTCAACTTTTTTTTACCCGCCACTGCTGTGCCCGGAGCCGGCTTTGTTTCACGGCGGGGGCGTCTCTAAATGAAGGAATAAAATAGATCCCCGTCGACCTTTTTCTGTCCAAGTGGGGGATTACCCTGGAGCCCATTTTGACCCTGGTTACTAAAGGATGGCGGCCAACATGTATCGAGTGGGAGGTGAGGCGGCTTTTTACATTTTTGATACCCCGACCTCACACACAACGTGATTGTTCATTTGGCCATTAGCTCGCTAGCTAGTTAGCCGTCTGGGATGTTAGCCGCTAAGCTAAGCTAACTATGCTAGCTCCTGCTAAGCTCTTCTGCACGGATGGACGTCACTTGTGTCTCGTCTTAAAGGCTATTTAAATCCCCACCGGTTAATAGCACCAATGTCACCATTAAGACTAAGAGACAGCTTGAGGGGCGAATTTTCGTGTCTGTCC